>NC_079393.1:7187772-7520272 GCF_029220125.1 Pseudoliparis swirei | reverse complement strand
GAGTTTTCAAAGTCCTTTAGAAACCAAAGAGGAGGAATATGTCCAGGTCAAGGTTGTGCTCCTCTTTAGTTAAGTTAGGAATGTGACATCAGGACCACAGCAGGAAGCCTGAACTCAAACGCACAAAGGCAGACGCACTGCACACACACACTCTGAATTACACACAAACTGAGGACGAATAATTCCTGTTAACCTTTTTGAATTGATGCCGCCTCGCATCAAACACACACACACACACACACACATAACCCGAAACGCACTGCCCACACTCTGTCATGAAAGCCGCACTCGGTGACATAAACACATCTATAATGAGATGCTATCACGTTTCCTAATCATGGTTCAGGCCGAGAAAGTGAACACAAGCTCCGCCCCCTACCTGGAAGAGCCCAGAGGAGGAGCCAATGGACTCACAGGGCAGAAACCAACGAACTGTTCATAAATGTCATCAGAGCCTGTTGGAGTTGGTCTGAATGTCCTCCATCCACCCATCAATCCATCCATCTACCCATCCACCCACCCACCCATCCATCCATCTCCCCATCCACCCATCCACCCACCCATCCATCCATCTACCCATCCACCCATCCATCTACCCATCCACCCATCCATTCATCCACCTATCCATGCATCCACCCATCCATGCACCTGTCCATCCAACCATCCATCTATCCATCCAACCATCCACCCATCCATCCACCCGTCCATCCACCCATCCATCCACCCACCCATCCACCCATCTAACCATCCACCCATCCATCCATCCACCTACCCATCTATCCACCCATTCATCCATCCACGCATCCACCCATCCAACCATCCATCCATCCTCCCATCCCTCTCTTATCCTGGCCTACACATGTTTGTCATAAAACTCCTGTTTGTATTTCTCTTTCTTGTTTTCTCTGTGGTTTCCTTCTGTATATCTCTCTTAATATATATATATATATATATATATATATATATACATATCTACATATTTAATTTTTAGAAAGTCTTTTTTTCTATCTCCACCTCCTCTGCATAACAGATGGTCTGTTAGTTAATGTTCCGTTCCTAATTGATGAGACCTCAGGCACCAGAGTCACAGATGTCGCTCGTTACCGAGATCCTTTCCCAAAAGCTCCGTGAAAACTCTCTGAAATGAGAAAGTAATAACCGGAAGCATTTCTGGGATGAATTGTGAACCGTCGTAATTGATACGCTGGCATATTCCCCCGGAAGAATAAGAACGTGCGGCCGTCCTAAATGGAACAAATCACCGGTCCAGGACCTTCATTTGGGCTTCGCCCAGAGCTAAGCGGGCAGCGGCGTGACTCACCGTAACCGCCTCTCCCTTTCCTCCCATTCATCAGACGGCTGCTGACAGTTCAACAGAAAGTAAAGAGAACAGCTGCCGTGTTTTATCAATCACAAAGTCAGACGCAAAGACGAGCGCGGCGATGGATTCACGGAACGCGTGTGGGTGAAGGAGAGACGGTCGGCCTCGCATGACGCCCGCCTCAAAAAAACAACGTCGCGGCCAGCTGGCTCGACAAACTCCAAAACATTTTAGCCTAATTTCACAAACTCCCCTCGGAGTAAAGTGAAGGTGCCGTGCCCCCCCCGAGTGTCCTGCTCTCTCTCTTTCTGGACGTCAACCCGGGCTCGGAGTTTATGAGTGTTTAACGAGCTTTAGCTCGCTGGCTGCTGTCACTCAGTCGTGTTTTTATAAAACCTTCTTTTTCTTCTTCTTCTTTCGACAACATCAGCACTTTTGTGGATATGCGTATGTGTGTGTGTTACCCCCCCCCCCCTATCCCCTCGACACACACACACACACACACACTCCTGGAGAGAGAAAAGCCAGCAGTGTCCTTTTCTTCTCTTCTTTTTCTCCATTCAAATGTATTTATTTTCCTTTTTATTCAGGCTTTTTTTTGGTAATAATGTTATTGAAAATACTTTCTCTCATCTGGCCTCTCCATTCCCCCCCATCCCCCCATCCCTGATCTCTATTCTCCATTCATGCCCCCCCCCCCATGTCACTGTGCCGATAATGATGACCTCTGTGTAATACTAGCTTGTTATTGGCCCACCAGCGAGGCCCGTGTGTACACCCTCTGTTGCTTTTCCTGCATTGACCATTGTGTTGCGAGCGACATGCTGGATCGCGCTCGAGTGTGTGTGTGTGTGTATGTGTGTGTGTGTGTGTGTGCGTAGGTGAAACCCAAAGAGCAGGCAGCCAGTCTGTGTGAGCGGAGATCTGAGGACAGGCAG
Source organism: Pseudoliparis swirei (assembly GCF_029220125.1). NCBI lineage: Eukaryota > Metazoa > Chordata > Actinopteri > Perciformes > Liparidae > Pseudoliparis > Pseudoliparis swirei. Next base: position 7,518,013 of record NC_079393.1, on the reverse strand, counting down.
AGAGGTTCACCTGATCTGACCGTATGCTGCTTCTGTTGCTTATGAATTATTCTTTTATGGGAACTAGAAACAACTCTCTCTCTCTCTCTCTCTCGACCTGTTTTACTGGATGTTCACACACAAACGCAATGTTTTGTGATAATCATTTCCACACGATGCCCACATTTTGCTTGCGATTGGCGGCGTCCAGTCGGTGTAGCGCAGCAGCACCTTTGACCCGCCGGCTGTCTCCCGGACAAACAGGAATGGAGAGCCGGCCGACATCCGAGTTTCGAATGGAACGCCCCTTTATTCATGTTCCGGTCACTTTGGGGCAGCAGAACAAACTTTAAACTTTGACTTTGGGATCACCTTAATTAAAAAGTTGACATCTTTCGTAATCACGGGTCTGATACACGCTCTGCTTCTGGCCGTGGCCCGGTACCAGTTTGGTTCCCACTGAACTCCAATGCCGCCTGTGGCTGGAAACAGGTTAATAGAATTGGTGAGAGTGAATCAATAAAGGTGAGACGTGTTGCAGCGTAACAGGGTGACACAGTGGGATCTCACATCTTATAGATATCTGTGATGGTTTCATGTTTTGTTATATCTATATATTATGCGTGAGCCTTCAATCATGTTCTCTTCGTGACTTTATTGTAGAATTTTTTACATTTTTTTTTTATTATAGCTTTACGGCCTAAGTTTAATTTAATCTTCTTTTACAGGTACCCAATTGATTTTTTTACCACTAGGATTTTTTTTTTTTTAAAGCAGATATTCTTTTAGTTTGTATCATTCACACCAAACAGGATTAAACCAATAGGAGAAGCAGCTCATTAGACCACTAATACACTGTAATAAGTTACTCTTGACTATCAAACGTGTACTATTGGATTGTCATGGGTATGACAAAGAAAGAAGGGAATTAATACCCGGAAAAATCAATTAAAACTGTAAGGAAAAGCATCAAGGAACGCACAAGTGTAAATACTTACTTACAGGAAAAATACAGAAACCTGAAGAAGAAGAAATGTTTGTAGCAGTCCACAACATCCCAGCTCATAGATCTACGCTACGTCAGTGGTTTACATTTGGTGAAGAAAAACGCACAGAAGAAGAAAACAAAACAATGCCACATTTTTATTTATTTTTTAAAGATTTTGCAAATGTTTTTTTAATGGGAGGAAATGGTTTGCTAGGCCTCGTGCTTCGACACTAAATAGTACTAAATTAATTAGTTTTTCAAGAAATTTCCACATGGACATATTTAGACTTTTGTGAGAGTTGTTTCATTATTCATTGTTATAATTTGTTATTTTTGTTTTGCCTTTGTTCTTTTTAGTTATTTATTTTTCTTCTTTCCAATTGTAATCTGATTGAAACATACACACACAAAATTAAAAGAAATACTTGTTCTTTGATCACTGTATACCATATTGTGCATTATCAATAAAGTATATATATTAAAACAAATAAGAAAAATACTTTTGTTTCCACTATTGCACACAACGTACTTTACCTGAAGGAGTTTTGCATTGTTCTTGAGCAAATCGTGTGAGTTCACATGGAAAAACAATGTAAACTGAAGTATGTGTTGGAGCTATTTATTTTGACAGTTGTATTTAGTTTTATTGTAAAGTAATATCGATTATGTATTGCTTATTTAAAAGTGTATATTAATTATTAATTTAGGTTATATTTTGATATGTGAGAGTTGTTTCTTATAATAGTTGTAGTTTAGTTTAATACATTATGAGTGTTGTTTAAATATATTTAGTTTTAGGTTCACTGTGGTTATATGTAGGTGTGGCTAGGCACAGGACCAGCATGCACCAGGGTGGCCGATGGTTTTTTACCAGCACAGAGAGGAAGCGTCAGCATTTTGTTTGTTCTTTTTGTTTGTTTTGGAAATTAATTATCAGAATAATAACATACGGAAATGGACATTACTTTCTTTTTGGCTGCGTCAACTCAAAACCCCCACGGTGTGTCAGTAGCAATTTGATTTATAGTTTTATTTGAATTCTAAAGACAAATGGCCACTGCACTATGAACGTGAAGCACATGATGTGTTCTGTTTTATACACGCCCATAAGGCCCGCCCACGTTGGATTGAATGGATCCCCTCCCATCACGACTCATCGCGTAAGGCCACTCCGCCTCGACGATGAGAAAAGTGTCTCGTTGACCTCGTTGACCCTTTGAGGTTCACGGGCGGTGGGAAAAAAACACGCCACGTGTCCACCTGCGTAATTGTCTTCCTCCCTGCCTTATGGCTCCTCCCCCTCAGCCTGCCACGTCTCCATTGTGAGAGCGTTTCAAAGACAGGAATCTCGTTGTTTTGTTGTTGAATGGTCTCACACAGATGCCACGACATTCCTGGAGCTGGTAGTCCCTTTTTGGCAGCGCTGCACCTCCGTCTCCTCCGTCTGGTGTTTTCCCTCGACTCGCTCCTCCTCCTCCTCCTCCTCGCTTCCTCTCCGGCTCTTTAGTCCTCCTCCGGGGCGGCCGACGGAGAAGAGAGAGAGAGAGGGCAGAGACGGGATGTGTGTGTGTTGGTGTTGACCCCTCGGATGGAGGGGAGCCTGCGCTCGGCCTGCTTTCCCCCTGATGAATAAGCCACACCCCTTCACGATGACTCGTTAGCGGTCATTGCGCCTCGAGTCGGCCTCGTCCGGGGTCTCGTCGCTCGCTCTCTCTCTCTCTCTGCCTCTCGGGGGGGTCGCCGTGACGGAGGATGCAGTGACAGCTGATTTTTTTTTCTTTTCTCCAGAGCTTCACAAGCCTCCAACAGATGGCAGTGTGAATCTCTACCGGGAGAACCAGAGTTCAGAGGCCTCTCCTCCTACCTCCTATTTACTACTCCTCTCTCCTCTTTACTTCTCTTGTCTTCTCTTTACTTCTCCTCTCTCCTCTTTACCTCTCCTCCTACCTCCTCTTTACCTCTCCTCCTACCTCCTCTTTACTACTCCTCTCTCCTCTTTACTTCTCTTGTCTTCTCTTTACTTCTCCTCTCTCCTCTCCCTCCTCTCCTCCTACCTCCTCTTTACCTCTCCTCCTCTCTTTACCTCCTCCTACCTCCTCTTTACTCTCCTCCTCCTTTACTTCTCTTGTCTCTTACTTCTCCTCTCCTCTCTACCTCTCCTCTCTCCTCTTTACTTCTCCTCTCTCCTCTTTACCTCTCCTCTCTCCTCTTTACCTCTCCTCCTACCTCCTCTTTACCTCTCCTCTCTCCTCTTTACCTCTCCTCCTACCTCCTCTTTACCTCTCCTCTCTCCTCTTTACTTCTCCTCTCTCCTCTTTACCTCTCCTCTCTACCTCTCCTCTCTCCTCTTTACTTCTCCTCTCTCCTCTTTACCTCTCCTCTCTCCTCTTTACCTCTCCTCTCTCCTCTTTACTTCTCCTGTCTCCTCTTTACCTCTCCTCTCTCCTCTTTACTTCTCTTGTCTTCTCTTTACTTCTCTTGTCTCCTATTTACCTCTCCTCTCTCCTCTTTACTTCTCCTCTCTCCTCTTTACCTCTCCTCTCTCCTCTTTAGTCCTCCTGTCTCCTCTTTACCTCTCCTGTCTCCTCTTTACTTCTCCTCTCTCCTCTTTACTTTTCCTGTCTCCTCTTTACTTCTCTTGTCTCCTATTTACCTCTCCTCTCTCCTCTTTACTTCTCCTCTCTCCTCTTTACCTCTCCTCTTTAGTCCTCCTGTCTCCTCTTTACTTCTCCTGTCTCTTCTTTACTTTTCCTGTCTCCTCTTTACTTCTTCTCTCTCCTCTTTACTTCTCTTGTCTTCTCTTTACTTTTCCTATCTCCTCTTTACTTCTCCTCTCTCCTCTTTACTTTTCCTGTCTCCTCTTTACTTCTTCTCTCTCCTCTTTACTTCTCTTGTCTCCTCTTTACTTCTCCTGTCTCTTCTTTACTTTTCCTGTCTCCTCTTTACTTCTCCTTTCTCCTCTGTACCTCTCCTCTCTCCTCTTTACTTCTCCTGTCTCCTCTTTACTTCTTCTCTCTCCTCTTTACTTCTTCTCTCTCCTCTTTACTTCTCCTCTCTCCTCTTTACCTCTCCTCTCTCCTCTTTACCTCTCCTCTTTACTTCTCCGTTCTCTTTACCTCTCATCTCTCCTCTTTACTTCTCCTCTCCTCTTTACTTCTTCTCTCTCCTCTTTACTTCTTCTCTCTCCTCTTTACCTCTCCTCTCTCCTCTTTACCTCTCCTCTTTACTTCTCCTTTCTCCTCTTTACTTCTCCTCTCTCCTCTTTACCTCTCCTCTTTACTTCTCCTTTCTCCTCTTTACTTCTCCTCTCTCCTTCTCTTCTCTCCTCTTCTCTTTTCAGTTATTCTCTTTATTATCTATGACCTCTTTAACCTTTGACTTCCTTTTTAATGTCTACAAAAGTCTCAACAGAAAACATGTTCTCTCTATATATTGAGTGTATATTTAGAATATAACATAGATAACTAATAACTTTCAATACCACTTCTATCTGCTGCTTCCTGGACACTATAAGGGAAGTGTCCGAAAACCAAGACACCAACACGCCACATTGAGGCGTTCCGGTGAACTTGTGAGTGACGTGTGCAGACGTCTGTTCTTGTTTACATACCTGATGCTTTTATGGCCCTTTGTGCTTTAGTGTCTCGGGAGAAGAAAAAAGTCCGGGGATAATAAAGATAATCAGGCCATTTTTGTCATCTTATCTTATCCAGTTAATTTGCCTACACTTGTCTACAAAGTGCACGTGTTGTACTCTGAGCGTGACTGGAAACAGTGTGTGTACTTTGCAGGACAAACTGTCTTTTACATTTGTAACATTTGGGCTCATAATGACTTTTTTTTTTTACTCCTCCGTTGACTCACTTCAAGCTCTTTATGAGTTTTCCACCATGTCACTTCTCTCCTATCGCTCTGGGGCCGCGGTTAATGTCCCGACAAGTACGCGTGGCCCCATTACGCAGCTTGTTTGTTTGTTTTCTTCGCTAGGTGACAGGCAGGCTGGCACAAAGAACTCTGTGTACTGTGTGTGTGCGTTTTGTTTCTTGTGTACTTGCGTTTGTGTGTGTGTGTGTGTGTGTGTGTGTTGGCGCGCACCACATAACAAACAAACCGGTGGAGGGCAGGAAGTTGGTCAGGAAGGGTGTTCCTGTGTGAACGGGAGTCCCGTGTCCTCCCCACCGCTGACTACGTGTCCTTTTCTTTACTAATTCATAGATTGAGCAGCAGATGGATTAAAATAATAATATATATCGATAAATCACATAAAATCATCAGTTGCCGCCCTATAGCACTACCTATATATATATTTATGTTCTTTTTATATATATAGAGGAGAAATAAAGAAGTAATAAAGCTAACTCTGTTGACTTAAAATGAATTAAATATGGTAAATATAATACTGTGGATATAAATATATATATATATATATATATATATACAGTTTATATTTACCATATCTAATTTACGATTTATTTATATATATATATATATATATAGTATTCCTCTGTATAATATTATTAATACATAATAAATAAAGAATATTTCATATTGTTATTGTATTTTGCATTTTATTTTTATATGCACCCGCTGCTGCAATCCAGCAATTTCCCCACCATGGGACTATTAAAGGATTATTTTATCTAATCTAATATGTAATATATATTTTTTATTTTTTTTTGACAGCGAGTCCAAGAAAGACTTTTCTCATCTTTACTAAACAAAAAGTTGTATGCCAGTTTTTTTTGTGTCGGGGTTAATTAATATTTTATTTATTCATTTCAGAAATTAGAATTTTTTTTAAAGATATCTCTCACACAAAGTGACTTTTAACTCCCGGATACGTAGCGTCTACATTTGGTGCCGGTGGCTGAGTCGGCCCCGCCTCGGACCGTCCCATGTGTCGTCTGTGGTCAGAGGGCGGGGTCGGGGGACAGCTGGAGCGTCACCTGTCACGGCATCACATGCGTTTATGTGACGCGGCGCCGGTGACATCCAACTCCCACTGAGGGTGAACGGGAGGAGAAAAAACACCCTCCCCAGTACAATCCCCCTTCAGTAAAGCCCAATTAGATAGATAGATAGATAGATATATACTTTATTAATCCCCAAGGGGAAATTTGTCGTTACAAGTAGCAGCACCAATAAACCAAACACACAAGAATAAAAACAAAAACAAAACACAAATATAAAAAACAGGGATGAAAGATATAGAAGTATACAAAGTAAAATACAAAACAAAATTAAGAGAGCCTCGTGTAAATAACAGCACAAACCATATTTAAATAAAGAAATAAAATAGCAGCGTTCGCTCGCACTAGAGGCTCATTTCCATTTCATATCAGTTTTTTTCCCGACTTATCGAGGTGCCGGGTTACAAGCGGGCCGTCATAAATATTTACGATGCGCCGCTATTTGCATAACGGACGGAACAAACTGCGGCCTTCGCGAATAATCCATCATCACAATCTCAGAACTCATGTTCCTATCCCCCCCCCACCCCCCCCCCCGCTCTCACCTGCTGTTCGTAACACACGTCGTCTCTTTTTTTCGCCGACGCCCAAACATGGAAACACACACACACACACACACAAGGAAAATGTTGTCTTTCAACACACCGGTTCACAACCGCCGGTGAGACGTCCGTACTCACGTGCACATATGCTCATATTTAGTTTTTAGAGGTCGCACCTGTCCCGTGATGTTTCTCTCGTCTCTCGTGCGGGGCCCCCGGGGGCCGCTGCTTTCGTGAAAACACTGCAGGAGGAATTCCTGATCCGTTTTAAGCTCCAAAGAGAATGTCGATAAGTCTGTAGATTACTCCCCAACATGTTTATGATAGCCTATTATTCCCTCAGCTTTATCCGGGGGCCCAGCGCGTGCTTCGTCTACTTAGCGCAACTATTTAGGTCACGGTACAATCGCAGAGGAAAGCACTGGGGATGGAGGGACGGCAGGAAGTGTCCGAATGCCGTGCCGTGTATATTTCCGATTCAAATACTTCAGTCGTGGCCGAGTTTACAGTGAAAGTAGAAGTCGAGGCGATCAAGAAGTCGGCGTACTTGACCTTACGCGTGACCTTGAGATCACGACTCTAGAAAACATACATGTTGGAGTCAGTCTTGAATGCATTTATTGGTCTGGGATCCCACCGGTTGATCACCGGCGTGATTTTAATTATTTTCCCCCCGAGAGACACGCCGCGAAATATTCAAGATTCGCACTCCGCCGCGCTGCCGCGGCTCGTATTTCAACGACAATAAAAAAGCGGCTAAACGTCTCGCTCCACCGTAAAAGTGTCCGGTCCATCAGGCACACGCACTAAAAGATGAGGAGAGAGAGAGGAGGGGGGGGGGTGGGGGGGGGGCAGACCCTTAAGTCTACGGGGGAAACGCCATTGATGTTAACTATCTCAAAACTGAGCCCCGCGCCAGAGTGACCGCGGCTCGGGCCGCAGTTGTTCGCTATCGCCGTCTCGTTTTGGAGACGGGAGTCTGAATCCCCCCCCCCGGTGCGTGAGATGTCATGGCTCTTTGATGTGCGCTCTGTTTACTCCTTGATTTACAAAGCACCGTCTTTATCACTTGCCCTGGCTTCTTGCGTCCACTGGAGCCATCGGAGGATATTGATGTGTGTGTGTGTGTGTGTGTGTCTAAGTACTTCAGGAGGGAACACTTTTTTTTTTAAGTGGAGCGGTAAAACCCGACATGTACCCAGACTGTGAAGATGTAGACGAATCGCCTTTGATGTTGAAAAAGCAGTCAGTCTGTGCGCCGACGTTGTGGCCGCGAGGATGTCCACGGTGTGTACGTGTGCGTGTGTGTGTGTGTACGTGTGTGTGTGTGTGTGTACGTGTGCCCTCGCTGCATTTAAAATGTCCCCCGGCAGTCTGCTATCTGTTTACCTCCATCCCTCAGGCGGGGCCAGTGGTCTGTGTTGCACCATGCGAGGCCGGCTGCTGTCAGCGACGTCTCTGTTGGGTGACACACCTGTGTTTACAGTTGGGAAAGCGTGTGTGTGTGTGTGTGTGTGTGTGTCCGCCTACACGAGGATCATATGGCTCAACAGCTCTTTCACTGAGTGGCTCCAGCAGGTAGACGGCGACTGGCTGGCTGCCCCGTCATCGCCATCGCGACCGTCTTAAAGAGGAAGTGCGCAGAATGTTTATCCCGGAGGTTTTTTTCCGGCTCGCTAAAACCCGTTTGTGTGTTTGTTTGTTTTTTCTTCTTCTTCGTCGTGGTGGCGTTGCATCCAGGTCCACCAGATGGACCGGAGCATGAACTCGATTCTGCGGATCCTGGTGGAGCAGTTCCCGCCCAAGCCCAGGCTGACGTCCGCGCCCTCCGTCCGCAGGGTGACCATCCAGAACCGCAAGGGGGCCAGCGTGGACGACGAGCTCTGAGGGCGGCAGAACTGGGACGGGGGCGTCGTCCGTCACCGAAGGAGAACGAAAGGACCAGCATAGCCCCCCCCCCCCCCCCCCACAAAAAAAAAATATTGTATCCAAAACCCTCTGTTCCATTTGCAATCCAACATTTTTGACCACTGAGAAGAGAACAAGTTGCAATTGACCGCTCGGCGCTGCATTGCTATTGGACGTGAGGCCAAGAGGAGCAGTGAGACCCCCTTTCTTTTTCATCTGATGATCTTTTTGGGTCTTTTTTGCAGCATCCTCTCATTCAAGCAGCAACAGGCTACGCTCATTTATTCCTCATAATCCCTCTCAGTCAGATGATGTTGATCCGTCACCGAGCTGCATTCCTCTCCTCCAAATATTATCCCAAAGCTTAGCTAACGCGGTAATGAAGTCGTAATGCAATCAAAGCGCCCCCCCGGTTCCCCCCAAAAGACGGCGAGTCCATTCCTCCGATCCTTCTGATTATCTTGGCACCGTCGGCACGCCCAGAACACAACGGGGTTATTTCCACAGCCACATATCCATCAGGACCGAACTGCACTTTGTAGTGATCGCATAACGCGAGGAGGGAAGGGTCCGATCATCTGCTGGCTTCGCCAGGCGTCGGGGGATCGGGAGGCCGGAGGAAGAGAAATGGGATCCAAAGAAATGTGTCTGGGGGCTGATTTACAGATTTATACCCAAACCGCCATGACAGTTGCCGGTGCTGCGTTAAGTTAAGGCCCCACTTCTCTCTCTCTCTCTCCACCCTGCTTAATATCCTCTATTACCCTCTTCTGAGGGGGGATCACGTTGCTCACGTTGCTGTGTGCAATTTGAAATAAATTCGCCCCATTAAAGCTCTGATTATTTGTTTTTTTTCCTCCACTGAGCTAATTAAGTGCTGAATTCCCGGTAAGGGGAGATTACTCACTGTGAGCCGCGAATGAAAAGAAACACTGGAAAATGTGCAGAATTTAAACGGTGAAGCTTTCAGGGGCAGGCGCGCTAATTCTGTGTGAAAGGTTTGGAAATATCCGGAAATTATAAGACAATGCTCTCACTTGTTCATATAGTCCTATTATTATGTATCTGACGGGACGCGTGAAGTAGAAAATAGAAAATAACTCAACTATGTAGCTCAGGCCTCCCATAAGTACGGCACGCACACTCCCAAAGAGACGGATGCACTACTAGTACATATTTCATATGTTTGCCGTGGTTGAAAATTTAAAAAATAGCTCTTATTTATCTCACATTGAATGACGTGGTTATATTTTAAAGGCACTCTAGTTGTGTGACTATAGTCTCTCCTGTACATTTTTTCTTTTCTTATAAGAGTTGGAAATAGAAACATTGCCTTATTGTACTGTATTTATTACCGCGTGGGAAGATCAAGCTGGAACATGTCTGCTTGTCGGAGCAATAAGGAAGGCCGAGCGTTGTACAGATGGATGGAAATTATTATTGCAAATGACATTGACGCACACCCTCTGCACTGTAGCTCTTCTGTAAATAATAATTAAAAATCTCCTGTCTGCTTTCTTGGCTTGTGAATACTTTTGATTACCGGCTCATCTATTCCATCTTTTTCTTTCATCGGAGGGTGAAACCTGTTTTATAGATTTTCGGGGGACCAGCTGAAGCCGAGCCGGGTCAAGGTAAGCCACGGGCCGGAGTTTCCATCCAAATTTTTTTTTTAAATCTCCTTATTTCACTAAAATTCCTTTATTTTTTATTTATTTTAATGGTTTATTTAATAAGGGACAGTGCACATTGATAAAAACATTGTAGTAAATGTGCCAGAGTTAGCCAAGAGGCTATTTTTCATCTGTAGTCCTTTCACACTGCAATCGCCACGAAGGGTTGAAGAGCAAGGGGAGGGAAAAAAAATAAGACGTTCACCGCCTCTACTTTGAACTTCCATATTCCATAACCCATTGAGGGAGGCATGCAGAGGGAAAAAGGAGAATACTGTCTCGTATTACCACTCAATTATGTTTGCCTTTCGAAGGCCAACAAATATACTGGGGATGTCCCAAGATCAGCACGGTCCAGCGCAGAGAGAGAGAGGAGGGAGGAGAGAGGAGGGAGGGGTGGACAGGAGGGGGGGGAGGCCAGAGGAGGACAGCAGGAGCATAAGTGAGGGGAAGAGAGCAAAGAGGGGGAGCGAAGCCATTTTCAATTAGCCAGAGAGACGGCATGGGGGCCGGAGGGCCACAGCGCTCCGCTGCCTTTGGTCCTCCTCTGGTTTCTATCACTGCTCGGGGATTTTGGCAGGGAGATGGAGAGAGACGGGAGAGAGAAACAGAGACCCCGTGGCTATACCTCCGTCTGCAGAGGCCGCTCTGTGCCACCCCGCGCTCCTCTTTCATCTTGGAGACGGAGAGAGAGAGGAAGAGGGAGACTCGCACTTCAAACGGGGGGTTTGATCTCCGGAGTACACGAGCACCAGCGAACAGAGTATCTGAGGAAGCAGTTAAAAAGGAGAATATAAGGGGCGCACTGTCAGGGACGCCAGGAAGGGAAGTCCCAGAGCCTGTGCAGAGGAGCAGAGGAGGGCCTCGGCGAGGTCACGCGGCTTTGTCCATCGCCATCGTTGATTCTGCCCCCCCGAGTCTCGCTCTATGCTGCTGAAAATGAATGAATCACACAGATGGTACTTTTACATCTTGCACATTAGATTATGAAAACAGCCAGCGGACACAAAGCTAAGATATCCTCATGTTTGGGGGGAGGGACTGGCTCCCCATTGGCTGACGCATTCGCCAATGCGTCAGCCTTCCTATGGGGTCGAGATGTTGCCTTGCATTGGCTGTAATAAAAAAACAAAAGGTATAAGATGTAATGTTATACAGATATAATTTAAAGAAGAAAAGACGCTGATCTTTAATGTTCCACTAATACTCGGATCAGTTGGGGGATGTAAACCTTGAGAATCCACCGAAAAGGATAACGTGTAATACATAAAAAAACATGCAAAACATGACGTGAAACAAACAGTTACAAAATAGTACAAACAGAATAATACAAATATATATATATATACACTACCGTTCAAAAGTTTGGGGTCACCCAGACAATTTCGTGTCTCCCATGAAAACTCACTTTTATTTCTCAAATGAATTGAACATTCCATAGAAAATATAGTCAAGACATTGACAAGGTTAGAAATAATGATTAATATTTGAAGTATTAATTTTGTTCGACAAACTTCAAGTTAAAAGGAAGGCCAGTTGTATAGCTTATATCACCAGCATAACTGTTTTCAGCTGTGCTAGCATAATTTCACAAGGGTTTTCTAATCAGACATTAGTCTTCTAAGGCGATTATCAAACACAATGTACCATTAGAACACTGGAGTGATAGTTGATGGAAATGGGCCTCTATACACCTATGGAGATATTTCATTAGAAACCAGACGTTTCCACCTAGAATAGTCATTTACCACATTAACAATGTATCGTGTGTATTTTTGATTAATGTTATCTTTATTGAAAAAACAGTGCTTTTCTTTGAAAAATAAAGACATTTCTAAGTGACCCCAAACTTTTGAACGGTAGTGTACATGTGCAGTACATCAGTAATGTATACAACGAATGATCAGATGGCGGCAAAAGGGATGTGAAGATGTCAAGTCGTTAATATCAAGTGGTTAATGATAAAACATGACTTTTTAAAAGTGGCTGTATTTAGAATAAAGATGCATTAGTAATATATGCATCTTGTTGAGCTGGAAACATTTAGCCTCAAATGAACAATGGTTGCGGGTGGACCGCAAACACCTTATTCACAGGTGGCGTACATTATTATGAATAAAGTTTAGTATTATTTATACGACCACTTCTTTGCCTGTTTGCTGTTTTGAGATGCAATCACTCTGATTTTTAGAAAGATTTGCATTCATGTGTTTCATATTTCTAAATGAAACACATTTGTTAATTACCTAATTAATTCGCATAACTAAAAAAATATTAAACCGAATCGCATGAAATTTGGTGGGATGATTGGTTATTATCCGGGGACCATTTGATTAGACTTTGGGATTGATCGGCTCAAAAGTCAAGGTCAAGGTCATGAAAAGGTCAAAATCTTCTTTTTATCATAGCACGGTCCATTTTTATCCAATTGTCATGCAACTAAAATGTTCATAATTCAATGCACAATCTTGTGATATGCGAAGGTATGCGCTCTACCGAGTGCCCGTTCTAATATAATTCATGTTAGTGTTGAACACACAATGGGAGGTTATGTTTTAACACCATCTTCACTCGTGTTAGATCCCCAGTTTGGTTCCCCATCTCCCTGAGCCTTTAAAATGTCTGATATCTTTCTGGACTTAGCAGGTGGTGTTCAGCTAGCTTCTATACGGTTGTTCTGAAACTGGGCACTTCGCAAATGATGGGAAACAGGCTTCCGGACGCGCGTGAATTAAGTTATCAACATTTAACAGCAGGAAGTGTAAAACAAACATTCAAGGCCTCACGATCGTGGTCTTCATCGGGCTCCTCCCAGTGGAAGAAGAGCGCTATCTCTAATCCACAGTCTTAGACTCAGAATCAGCCAATCATCTCTCTCAAAGGTGAGTCCAGCCTTTAACACCGAGTGATTGGTTCAAAGTCCCGCTCGAACAATGGAGGGGTCGAATGTCACTGAACCCCGGGTCGAAACGTCACTTCCGGTCAAGTCGCTAAACAAGTATTTTCACAATAAAAGTCCCGTCTTGTTATTGTCCGCATTAAAGTCACTTTCACAATAAAAGTCCCGTCTATTATTGTAAGTCACTTCACGGAATTCAACCGGCCTCGTCAATCTATAATACTAACATCGTCACTCTCATGCAACATACATTAATTCTTGTCATTTTCATTTGCATAGAGTAAACATTACCCCTATGCTTCATAATACATTAATAACAATATCAATATTCTCCCTAATATTTCCTATTATAATATCTTTCTATATGTATTAATTTAAAGCACAAGACCTCTGCGCATGTTATCAAAATAAACTATTTCAACCTAACACTTCGTTGGCGTTTTAGGCTGCCGGCCAATAGTTTAATGAGACTCTCCATCGGGTTGGTTTATTGTGGTTTGGGTTTGAAAAGCAAAGACCTGCATCGCGAGGCGTTCGCTGTCAAGGAGGAATAAGCGGCCTTTTCACGTTACAGACTAATACCCTTCAATGTTAATACGCATTTTAAACAATTATATTACAGCTTGAATCAACAGAGAATGATGGTTTCCTTCTGTTTGGCGTTTGAACTCTTTGTTTGGGGTTTTCCGACCGTCAACAGAACTGTTTGCCGTTGCTCTGCTGCTCTCGGCGGTGTCGTTTTCAGACGCAGCTGCTTCCAGCGAACAAGCTCAGAGAAAACAACGATGTACACGAGCCGGCCGACACTCCACCGCACACACACACACACACACACACACACACACACACGAAGCTAACGACTAGCTGGTGAACACGAAGGAGCATCTGGACGCTGAGGAGACCAAGATGTGGAGAACAAAGCAAAGCTAAAAGTAGAATGCCGGACTAATGTTGCTCTGTGTCTGTTCCATGTGTAACATGTTCACCTCCCCAGCGTTTTAAGGTCAGAATGACCACGCTGGGACTACAGCTGGTTCACCATAATGTCCAAATATATAAATGAGTAGCCAAATTCATCTTTCAGAATACTCTGAGCACCTAATCATTATGGGTGGTGAGAAAAATTGGTGCGTTCTGTGTTGCTATCATCACTTTATACCGAAGTGTGTTTCCATCCACTTGTTTTTATGCACATCATATGACCATTACATGTAGTATAACCTCTTATAAAAACCACAAAGTATGGTATGTCGAAGAATAAGTGACATTATAATATTTCAATAGAAACTCAGACCTTTAATATATATATATATATATATATATATATATATACACGACCGTTCAAAAGTTTGGGGTCATCCAGACAATTTTGTGTCTTCCATGAAAACTCACTTTTATTTTTCAAATGAATTGAAAATTGAATAGAACATATAGTCAAGACATTGACAAGGTTAGAAATAATGATTAATATTTGAAGTATTAATTTTGTTCTTCAAACTTCACGCTCAAAGGAAGGCCAGTTGTATAGCTTATATCACCAGCATAACTGTTTTCAGCTGTGCTAACATAATTGCACAAGGGTTTTCTAATCAGACATTAGTCTTCTAAGGCGATTAGCAAACACAATGTACCATTAGAACACTGGAGTGATAGTTGATGGAAATGGGCCTCTATACACCTATGGAGACATTTCATTAGAAACCAGACACTTCCACCTAGAATAGTCATTTACCACATTAACAATGTATAGTGTGTATTTTTGATTAATGTTATCTTTATTGAAAAAAACAGTGCTTTTCTTTGAAAAATAAAGACATTTCTAAGTGACCCCAAACTTTTGGGCGGTAGTGTATATATATATATATATCAAGTCATATATATCAAGTCATAAGAGGCATCGGCATGCAAGTGAACAAAGCCATCATGCGGCACGAGTGTTGCTAATATGCAAATCCATGAGGGCAGTAATTATTGGTAATTATTGTTGCTCTCTACATAAACAAAAAAAGTTGCATGTCAAAAAAAAAGAAGCTGCCAAGCCGGCTCAGCTGGGAGGCCGTGGCTGTCCACCATGGGGGGGGGGCACCTGTCTGGAAAGGCCCAGCAGTGCTATATGAAAGCAGATATGGGTCAACAGCTGTGTGTGTGTGTGGGGTGTGTGTGTGCGTGTGTGTGTCGCATCAACCCGGATTGTGACAAACAGCGTCAGCAGCAGCTGATGCCAGCCACTCCGTCAGGAGGCGTCCCTAAATAGCCGAGGCCAGCAGTTGTCTGGAGGACAGTTGGTCCTCCTCGTCCTCCCCTGCACCGCCACACCATCAAATGTTTGACCTTCCCCCATATTTGACCTTCGGGCATATGTTCCCAGTTTCTTTCAAAGCCGTCATAAAACATTCACTAAAATCACACCTGTGCTCCTGCTGCTGTTAAGTAGCAATATTAATAATGTAAAAGATATCCAGCTCATACGGGAACTGAAGAGAAGTTGCTTGGATGAAGAGTTTTTGAATTATTGAAATGTTTGTGTGAAGGCAGTTTCTATGAAAGCAGGTCTCCTCAGGTCACGCTTGAGTAACAAGCGACATGAGAGACAGCTTTTCAAAGGCTCCTCGTCGGTGAACAAATCTCTGCTAAGCCCAGTCGTTACTTAGGTATCGACGACCTGCTTGAGGGAAACGCAGCCGTGGTTAAGTTCCTCGTCTTCAACGGAGCGACAGTCGTGGAGGCTTTGTTTTCAGATCCCTCTGCGTCCACTTATCCCCAACTCAGGAAACCGTGTTTCCATGCAGCCTTTTCTACAGCGGCAACAGATACAGTACGCCCTTTGACCCCTCCTCTGTTTGCTCTGAGCGGGGGCGACAACGCCCCGTGGGATTAAAAAAAATCAACCAGAGGCCAGGAGGTTAGGCTGACCCCTGGTGACCTTTGGCCTTTTACACGTTTTTTTTTCTTCTTTTTCACCCCCTCCGCCATATGTCTTGTGGCTCGCCGCGCCTCATCCCTTCCCCGCGGCCAGGGGGAAGCTCGGCCTCCAAGAGCAACAGAACGAAACCCGGCGCGGATCGGATCCAAGGATCCGTCGGAGCCACTCAGTTTCACGTCCCCAGTTCCAGACGGCCGTGTCGGAGCTCCCCGCGCCGAGAGGCCGGCCCCGCCGATGCGTTCGCCAGGAGCGCTGCCGAGATTCGATGCCGAGGTGCGGTGGAGCGGGGCGGAGGAGAGCCGGGGGTGGGGGTGGGTGGGGGAGTCATGTTATTGGGGACTTCTCTCCCCCCCCCCCACAGACAGGGAGAGAATTCCTCGCTAGAAACTGGAAGGACTTCAGTGGTACGCCGGGGTTTGGCCAGCCGAGGCAGAATGTCAGGCATGGTGGGCAGCTGCACCCCGGAGCTGCTGTAAGACAGTGGGTGTGTGTGTGGGGCGGGGGGGGGGTACGGTACAGTACGAGCTTTTGACTGTCGGTCTGGAGGGCATGTATAGATTTGTTAAAGTATTTTTAATAATTAAAAGGGAAGTGAAACGAGAAAAGAACATGAGCGTAAGGTTTGAGGATTACTCGGAGAGAAAAAAAAACGTTGCGCAACACGGTTACGCGATTTCCCACTTCTTTAAACACAACACACATTCTCAGAAGCGAATGAAGAGCGGGGGGTTTCACGGGGAGGAGACACGGTAGACGCGGATCTCCATCCGACCATCAACTGTTATCATAATCCCGATCAACCTCCGTCACGCCCAGAGTATTTTATTTATTTATTTGTTCATATTATTGCTCAAAATCCCCCCCAAAACCAGCAATACTGCATAGTGCAGTGAGCGCAAATTGGAAAAAACAAAGTGAAAAATGTAATATTGGGAGGCTCATGGATCACATCCAAGGCTGTCCGAAAGGCAGAGGAGGTGGGTTTCATAGGTGAGAGTGTGTTTTTCTCATCATGGTCCTCTGCGTTGGAGAACATGTTCACTCATTCTAATGGGAGGAATCGTTTCAACACCAGAGATGGAGACCCGGCAGCGCAGAGGCCTCACGAGCCTCCTGATGAGGGCAGCAGAAGCAGCACGCGAGAGACAAAAAAAGTCTGGGTATATTTGAATGAAATGTGGAGCACTTTAATGCTCGTGAAAAGTGGAAAGTTGATGCTTTTCTGGGAGCGATCCAAAAAAACAAGCAGAAGACAATTTTCCATTCGGCGTCATTTTTAAGCAACAGTGTTCCCTTGTTATTGGTTAGGACATCACGGCTGGCTGGATGGGATGTCATTTGGTGTCTGCTGCGGTCAGTGTTGTAAGATGTATTTTTTTTTTTTTTTTTTGGGACTGACTGGAATTATTTCCACATTCGCTTCTGCAAATGTTCCAAAAAGTTGCATCGTACGGAAATATTCCGCTTTGCGTCAAAACTCGCATCACATCCTCACACATCGCCGCGCCGCTGTCGTCATCGTGTGTGTGGGAAAGCCCTTTCTGCTGGTTTACACACCGTTACGGTTACACCACACACATATTACTCATATAATGGGTACCTGGAACTAAATATGTCAAATATGAGCTACGTTTGGTCATGTGAGAGGAAACTGTTATTAACTGGACCTAACAGGTCCAATAGGTCAGGGTACTTATTAATGAATTTATTGTAATTTGTCAATTAATTGTTTAGTCAGTCAATAAAAATATCATTATATTATTTGATTAATTATGTAATTTATTATGTGAATTTATTGTAATTTGTCAATTAATTGTTTAGTCAGTCAATCAAAAAAAATGTTTTACTTTTATTTATTTTGTTTTTTATTATGCAAATTTAAAACACAAGCTTTTTCCACCTTTACAAATATAACTATGTTCTGCTTTTCTCGTTTCTTTTATTGTTGTACGTTGAATACTTTTGAGTTTGGTGCGACAAAAGAAAACACTGGCAGATATCATGTATAAAAGTACTATTTATGTATTTGTGATATTGTATAGAGACTAAACGCTAAATGTATTAAAAGGAGAACAAAATATACATTTAACTTAATAAAGAAAATAATCAGTAGTTGCAGCTATAATATCTGATGTATTATTCTAATGAATTAAAAAACATATTCTCATTGACATCAGCCTCCCTTTGCACAAGATAATTTAGGAGTATGCACAAAACACACAATTAACATCCACAGAATAGTGGTTACACATTAAGAAACGCATTTATAAGTATAGCATTCAAATTGTATTATGTTATGACTCATTCCATTTGTGATGAAAATAGTATTTTAAGTAGTTTATACAAGTTGTGTTGTTGTTGAGGATGCAGTATAGTAAAGTTAAAATATCCTGTGACATAATACCACAATGACAATAGAGACAACAAATAGTATTCCTGTCTCCTTTGCACCGGATTGTTTGCGCCTCTTATCTTCTCGGCTAAATGCACCTGAACGCATCCTTGAGCATTCCTGGGCTATAGGTACCGTCCTCTGGTTAGGAGGGGCGGTACCGAGGGGAGGAGTCAGACTGAGCATGCCTCACGTCTCGCGCTGCGTGCTTGAGCAGATTTTGCCTCGATAAAGCCTCTTTGATAGGCTACAGGTGCGCTGCTTTAATGAGCACTACCCCCCCCCCCCCACACACACACACACACACACGTCTCTCGCCCCTTTTCTTCCCTGCGAAAACGAAAACGTAGCACAGACGCACGCACATCTGCACGTGTCATTCGACCCCTCCCCCCACCCCTCCTCCTCCTCGCCTGTCAATCATCCCTCGCACGCTCCGCACGTCTCACACACACACACACACACACACACACACTGCGTCACACTTGAGGAACCAGAGCGACGTCAGAGAATCGCGATATAATAATAAAAATATATATACATTTTAATTTAATTTTTAAAAACATTTTTAACGATATTGATACAGTTTCCTGACTCTTCAACTAACTTCAATTGAGATGTCAAAAAATAAACAAATAAAAACACGTCTAAACCCAACCCGCTCGCGCCATTCTGAAACAAACCTCGGAGAAGTGGAAACTAAAACAAAAGAGGTTTTTTTTAAATGCAATTCGGTCCGTTTACATGCTGCTAGAGGCACGATGGAGAGAGCATGAAACAGAGCGAGAGAGAGAGAGAGAGAGAGAGAGAGAGAGAGAGAGAGAGAGAGAGAGAAGGGGGGGGGGGTTCGGTGCTTGTTTGTGGGCACTTCGCTGTCCCCTTATTCAGAGCGCGGGGTGCCCATTGGGAATAACTCGATGACGTGGGTTGCGGCCTGGGCCGGAAACACGGGGAGGAACTTGTGACTTTATATTAACCGGAAAAGATAACCTGTTACTGTTGATACAGCAAAGGAAGCGCGAGCTCTTGGCTCACGCGACAACGCCTGCTCTACATCTCCGATTGACCGGCTCACTGGAATTTCCTCGAGCTCACTGGTTTGGGGGTGTTCGGGTGGCTGTGGTGGTGCGTTCAGGGACATTCTGTAACAGAGGAGAAGAAACAAATGTTTCTTATTATGCAAGGGGGAGCAACTGTTGCGTCACGGTGGCCACGAACGCAGTCGTATCAATGCCCGACCCTATTGACACGTGGTGACAGTAAACAGTCGAGTGTAAAGCAGACATGATCTTACAAGGAGCTGCTCGGCAGAGACGAGCCCCTGAAAGAGAAGTGCACCGGAAGCACGCATGCGCGGTCTGTCCATGGGGTTATTCGCAGGTGCAGGACAGAACGCTATGGTACGATGTGCTCTCGATAAACATAGCTCATACTTTCCATTTCTAGAATCCAGCACACACAGTAATTTGTCATTCGTGAGGATAATCTGTCGGACTGACAAACAGTGACATATTTCTCAGGAACTGTTTGTAATATTTAGCAGGAACTGTTTGTAATGATGACATCAGTGTGACGGGGTTGCACCGCCCACTGCCTGAAGAAATAAGATAATGTTCATGTTCCACATGGTATCTAACTCTAGTACACGCACACACACACACATATTCTTCTTAAAAGTCCCGGAAAAAAAGTGTTGTAAAAAATCACGTGTAATTGTTAAAATTACACAATAAATACCACAATTAAAAGTGAAAGTGCACGTTTATATTTATCATTTGAGAAAAAAAATATTTTCATGGAAAGCTGCCTTTTCTAAATGTGTCAGCACTGTGGTCCCTCCCCCTCCCCCTACTTTTCCTGCCTCCATCCCGATCAACCAGTCAACCCGACAGACACACACACAGTCAGCCATTCAGTCAGTTAGTCAGCCGGCGAGCCACCGAGTCAAGCAGTCAGTCAGACAGCCAGACACCCAGTCAGTCAGTCAGTCTTCTGTTTGGGCAGGGTGGAGGCTCCTAGACGGGCCCTTTGTCTGAGCAGAGAAGCCCCAGACACAACAGCGACCGGCCCCGGCCCCTCACAATGGCTCTCCACACAAAAGCCCACACACTGGGACAATGGGCCGGGCTCAGAGTGGGGGTGGACGGCTGAGCTGAGGTTACCCACCTGCACACTTTCAGCCCCCACCCACCCACACACACACTCACACAGTGCCCCCACCCATTCCGCTGTTAAAGCGCTGCTGCAGGTGTCTTCCTGTGTCGGTGGCACCAGGAGGAAGCAAGGAGATGCTGTGCGGTGAAAGCATTAATTTGGGTTTCACAGCAGAAGATGGGCCGAGACAGAAACCGAGACACGTGAGGGGAAAGTTACTTCAGGTCAAAGAGCGTGTGGCCACCATGGTTTAGGGCTCTGCTGTTGACATGAACTACTCAGACTATATATTAATATGTAAAATAAAATTAAAACAATTTCAACTATTTTACAACTTCGGTTGGAGCAAACTTTTTTTTCTTTGAGCAGTTAAGTCACTACAAGGTTGTGTTTCTAATGTAACATTTTTTTTCTTTTTTTGTTATGCAAATGTGAGCCCATTGCTTAATGAGAATACAATCAATAATTATATTACCATATTTAAAATATAGGATTTAAAAAAAAAACGTCATTCCCAATTTTAGATTTAAATTAGGAGGTTCAAAAATATACAAATTAACAGAAGAAATAATTTATGTAGATAAATAAAATATATATAATAATAAATAAAAAGATAATTTAAAACACACTGAAAAAGACTCAAAAGGGAAAACCGTCACAGCTATTCTCTCAAAACACACACACAGATGCTACTGATGAAAATGTAGAAAAAAGATTCAAGCTCCAATATTTTAGCTCACAGTTGACGATCGTATTCTGAGCTTAAAGCACTTATTTATTATCCATTCAAGCCGTTCTCAAGTTACTACATAGTACTGGCTGCAACACGTGGTCTGCTTCCCACACTCCTTTTCATTGGATGACCAAAGTGTCAATCATCAAACTGCTCAAATCACTGGCAGATCCATATTAGGCGTATCACTACATTGTACCAGGATGCCGCAATGCACTTTAATGTTTAAAATACTTTGATGTTAATGTTTTTTTCATTTTAGCAAAAAAAGTTTAATGGATTAAACCAAAACAGTGTGAACTAGTTTTAGTGAATTTACACCAAAGTGTAAAAAGCAACCAAGACAGATTTTAATTTTCTCTTTTAATTGATTGCAACACATTTTATAACCACACATTACAAAATGCACATCAAATATTTTTTATCAGGCTCAGTTTGCAACCTTAAGAAAAAAAACCTACCAAAAATATGCTTTTACAAAATAAGACATAAAGTAAATGCCACTTTGGATAACCGTAATCAAAAACCCATTTTTTTTATTCTACATAAAAAAAAATCTTGACATAAATAAGTTAGTATAATTTCTCAGTGTTTTTACAAAATTATGTACATAGGTACATCGCAAAGTTTTACACAAATACACAGGCTTGATGACTGCATGTCTGAGAAAAGCTGCTCTCTCTCCGTCCCTCTCTCTTTCCATCCAGGTGTACACAACCCACACTTTAGGCAAATAAAGGGAAGCTTTTAGATGCACTCGTTTGCATCCTCAGCAGGCTAACAACAATGGTGAAACGAGTACAAAACACAAATGAAAAAGTATGTACGGTTTTTACCAACAAAAAAAAAAAGGAAGAAAAGTGAAGTCAATTAAGGAGCACGGACGGTGCCGGCAACCATACTGAAGCAACCATGTATTTGGTATTGTAGGACATGCAACCCTTTTTCAGAAAACCTCTCTGGAGAGCATTTAGGCTGACGGACCAGAAGAAAAAGAATATAGTCATGGAGAGGATGCCTTTACAACACATAACCTGTGCAGTTTGTATGGTCTTTGTCCTTCAATGTCTGAGTACCTCACAACTCCAAATGATACACACCCCACAGCAACGTGGCTGAGGCGTGCAGGAGAACTTGATAACAACACAAATACGTTGATCATATTCCATGATTCAACTGATGCTAAAAGCACCCTTCAAAAATAACATAAGTATTGGTTGATGCAAGAGAGAAATAGTACTTTTGTTACCCTTCCTGTAGGAACTAGATCTTATGAAAAACTTGCAATTGGTGACACTGAAGTGACCAGAGGGAGGAGAAAAAACAAACATGAGCTACATTTGTACCGTTCTTCACTGCTAGGAAGATGACGGAGTGAAGATACACTGATAAACTGTAAGAAGCCATGATTTGTGTTTTAAATGTAGCAATTAGGGACTGTGTCAAAGTCACGCGCTTTTCAGAGGACGAAAACTAAACAAAAACAGCACAGCATTTTGGAAACATGTATCAAACTACACTGCAATTCTTCAAGTCAAATCAAAATTCACACCTTTTTACAGAAAGGATTGGTGTTCAAATCAAAATGTTTTCTTATGTGCTACATATGGAGAGAAATATAATATAATATGCATATTTATTTACACAGGTAGTAAAAAATAAAAAATAAAATCAAAAAAGGAAATCAAACCTAATTGCACACTGCTACATTGACTGCTTTTAGAGGCAGTAACTTTTTTAATTGAGTGCCACAACTTTAGTGTTTCTATTCAGTGCTTCAACAGCGTCCTCCCCCCCCGTCTTCAGGAGAGTTGATATGTTTCTGATGCTGTGTAGTTCCTCATCCAAAAATCGACCAACACTGAGGGTTTCCCCACTTGAAACGGGAAAACGCATCTTCGGCCCTGTGGGAAAATAAGAAAAAAAAACAAAAGTAAGAGTCGGCATGGGAGAGACACGGACCGCCGAGCATTCCTCGCAGAAAACGTTTGCAAATTAGTAAAAATAGACGAGAACAAGAACGCTTTGTGCAAAGTGTTCAGATAAAAACATAAAAACGATGTCCTTGTGCACTTCGACAAAGAGGGGGAGTATCAGCTTGAAAGCAACAAGACAGTATCCAAAAATATATAAGTGAAAAAAAGAAAAACGCATTGCACTTTCCACCGAGTGTTGCTAAACTGATGCAAGAACGGTTTGTACACTCATTCATGTGACACTGCAAACAATACTATGGGTGTAAAAATAGCAGGTCGAGTGATTATACAGCAGCGCTTGCACCAACTTGGATTTTTTTAAAATATATGTTTAACATGAGGAAAAACTAGCATGTAGAGAAAAATATGATATTTTTCAGAAAACTATAAAGTCTCGTGTTGCGTGCTTCTGTATACACTTACGAGTGTACTAAATCCATATATTAGCCATTCCCAAAGAGACGTCACCCTTTCTACAAATACAAAATAATGCTAAAAAAAGGCAAGTTTAGGTGTTGAGACTTCACTCTTCACATCCACCCAGACAATGCACATGTCATGCCTATTCTGCCTCCACCGTGGCCAACAAAGCGCACTTGGTTTTCAGAGCTGCACGGCTCTCCTGCACTCTCCGCCAGCAGCAGAGACAGATGTGTGTGTGTGTGTAACATTAGGGTGCAAAGCATGTGCAGCACTCGTGCACGTACACACACACACACAGGCAGAGAGAGAGAGAGAGAGACCTGCCCCTTCCCGTCCCTGCTCTGAGGGCAGTGGCTGCTGACGTGTTACTACTACGCTGTTGTTCAGCACACTTGTTGTTTACTGTTTAGTCGGAAACTCAGGCAGGCAGCGGCTGTTGTAAAAAAATAAAAAAGTTTTTTTGGGGTGTTATTCTGGTTTTACTCACAGCTCTCCTGGGATCGATCACATGGCATCGAGACAGGTTTTTGAGTGCAAAAACCCAACTGAAAGCTTTTTTTGGTGAAGCTTTGGACTCACACCACCACTGGTGTTACTACAACACTTAGAGCCGCGTTCACAAAAGCTCGTCGAACCGGCACTTTTAATTAAATCCAAATTAAAATAACGTAACCACTATTTTGGGTTACGTTAAGGACGCCACCTGATAGCCGTGAAATATGAAAAAGGTGATATTTTTTAGAAGTGTGCTTTGTTTAAATTGCAGCTGGGAGGGGGGCGTAGACGGACTTTAACGACACCGACTCTGATATACATATAGCTAGTTGCACCACGCAGAGGCACATTGAGGAAATTAAAAATTAAAAAAAAGGTTCCTTACCGTGCCTCGTCCTCACGTCTGCCTCTTGGGACTCGTCTTTCTGGGTGTGTGTTCTGTAGAGTGGCTCAGGCTCCGAAAAGTGACCTCATCGGAGCTGCTGTGTGACCTCTTATTTGGGGTCGACGGGTCTGCAAAGGCAAAGCGAACGCAATTTAAATAAAATTAAAAAAAATACAATAATGTTAGATAAAAATGTAAATTGTGTGCCCATCATTGTATTACGTCACAATAAAAAATAAAGCATTATTTCCAGAGCCTAATGAGCGTCGTACACACAGCCGTGCTCGAAATGTTTGCAAGGAGCACAGACTACCCGTGAACGTGACACACGAGAAGCACGGTCACGTTTGCGCACGCTCGTCCCCGACTCACCGTGGCACGCTGGTCTCTTCCTCAGCCCGGTGCACTGTTCCGTGCATTCCATCTGCCCGTCGGACCGCTCGCTGTCCCCGCTCGACGCCACCACCACCACGCAGCTATGATTCCCGTTTAGGTCCACATTGTTATTCCCGGCGGAGCAGACGCCCTTCTCCCTCCGCGGCTGCTTGTTGTAGAAATGCGGGATGTCTCTGCAGTCCACTAGTTCCCACTGAAGCCTGCCGTGGGCCAGCGGCGTGTGATTAGCGAAGTCGAAGCTCCACTTGGCGGAGGCAGCCTCCTCCATCTCCCGCAAGTGTCCCTTTAAATCCCTCCTTAACTCTTCGTGGTCCACCGAGCCGAAGAGGCTCCTGCAAGCCGACGGTTTCGGGTGATCCGACACCCGGGAGTCCGTCCGCTCCACGGTCGGGCTCCCGTTTGATAGTCGAACATCTGACATTTTCTCCCCCCCTCCAAAAGACAGACGCGATTTTGCAAACGGCCGGGAGCGTCCAGTTTTCACGAGAAATGGGGTGGGAAAAAAAGAAAAAAAACCTACACCGCTCAAAAACAACGGGTATCTCCTCGACGCTGAGCTGGAGCCAAAACGGGCGTAAAACGACTTATGCCATGCATTAGTCGCGCTGGAAACGGTAACGGCGGCGTTGTTTCTGTAGCCGAAAAGTAGTCTCCGCGGATCATCGAAACAAAGTGCCCAGGAACTGAAAGCCGCTCTGTCAATTTCGTCCCGTAGTGAGAGGAACTGCGGACAAACCTCAGTACCCAATATGGCGATTGAGAGATGTAGCGTTACTTGGGATTGAGAGTGGAGCCTGACTAGAGGGAAGGAGGGGTGGGGAGGGGGATGATTGACAGAGCTATTTAAACCCAAGGAAGGCCGCTCATTGGTCAATGCGCTTAAACCCGCCTACTTCTCTTAAGGTGGACCAGCTAGTTGCGGCAGGCTTGCAACATACAGCAAGCCTGCATATTACACCAAATCCGTTTTTATTCAAGTTAAGACGGTTTTGGTATATAAATATTATATATTGTAACAGCGTGTCCTCAAAACTGTTTCAGCACATCACTACTTTAAGGATTGTTTTACCCAATTTGTTTTTAATAAACACATTGCATTTCAAAAAAATATATATGTTAATTAGTTTACTTCAGCATATTTCAACTGTAAACTTAAACACATTATCTTTGCTATAACATTTGAATGTATAAGAAACATTTTTAAAAACCTCAATAGGTATATTTCATAGTAGAGGTGAACATGTATTTGTTTTACATTTTAATGAACTACCTTTCATATATCGACTTTAAACCGCAAGCAAATATATATATTTAGAGAGTAAAATTAAAATAAATCGAATGGCTGCCAAGAAAATATGCAACACCTAATGTTATACAAATGTTACTCATGCTTTATGTGGCCATCCTTTAAAAAGACACCAATTCTTTGACAATAATAAAAAAGAAAAGAAAGGCTAAAAAAGCATTATTTCCAAAGCCTAATGAGCGTCATACAACAGCCGAGCTCGAAATGTTTGCAACGAGCAACGACGACCCGCGACCGTGACACAGAAACACGGTCACGTTGTTTGCACACGCTCCTGCAAAGACCGTTTTGGATAAAGAGATTACAAAATAAAAGTTAAACGGCTGCCAAGAAAATATGCAATATGATTTAGAAAAATAGGTTGTGCAGGTGGTTCTCAATCATTTAAAAAGGTAAATGCTTATAAATATTTTTCAGAAAAATATATTACACTTCCGAATAGATGCTTCAAGGCGTTGGCCCTTTGTTCCAGTTGGTATACGCCCTCTATGCCAAAACTATCAAGCAATGGGCAAGAATTAAATCTGTAAATTGGGTAAACGTGTATCCATATGGTATTACAACCAGTTCCCTGGAGCCGAGACGTGGAAGTCAAGGTCAGCACACAGCACACCGTGTCCTCATCTCTATCAGCCCCCAGGAGGAAAAAGAGATGACCAGATGTAAAAGAAATAAAGATGCACATCTTCACTTTAAGAAGTCTGCAAATGCAACACAAAAAAAATCCAGAAAGACAAAACTAACAATGACAGGGAAAGGCCCTGCATGCTGAATGTTATTAGGTTATGTACACCACAGTGGGAAGTGTGTGCTGTGGTGGAACACCAAAGCCAATATTGAAAAGAAAAAAAAACATTCAACTAATGGAAATATTACATATATGGAAGCTAACAATAACCTACAAGCAAGATTAGTTAATATCGAAAATCAGACAAAACCTCGTACGTTTCCTTCTGGTACAATTTACACTCCACCACTAAAACAGGAAAAAACCGCCACAGCAAGAAATAAGTTGGCCTTAATATATATATAACATAGCAAGAAGAGGAAAAACAAAAATACAAGATTCTTAAAATAGAACTATAAAATATTGGCGAGAAATTATTTCAATTATTCACCGATGGGGTCACAGCAGGATATGTGCTGCGGCCCGTAGCGTCACCCTTGACTGGGACAATGCTGCCCTCTAGTGGTCACTTCCGGGATCTCTGCGGCGGTACGAAGTCAACAGGCGACAATCTGTATATCAAGCGCCTTTTAATACCACAGCTTTGGATAAACGTCACATCTGTACATTTACATATTTATATTCGACAACCACAGGCAATCGCGACGCCAAAAACACACAACAAAAAAAAGTCAGTCCAACCCCGCCTCCTCGCCGACGCTGCCGGTGACCTACCTTTCCGGCCGGGCCAGCACCGGTCGTACTGGTCCACTTAGCGAGAACACACGGCCTCAGAGAGAGAGCCACTTGATGATGTGGAAGTTCTTCTTGCCCACTCGGAGCAACGAGAGTCCATTAGACAGGATGTGCAGTTTGGGGATGAGCAGCTGCTCGGGGTTGTCCGTCCGCCTGTGGTTGATCCACACGGCGCCATCTGAAACCATCTGATACCTGCGCACAAACAAGCCGGCGGTCAGTGAGGGGTCTCCTCTACGTAGCACGGACACGACGAGACGCATCGTGAACATGCCAACGTATCCGATTTTCTAAAGTCTACAATCTAAAATAAATCAATCAAGACACATGGTGCTCCTGCACAGTTTCAACGTGAACAAGTCATACAATGTGTTGCACTGCCTGTTTTATATAATTGGACACTTTATTAAAATGTTGACCGTTCGGATAATTCAAGCAATTTAAAACCATTAGAGGCTCTCGGAACTTTACGAGGGACATTTTTCAATTATGTTCCGATATAAAAAAATTAAAAAAAAGAGGTGGCAGATGAACAAATGATAATATTAATATACTTACACATATATATATATATATGCATACAACATATATATGTGTGTGTGTATATACATATAAATATATACACATATACAGGACTGTCTCAGAAAATTAGAATATTGTGATGAAGTTCTTTATTTTCTTTTCTGCAAAAAAAAACAAAAAAAAAAATGTCATCTTTTTCATTAAATCAACTGAACTGAAAAATTGCCTTTTTTCTTATAATTATATTGATTGATATGTAACAGCTTAAGAAAACTCAAATATCCTATCTCTAAATATTAGAATATCATGAAAAAGTATACTAGTAGGGTATTAAACAAATCACTTGAATTGTCTAATTAACTCAAACACCTGCAAGGGTTTTGACAAACACTCAGCTGTTATAAATCTTTTTAACTTGGTCTGAGGAAATATTAAAATTTTATGAGATAGGATTTTATATATACGTAAGGGTCTATTTTTCTGGGCATTTAACGATCACATAAACACACTGTGGGAATGTAGTTTCATTTCTACCGGTAATGTCCACTCTGGAAGAATAATCCAGTCAGAGGCACGAATCAGCATCTACAGCACAGCGCTTTAACAGCAGCAGCAACAAAGTCGACTGATCCCCCCCCCAAATTAAAAGTTAATTGATTCAAGCAGCAAATCTTAAAATAACCGTTTTATATAACCTCCACCGCATGAGCTTGAGCTAACACCCGACGTTAGCGGAGCATTTTCCAAGGCAGACGTTAAGCTGGAGCGCCTACCCTCTGGGTCCCACTGGGATGGCGTTGACCCGGCGGCAGGCGTCGATCACGGTGGTGCCCGGCTCCAGCATCAGCTCGTGGAAGGGCGCCTCCCTGAAGAGCTCCTGGAGCTCATCGTCACTCATTTCCTCCAAGGCCTGCACGCTGTCGTGGTACAGCGCGTAGGTACATCTGCGGCAAAAAAAAGCATCGTGTGACTTTTCCGGCCTGAAGAGTGAAGAGATTATCCCGTCTGCACGGAGGTCAGGGGCGGCAACGAGGACCCCAGTGGAGTTCCTTTCTCAGTTACTTAAACACTCTCCAACCGAACACACCCCGGCTGCCTTTAACCCAAACAAGATACAGAATTTCAATTGTTACCTTCGCATTGAAAATACGGAAGGTTATGTTTTGATCGCCGTGTATTTATTTATTTATTTGTATGCGTGTTCCTCGCATAACAAAAAAAGTTTTAAACCGAATCGCATGAAATTTGGTGGGATGATTGGTTATTATCTGGGGACCATTTGATTAGATTTTGGGATCGATCGGGTCAAAGGCATGAAAAGGTCAACATCTTCTTTTTACCATAGCACGGTCAATTTCTATCCAATTGGCATGCAACTAATACCAACATGTTCATAATTCAATGCCCAATTTTGTGATATGCGAAGGTATGCGCTCTACAGAGTGCCCATTCTAGTTTTTTATATTATTATATACAATGGCATTAAATACCTCACACAGTGCCAAGGCATGCAGCGTGTTCTGACCTCTTTGCGCTCTCGAAGCCCTCCTTGCCGTGCACCAGTTTGGTCACCTCTGCGGCCAGCCGTTTATGAGCGAGGCGTTTACCCGGCTCCTCCCTCTGCTGCTCCATCAGCCGCTCCACCTCCGCCAGAGGCAGGAAGGTGAACAGCTTCAGGTACCTACGGGGAAGAAAAAAACACCTCAGCCTCGCGGTACAGTGCACAGAAGACCTACGCGGATGTTTCAAAGCAGGATGAGGTGTGTGTGAGCAACCGTCGACGAGATGCTTTCCGGTCCTTATACTGCAAAACCCTCCGGCCGTCATCAACAGACCTCGTCTTCATCTACCTTTCCACACTGGCGTCGGGCTGCCTGAGGAAGAACTGGTAGAGCTCAAAGGGAGACGTCTTGTCTCTGTTGAGCCACACCGCGTTGCCGGCCGTCTTCCCCAGCTTGTCCCCGGTGGAGCTGGTCACCAGCGGGACGGTGAGGCCGTACACCTCCTCCCCGCTCACTCTGCAGGAGGAATCAGGAGTTACTAAAAGTGTCATTCTAATGTTCAGTGGAATCAGATAGTGATGATTGTATTCAAACCAAACTCACACACAAAGAGATGGCAGTTTCTGTTTGACTCGTGTGAAGAGTTTGCTGGATCGGCTCAATGGATCATTATGATTTATAAAAAGGAGTGTGTGTTTATTTTCCACGTGTGAGATACTTGTATATAGACACTTACATTAATATAGTGATAAATACACAGTCAGACATTTTCATCTTGGGTTCAGTCATAAGCTTTATGCTGATAATAAATGAGATCACCTCTAGTTTAAAGACGATGCTTATCAATAAACAAATATGAGAGAGGGCTTTTTTTGAATATTTCTGCTGGTCACCTTGAACGTGAAGCAGTACATCAATATAAAGTCTGTAGTCAGTGTAAGAGCCACACGTGTGTTTTTAGTAAATGTAAGTTTCAGAATTGTTTCTAATTTAATATTTAGAATTATGCTCACGGTGGAGGAACTACAAGTTAAATATATTGAAAGATCTTTATGTTAATGACTTACGCTCGAGCCAGGCTATTATTAATGACGTCATGACGGCAGCAGGTGTAAGAAAAGAGCCGCATTAGACATAAAAGATAGTTGTTGTTTTTTACCGTAGGACCATGAGTTCGTTTTGAACGTTTATTATTTTGTATACTTTGCCAGCGTTTTTTGCAGTTTAAAATAAAATCGAAAGAAAAGGAAATCAACGGTTTCCTGTCATGCGCGTGAGAGGAAACTCACTGTGTCTGCAGCTCTTTAGCGGATTAAGAAAACAACCACGGAGCGCCGCTACAGTCAGCTTGTAAGCATGCATAGTCCTTACAATTCACACACTACTTTAAGTGGCACGTGTCGGTGCGCATACCATTAGTATGTAGGAGTAGGATGGACATTTACTTGTGAATGTACTCGTGGCCAGACATCAAATTGCCCAGCTGGTCGGTGCCTCCGAGCTGAATCTTGCAGCCGTATATCTGGTTCAGGTGGTGGAAGTCGTACGCCTGGAACACCTGGTAGGTGAACTCGGCGAGGCTCATGCCGTCTGCGCTCTTCAGCCGGGACTGCACGCTGTGGCGGCTGAGCATGGTGCCCATCCGGAAGTGACGTCCGGCCTCCGCCAGGAAGTCCACCGCCCCCCAGTTCTTGTACCAGCTCAGGTTGTTCAGCACGGTCACCGTGCCCATTTTTGTGGAGCCGTCCCGCATGTGCAACTCGTGGTTGGCGAAAATCCTCTGGATGCTCTCCCGGAGGCTGCGGGTGTTCGCCTCCACCGATTCCGCCGACAGCGGCTCGCGCTCGCTCGTCTTCCCGCTCGGGTCCCCGATCCGCGCCGTGGCCCCTCCGAGCACCGCGAGGACGTGGTGCCCCGCGCTCCGGAAGTGCAGCAGGCCGACGATCGGGAGCAGGTTGCCCACGTGGAGGCTGTCGGCCGTGGGGTCGAACCCGCAGTAGGCGGTCTGAGCGCCGGACTGGAGCAGCCGCGGGAGCCGGTCCTGCGCGGCGTCTTCTGGGAAAGACTCCTTCAGAATACCGCGTTTATTCAGAGAATAGAGCAGTCCGTTGTGTGCCGGCGAAGAACAGTGCAGTTTAGAGCCGAGCACGAGGCGAAGGCTCGTTCGTCCGCGCAGAATACACGCTCCATGCCGCGATAAATGACAGCAGCTACTCGCCATGGAGGCAGCCATGTTGGACAAATGCCACCGGAAGTGGAACTCGGGGGCGGAGTTGAGATGTTCTTCTTCTTCTTTTTTTAACGGCGGTTGGCATCCATATAATACCCTCTGCTCTGGAGTATTAATCGGACAATGGACTCTTTACCCTTAAAACTAAATAATAAAACATTTTTTTAAAGAAGAAAATTAACCATCCCTACATTTCAATTATAGTTGAGATTTAGAATCGCTGACACTTTGTATGAGTACAGCGCCCCTAGTGCTCTGTTTCGGAAGCGCACCGAAAACAGTGGAAGAGACCGTGGCCCCTGTGACGTATTGATCCACCCCCCATTGTGGGTTAACTGTACATAAATAATTTAAAGCGTTTTTTATAGGAACTTGTACGTTGCAGGTTGTTGTAGGGGTTGTAGAAATTTAAAACTAGTGTTAAGGACCATTCTCAAGGAGAGAAGGTATTTTTAGTTTCATTTGATATTTTAATTTAGTGGTTAATATTCCTAAAAAAATATGAATTTCCTTAGTTCTTGGAAGCAAGCTGTAGTGTAATATACCTTTGCACACATGCACATGTTTTTAATGCTACTAAATTCATTTCTAACCTCCATAAGAGTAGAATGCAGTGGGTGCACGTATTAGTTCTCAATGGTTGGTACAAAAATACACAGTAGATGCAGGATTGACTTCTCACCGTTAGATGGCAATAGATAGGTCCAGCTGATCAGCCCAAAGATGACAAAGCATTTTAATGTTTGTTTGTCTGTAAACAAGTTATCTAGCAAATTATATATATATATACATAACTAAGGTGTGAGGTAAAGAAGGCAAAGGAGTTGTAATAATTTCAATTCAAACAAAAATGCAAAATGGGGTAGATTTTAAAAAAGTTCATTTTATTTTGAAATCCATTCAATGTCAACTCCATTATTTAAATGACTATATATACATTCATCAAACATTTACAGCATTGCTACCAAGCCACATTAACAACACACCCACATACAGTTTCTGATGTCTCTTTGTTTTAACACTATAGCAACAAAAACTCCATAAAATCCAGAAAGAAAAAAACCTATAGTTCCTATGACTGCTGCCATGTGGTAACATATGTCAGTTTAGTAAAATACAATAAAAGGGAATATTATTATTCCTGTAATCAATGTGGTTGTTGTTGTTGTCATTGTGCTGTAGAGGCAGAGTACTATGCACCTCTAGAGAGAAGAGACAGAATGAGAAGGAACACAACAGTTCCTTTCTACGTCCTGGGCTAGTTCAACAAGAGGAAGACGAGGTTTCCCTGATACAAGTTAAGAAGTCTCTTCAATTCAACACAAAACAGACATTCCTACAGACATCACGAATTTTCACAACTTTTCCTCTCGGGCTCTAATGTTCTAAAATGTTTTTAACAGTCTGTCTTTTTTTGTCTCGTAAAATGAAGCTTCAAAAGCACTTTCGAGCCTCTCTCGCTGTACATTGGATAGTTTCCTTAAATCTGCTGTGAACTTCCTGTCTGCATGGCCCTATTATGTTTTAAACCACCAATTGTAGCTGACAACACACATAGTTTATAAGTCTAAAAGTGTGTGTGTGTGTGTCAAGTTTTGTCTTCTTCTCTGAATCTCTCGTGTTTTATGGCATGGTGTTGTACACGCTAAGGCACAGATTGTTGAAGGTTAACCCCGAAGCCAGGCCCGGGAACTAAGAGTCCCAGGAATCTTGCGAGGGGAATAACAAAAACCAGAGCTGCATCGAATGAAATCCCGCATGTGGGACTCACATTCTGTGAGAAGTTATCGGATGAAAGTATCGAGGCAGCTTGAAGGTCAGTAATCTACTCATGGCCTAAGAAAAGGTTTGGTGAGTTTCGTACAAGATGGCAACGGAAAGTCAGACAAACAGCGAGACAAAAATCAGGATTATTAAACGGTACATTCTGCGCTTCCTTCACTGCATCTTCTTTACTCATAGCATGTGATGTGATGAAATTACGAGTGCATACAGTTTCTCCATTTAATCAACAGACGTGATGTGTAATAAAATACAAGTTTGTTCGACAGTAGGCAACTATAGATGATTTCTGCTAATAATAAGAACATTCTGTGCATATATTACCTTTTTTTAAATATATATCTATTTATAGATATAGATACATATCTATATATATATGCAACCTGAGAACAGAGTATAAAAAGAGACCAATATTGTATGATCAGTGCTGGGCTGTAGCTTGATTTTTTAAATGGCAAAAAGGTCACAGAGGTCAGGTTTTGATCAACCATCTAAAAGGTGCGAGCTAGTACAGCCCTGCACAGCCCACATATGCTTTCACTTTAAATCACAAGGACAAGACATCGTGTTGAAATATACTGAATGGGTCGATGCCAAAAATAACAATTAAATAAAAGGAATGTCCCCCACGGGATTCAGATCTATACTCAGATTACCAGTTGCCCTGTTACCCTTAAATCCATTTACATTGCACCCTTCAATCGTGCCATTTCAAATTCACAACTATATGATTTAGTCATTCAGACTATACTTTAGTATAAAAATATGATCCAATTCCATTACAAACACAAGTATGTGGCATGTAAGCAAAAAAAAAAAAAAACATACAGTACTTAAACTACATTTGCTGTAAAATTTAAACACTATTTACCAAACAGAAATACAAAAGTTGATCAGCATTAGTACGTTGTATACCTCAAGAGTTAAAAAGTGGGGCGAGCAGTCAATGTGATCATTTCAGCTATGTACAGAGCACCCAGTGTAGAAAATGTGATGCATTTATAACAACTTATTGTGACTGAATTTTAATGAATGTATGATGACCATGTTTGGATGTTGGGGGATTTACATATTTATATATAAATATATATAATCCAAAGTATCAGCCATGCATTTGTACCATTCCCTCATTTTCTATAAACGCCAATATGACTCATGACAGTTATCGTCATAGATGGAGGACAAAATCAACTTGTGGAAATTTATTTGAGTCTTCACCCATCACCGGAAACTTGTGTAACCACTAAAAAAAAAGTCTCGTCTTTTAGCCGTGAATAAGTCGAGACGACCGCACGATTGAGTTTGCCGTCATCTTTTGCTTTCTTTCGACCAGGCAAAGAGAAACTACAAGAACAAAACAACTCTTTTCAACCTCTAATTGTCAAAGTCTAAGTTTAATCTATGGGGGGCATCACTTCACATCAACAAAAAAAAGTGGAATTGTTTGTTTTCATTTTCCATCATGTCAAAAAGTGCACATAAGACCTCTGAACCTGAATAACTGCATGTGTTATGAGGACAAAAAAAAAGCCCGTGAAATGCACCAGAAGGCCTGAGGACCTAAATAATGAGACATCGAGTGAGACATTAAGAAACTAGGTGTATGGATGTCTGGCCTTTCTGAAGGCTGCAATCCGTT
Organism: Pseudoliparis swirei; assembly: GCF_029220125.1. NCBI lineage: Eukaryota > Metazoa > Chordata > Actinopteri > Perciformes > Liparidae > Pseudoliparis > Pseudoliparis swirei. The sequence goes on along the minus strand of NC_079393.1, from coordinate 7,482,773 downwards.
TTAATCTGGGCGTTTACACCGGGAACACCAGGGTGGAGTGCCAAATGTCTGTGCATGTGTTTTGTGAAGAAAGAAAAAGAAGGCCCAGGATTAAATGGTGTCATATTTAACATGCGATCGTGCCTCGGAGGCGCTGCGTGCAGACGGTGAACCCCGGATCAGTTCGGTCTCGAGAAAACTAAACATTGAGCCATCTTATACACGTGTAACAATACTACGGCATCGCATGGTGGCCGCGTTGAGGAGGACACGTTGATAATCCACGGCGAGAGTTGATCGATAGGAAGAGAAAAGGAATATGAAAGTATCATTTCTGGTATCAGTAGAAACATCGTATGGCTTTTAGTACAAATACATGATGATGCTCAGGAGCACCTCGGCTGTGTCTCGGGGGTAAAACACGATGTGAGGGGGGGGGGGGGGGGGGGTTAGGCTGGTGTAATTTTGGCAGAAGCTGCCCTGCTTTGATATCTGTCTTCATGTTGCTGCCCGCTGAAGTCATTTTGGGTGTTGTTAGCTGTGAATGTAAATATGGCTCTTTGACATCCGTACAAAACGCCTCCTTTCAAGCGGACTGCTGGAGTGGCGACTGTCAAGGTCACGTTCTTTCCTCATTTTTTTAGGGCTCGTTAAGGGGTCAGGATAGGAAGGGGGGAGGGGTGATCACGCCGATCACCTCGGATACTCCAAGTTAGCATTCGGTGGGTTTTTTGCGTTTTAGTGATTGCATACACTGGCTTCTCGCTCGAGGGCTCAATCAGCTGTGCACCACGCCTTTGTATCTGCCGATGAAGGTCCGCGCGATGGAGTGGAGAGCGCCGAGAGAACCAGGGCCCAAACTCTCACTGCATGATAGGGGTCGGGGGAGGGGTCAAGCGGTTCAACCGAGCTTATGGAGGACTCCTCTTCCGTCCCTGAAATAAGAGGAGGGTGATTTGTAGAGTGCCTCCTCTTCCAAAAAAAAAAAAAAAAAAAAGAACCGCCCTCAGTACATGTCTCTGTAGATCTCCTGCAGGAGCGGGTGCAGTGAAGTGTCTTCCGTCTTTTTGATCTCCTGCACCAGCTGGGCGTGCTCCGTGACCAGCTGCCGGAGGTCAGCCAGCTTCTGCAGCAGCTTGGGGAAGAGGAAGGCGTTGTCGGGGTGATTGGCCAGCAGGTGGAGCTGCAGCACCTGCACGATGCTCTCCTGGGTTCGCTCGATGTGCACCACGTTCACCAGGCCCGGGCGGTCTGACGGGAGCAAAACAAACGCAAAGTGAGATGATACAAATGTTGGGAAGCGGGGGGTAATACTAAAGGAGGCAGGAGTTCAATCGTGATTCGTGAACATCCCCATTTTCTTCGCCCTGCCTCCTCACCTCCACAGCAGATGATGGCGGCCACGAACAGAGCCAGGTCACTGTCGTCCAGCTCCATGGCGTTGAACCCCATCGCAAACTGGAACTTCGGCTCCATCAAGTCACTGAACGGCCGCCGCAGGCTCTTGAGGAACTCGCGGGTGATGAAGCCCGAGCCGTACGCCACCAGGAGGCCGTCCTTGTTCATGCTGGAGGCGAGCATGGCGAAGAGGGCCTCGTGCACGCCGTACTTCAACAGGGTCACCTGGTCGTTGAGGTCCAGGCACGAGAACCCGGGGACGGACTTCGCGAACTCCGTGAGCTCGGTGACGGTTTCCACCGACGTGCACTGGCAGCAGTGGAAAATCCGAACCTCCGCCTCCCGGTCCTTCAGCGTCCCCCCCGAGCCCACCATCTTTGGCACCAGCGTCTGCTCGGCCAGCTTCAGGGTCTCCATGTCGTGGATGACGAAAGGCTGCGGAGACGAGGACAAGCCATGTGTGAGCCATACGGGGGGAGGTATCGGTACAAAGGGGTTTTCACTTGAAGGGCAACAGTCAGTGCAGTGCATCCGCCCACTGTTTGGACATGCATGACAGAAATACACCCGACGACATAAATATGGAAAAGCTGAGTCGGCAAATCTCTTTGTCGTGAAAAAACCGTCGTGTATGTGGTTTTACCCGTAATCCTTACTGAAAGGAGAGGCTATCACTAAATACCACTACAACTACACTACCGTTCAAAAGTTTGGAGTCACTTAGAAATGTCTTTATTTTTCAAAGAAAAGCACTGTTTTTTCAATAAAGATAACATTAATAAAAAATACACACTATACATTGTTAATGTGGTAAATTACTATTCTAGGTGGAAACGTCTGGTTTCTAATGAAATATCTCCAGGTGTATAGAGGCCCATTTCCATCAACTATCACTCCAGTGTTCTAATGGTACATTGTGTTTGCTAATCGCCTTAGAAGACTAATGTCTGATTAGAAAACCCTTGTGCAATTATGTTAGCACAGCTGAAAACAGTTATGCTGGTGATATAAGCTATACAACTGGCCTTCCTTTGAGCTTGAAGTTTGAAGAACAAAATGAATACTTCAAATATTAATCATTATTTCTAACCTTGTCAATGTCTTGACTATATTTTCTATTCAATTTTCAATTCATTTGATAAATAAAAGGGAGTTTTCATGGAAGACACAAAATTGTCTGGATGACCCCAAATTTTTGAACGGTAGTGTACATCATCATGGGCCATTTAACACTCATAAGAGATTTGAGAGGCACATCATTTCTCTAAAAATATAGCAACAGAGTTAAAGTTGGAGCTGTTGGATGTTGTGCTAAATGTTGACAATTTGTGTCACATTCGGGTTCAAACACACGTCAGTTCAGTTTACATTAGAGAGGCTTGTCCTCTTTTTACAACCGCAGTATAGAACATTGATACATTTATTTTCTATATGGCCATTTTACCCAAGCTGCTGTTCTCAGTAGCTGCAAACCCTGATCATACACATACATTAGGGTCATTCCTAGAACCCGCATTGTTTTTAGTGAAGTAATTTTAAAGCTTTCGGACCCTCATCTTGTTGCGAGAGGAAGAGATGTCTTAAAACCAGATTATGTTATGAGCGTGCAAGATTTAAAGAAATGTGTCCAGACACTAAAAATACCTTTAAGTTGATGAAATGTTTTGGTTTGGTTTTAGTCTGTTTTCTCTTTTAAATTGGAATTATTCATATTTTTAAATGCAGCTTTGAACTTTTTTTTCCATTTTGTTTTGGAAGTTTATTACCTTCGCATTGAAAATGCGGAAGGTTATGTTTTGATCGCCATGTATTTATTTATTTGTATGCGTGTTATTCGCATAACAAAAAAAGTTTTAAACCGAATTGCATGAAATTTGGTGGGATGATTGGTTATTATCCGGGGACCATTTGATTAGATTTTGGGATCGATCGGGTCAAAGGTCAAGGTCATGAAAGGGTAAAAATCTTCTTGAATCACATGAAATTTGGTGGGATGATTGGTTATTATCCGGGGACCATTTGATTAGATTTTGGGATCAATCGGGTCAAAGGTCAAGGTCATGAAAAGGTCAAAATCTTCTTTTTACCATAGCGCTGTCAATTTTTATCCAATTGACATGCAACTAATACCAACATGTTCATAATTCAATGCCCAATCTTGTGATATGCGAAGGTATGCGCTCTACCGAGTGCCCGTTCTAGTTATTTGTGTTTTTGTAGGGTGCTTGTATGAAACCATTATCCAGCCATCATGACCAGTAACCCCTTGTGAGAAATATTCAAAAGCAAAGCGTACTCAAAGTGTAAAAAAACCCAAGATGATTCATTTCAAACGAACGCCCCAAAATGAGCTTTGATAATAAAAATATGTGTACACAATAATAATAATAGTGTCGTATGCACGGGAATGGTAAGCCCGCTCTCTCTGGCAGCAGCGATGCCCTTGATTCAACCCAGTCAGTGTTTTTAGCTGCGTCACCGTTCCCACAGTGGACCGGTGACACCATCTGACGAGCAGCTCCACCTGCTCCTTCACATCATGGCAGAGCTAAATGTGGGCTTGAGTTGCAGGATGAGGCGCATGGAATTTCTACATCAACACTCGATCACCAGTTGTGACACAAGTCGGTACAATAATCACAATGTTCTTCGGAAAAAAAATGTGTTCGTAAACATTTCGTTATAAAAAGGCAACAATCTAAATGTTGACGGTGAACACGTTCGCCTCTTTTTGGAAGCAGAGAAGTCAGAATCGTCGACGTAGCGTCACACCGGCCTCCGCCGTCGGTACTTCAGGGCTAGCTACAAACTTATGGACGCTGAGAAAAAGGGCTTGCGGAGCTTTCTTTTCAAAAGATATTCACACGGTTTACACTGAAAAGCAGAAGCGCACGGACGGAGCCGCGCTTCACCCGACCGACTGCTGCGCCGCACGACACCAGCGGGGGCAACGCGCCGATCTTTGAGAGGGAACGGCGTCTTTACGTAGCATGTTAGCGTGCTAGCATTTGCTAAGTGCAGCTGTTGCTGATGGAAATGTCTTGAAATGATGCCGGTAGGAGATCACCAAGGTAGGATTCAACCCCTCTGGGCTTCTGGACACACGGCAATCCATCAAATAGTTGAGATTTGAAGCGGCGGCACAACCAAAATGACCAACACAACCGCTCTGAGAGCTGCGCTGCTAACTGAGAACCATGCATGGCCTTCCTCAGGTAAGATGTGCTATTTTTAACTTCCTCATAGAACTAAAGAAGAGGATTAGTGGGCAGAATAAATCAATAATGAACATAATTGTCAAGTTTAAGCCCTGGTGGGAATAGTTACTCACACTAAAAAAGGCATTCTCACCCTTTTATTATCCAATAAAGTGATCAGTGTCGCCCAGAGCAGCAGCTGGACATTTCCAGTTTTTCTTTTTTAAGAGGACACTAAATTAAATGTACAATTAGTATGAATCATAGCTCATGGGAAACCAGTTCAGTCAGACAAAACAAATAGTCGCATAACACAAATACAAAGAACATATATTCGCCAAATGAGCTGGCAGACGTTGATGAATTTCTGATTCTGATCCAAATTAGTTGACGACGGAGCGTACATTTTTCCCACGAGGCTGAACAGCCATTCAATGCGCTAATGAATTGGAATGTTTTCAATGTCAACTGTTTTTTTTTTGCAACAGTACCTTCTGTAGTAGTTTTTTAAATTATTTTTTTCATGGTTTATTTAATAAGGGACAGTGCACATTGATAAAAACATTGCAGTAAATGTGCCAGAGTTAGCCAAGAGGCTATTTTTCATCTGTAGTCCCAATGTTACTGATGTTAAGAACAAACCTAAAAACATAAGATTGCAAATACAATCTACAGATAAAGCAAATAAAATAGGGGATAAAATAAAATAAAAATCTTTAAATAAGACTTCAAATAATGTGCGACGCAACAATATTAGAAAGCTATTCTTTCATGCCAAACTGTTCACAAACAATCCTGGAATCAAAAGTTCGAGACGTGACAGAATCTGAACACAGAGCTGTGGGAGTCTGTACACTATGATGTCATGGGAGGTATGGCCAACATCTCCTAGTCCACTAAACGGTCAGTTCATATCTCAACGGCGATATCACAATATAGATTTCTGGTCGGTCAATAAACAAATAGTCTATAGCAAATAAACACATAGTAACTACACATGTTCTTTGTCCACATCCATTTGAATTAAACAAGAGACAAATGAAAAAAAAGGGTTCAAGTAAAAAAATAAAAAAATATATAATAAAATATTTCGAGCTGCAAGCGCACAGATATCAGTGAGACTAGATGATAGTTTAAATTCAACTGAGTTCAGATCAGATTTTCTGAAAAAGATAAGTTAGTCAGTGCTCGTTATTATCATCATCAACTTAGATGATGTAATCGAGTATCACGATATCTCGATATATACGATTCAATCACGATGCGATGCCATTGAAAGACCATGAATGATCATATTCAATTAGCGGCCAGCCTATTCGGGAAGCTCCACGTTGTATACAAGTGCTGTGCCCCCCCCCCCCACCCACTCCCCCCTCTGGACTCGAAATGGACACTTCTCCACCGAAGAGCTTTGATCTCCAGAAGCCGAGGGCGTGTGTTTGAACATGGATGTGCACTTGGGCTGACCTGACCTTTATGACCTGCAGCGGCTGCCCCCCCCCCCCCCTGCTGGCCCCCGCTTTTCTGATGAAAGGAAAATCAAAAGTAACGAAGCTGTTTCGGCGAGGTTGGGGACGGGTGCCGGAAAAAAAAGAAAGAGGAGCGCAGGCGTGGAGCCAAGAAGTGATGGGCCCATACACTGGCTCTTTACACGGATACAGATGTTTCCTTGTCTGGGCCTGGCTCGCGCTGCCGATTGAGCAACTTATTTCTGCCGCTGGCTCTCCGTGGGGTCAGGCTGCCGGGATATATTGAGACATTTCTTCTATTTCACACTTTCAAGCGTGCTCAGAAACTGAAATCCACTAAAATAAAAGTTGGTTGCAAGACAACACGACCTTGACCCGTGAGGAAACTCTGGGAAAGAGAAGAGCCGTGAACACACCGCGACACCTTTCACTCACCAACCCACTACTCTTAATCAACGTACAGGTGTGGTGGTCTTGCCGGTGAGGATGGTTCGAGCCTTGGCCTTGTTCATGTTGAAGTTCTTGAGGTAGGCCTCGTAAATCTGCCGGGCCAGCGTCTTCTGGTCGGCCACCTGGGGGTCTCCCACCTCCAGGTCCACCGTCACCATCTCCGCCTTCAGCTTGAGCTTCTCCGACTGGGGCATCCGGCCAAAACGGATGGCTGAGAGCAGAGCAGAGTCAAAGTCAGGAGAACGGATACAGAATTTGCGCAAGTATGAATCTGTCAGGTCGCAGATTGATTTTACAGTGGGAGAGAGGTTGCAGGAAATTCAACGACAACAATGTGAATATTAGACAAACTTTTATTATTATTAATATTATGCTGCAATGTTATGGTAAAAAATTGCAATAAAGAAAAAAGTCTAAATATTGTTAGAAATTTAGCTAAATTAAAATAATTGTTTCCCAAGAATAAAAGTCATTGTGAAAGTATTATCTTATTTTGACCATAAAATTGGATTTTATAGAAAATAATGTCAAATTTGAAATGATGCCCTTTAAAAAAATATTACAAATACTTTTTAGAAACAATGTTATTGGTGTAAAACTAAATTCAGTCTATTCCAACGACAAAACAAATAAAACATGGTTTAATTTATACGTGATTAATTAGTATAATTTGTCATTTTATTGTGACATTTAATTATTATAAATAATATTATTATTAATATAAAACAGACATTAGGGTGATTAACAAACTCAGTTAACATTAAATCGGAGTGAAAATATTTCACTTTGATGAAGTCAAATGCATAACGATGAAGTATTCAGATCCCTAATTCCTCGACTTAGTCTTTGTCTCGCTGCTTTTAGTCTCATTGTTCAAGCCAATAAAGCACAGTTGAATATGGACAATCAGAAAGGAAACCGAATCAATCTCTATTCACCAAAGAAAAAAAGGTAAAACAACTTCCCCTTTTCATGCATCACAGCAACAGAAAACTATGAGCAAACACAAAAGGTTACTACGTATTACAACGTGAGCTTCAACACTACACAAGAGATTGTTTTCTACGAGAGGCTGCCGGCATCTCTTAGACAGCCTGATCCCATTTGACGAATGAGATTAGAGAACTGAACTGTGTTTAACCCCTCCCTGACCATTTGAAGAGGCACAAGCTGTGACACACACACACACACACACACACACACACACACACCTCTGAGATCCCAACATGCAGCTGCACTAACCGCCCGCTGCCTTTACGAGATAACAAAAGCATAAAAGGGAGATTTTTTTTCTTCCCCAACAAGCCTCTGACTGCGGAGACATACAGGCCAACGGAGCAGGATGGGGGGGGGGGGGCCTAATCTAGTGGACAGCATGCGGGCCCATTAGATAACTGCTCACAAAGTGGGTGGATCATCTGAAACTGGTAACGCTCTCGACGGCGAACGCCTGGACTAGAGTCAAGGCTAATTAAGATGAGAGGATGTGATGCTAAGCCGAGCGTAAGTCGTGGGGACGGGGGGGGCCAGAGAGGTGGAAGGTGGACAGTCTGTCATCCCACTAAATCAAATGTTTCGAGGGCTCATTAGAGAGGACGATTCCAACCTTTAATTGCTTCTTTTGCTACTGTAGAGACTTATTATCACGGTTGAATAATCAATCACGTATGTGTTGTGTGATTATACAAACTATTTGCTGTTGCATCAGCGAAAATTTAATGTTGTCAGCCAAATAGTGCACATTGATTTATGTACATATACACACACACACATATATTTATATATAAACATATATAAATATATATATACACACACACATAAATATATATATACACACACATATAAATATATATATAAATATACACATATATAAATATATATACACACACACCTTAAATGTAAAAAAAAAGCCAATTTGATTTATTTGGGCCAACATTTCAAAGAAATAAAAAAATTACAAATATACATGTTTGAACACAACTCAATGTGCTTTATTGCAACATTATTTTAAGAAAATATAAAGTGTAGAATTCACAATAAGCCCTTTGAAATAAAAATAAAAACAATATATATGTTTGTGTGTATATGTACATAACTCAGTGTGCTTCATGGCAACGTTATTTTAATTGGTAAACTGTAACCTTCCAAGTGTTCCCCTTATTCCTGATGACGTCTGAACAGCTGTTGATTTGAATTGAAAGAAATTAAAACCGCTGAATCGTCCAAAATTAGCAGAAGTTTGGTCTCGTTGTCTCTTCGACCGCCGGACCCCGACAGATCAGGTTGCACTGGTTTCAAATCCCCTTCCTCCCCTTCTACGGTTACATGTAAAGCTCATGAAACTCCATACACTCACACCGATGGAGGAAGCGGAGCCGACACAAATACACGAATCGTATGATCATCCGAATCTGGGCTGGGCCCACTCGGTCAATAACCCCATGGGACTAAATAAAGACGCTCCGCATCCTCACGTTCACACCGGGCTGGAATATCTGCAACGTGTGCACAGGCTATATGCAGACCCACCGACTGACTTTGACCTTTTTCATTCTTCTTTTAAAAATATCCCAAAGGGATCAGAAAAGACACCGACACGCCCACACATACACGCCCACACGCCCACACACTCACACTCACGTCACCTCCAGAATCAGTGTCAGTGTTTCTTTCCCAATCGGGACCTTGACCTTGACCAAGGGTCAGTATGCCATGGTGTACGTTTTCACAGAGTAAACAGCATCCACCAGAATCTCAAACTTTGACCTCAATATCAATTTATTCCAAACAAAGCTAAACGCCTCACGGCTGCTTAAGACAACATTGTGTAGAGAATTCTTCACAGATGTTGCATGCGCATTTTTTTTGGTTGAAAGTAATTGTTGTATTTTTTTTATTTCTTTTTTGTCGAAGAGAGTTTAACTCTCTACGGAGTATTAGGGTCACTCATGGGGAAAGAAAAAAATCATGATTTCTTGAATGCTGCAATGTTATGGTAAAAAATTGCAATAAATAAAAAAGCCGAAATATTATTAGAAATATAGCTAGATTAAAATATTTTTTCCCAAGAATAAAAGTAATTGTGAAAGTATAATCTCATTTTGACAATTACATTTGGATTTTATACAAAATAAAAGTAAAATCTTCCTATTATGTGCTTTTTAAAAATATTACAAATACATTTTAGAAAATATATTATTGCTGCAAAACAAAATTCAGGCTCTCTTCCAGCGACAAAACAAATAAAACATGGTTTAATTTGTATGTGATTAATCATCATAATTCATGTCATTATTGTGACATTTTGGCCCCTTAAAATTGGACTTTTAAAATAATCTTCAGATCAATCTGGGCAGCAAAGTTGACCATTTTGGTGCCATTTATTTATATTTTTGTCACGTAATGATGTGAGTTTCCATCTCGTTCACATATCTTCAACCAAAGGGGTTCAGTGGGTTCAGCTAGTGCAATTCAATATGCTCCAGCGCTGCAGTATGCACAAAGATGAACAGACCATGCACTGCACATGAATGAGTCTTTTTCTAAATAAAGGTCCAAGTGATTAAATGGGTGCATGTGGAAGAAGCCTGGATTAGCCCTCAGTTTGAGGACTGCCTTAACATGCAACTTAACACCCAACTGTGGTGTTCAATTTCCTTTTCATACTAATTATGTGTGTGTGTGTTTACAGGTAACAAGAACTAAGTGTAGGGATGTGTGTACGTGTGTGTGTGTGTGTGTGTGTGTGTGAGTGAGAGAGTGTGTACGTGCCGGGCTTGGAGCCCCGCCCCCGTAGGACTCACCGTTGTGGGACATGCCCACCGACAGGCACTTCTGGAAGCGGCAGTATTGGCACTTGTTGCGGTTCTTCTTTTGGATCTTGCAGCGACGCTCACACTTGTCGTACTCCAGCTTCAGACGGATGGTCCGCCGGAAGAAACCCTGAAAAAGGGATGAGGGGAGAGAACATTGTTAGAATGTGAAAAAGAAAAAGAAAAAATACATGAACCCCTTGGTTCAGGTTTAGAAAAATACATTAAACCTTAAAATGTCATAAACACAGGAAATGACTGTCACCTAAATCCCCCCCCCCCCTCTCTGGAGATCAATAAAGCCGTAATGTATCGTATCTGTTTTGAAACCAGTTTCAGGATCCAGTAAAAAAAAGAAGAAGTTATTTATTCCCATATGAATGATTTGGGCAATATCGTTTCACCATCAGTTTCTCTTCTCGGACGCAATCTCGACAAGAGGTCGAGAAAACGATGGACCGAGATGCGTGTGTGGAGGGGAAGATAATGTCCTGGGGAATTGCTTCATCGGGTATTTAGCCATATTTTATAGCAAGAATTGGAACTCCATCCCAGAATGTCGCCCGCTAACCTCCGACCGACATGCGCGCGCAAAACACGGGTGGTGGGATGTTCGGGCCAAGTGGGCTTCAAACCGACACCGCTCGTGTCCACTGTCAAAACGGATCAGCGCATTGACGACCCATAAAAAACACAAGAGGATATGAGTCATGGTGTACACTACCGTTCAAAAGTTTGGGGTCACAGACAATTGTGTCTTTCATGAAAAATCACACTTTTATTTATCAAATGAATAGAACATATAGTCAAGACATTGACAAGGTTAGAAATAATGATTAATATTTGAAGTATTAATTTTGTTCTTCAAACTTCAAGCTCAAAGGAAGGCCAGTTGTATAGCTTATATCACCAGCATAACTGTTTTCAGCTGTGCTAACATAATTGCACAAGGGTTTTCAAATCAGACATTAGTCTTCTAAGGCGATTAGCAAACACAATGTACCATTAGAACACTGGAGTGATAGTTGATGGAAATGGGCCTCTATACACCTATGGAGATATTTCATTAGAAACCAGACGTTTCCACCTAGAATAGTCATTTACCACATTAACAATGTATAGAGTGTATTTTTGATTAATGTTATCTTTATTGAAAAACAGTGCTTTTCTTTGAAAAATAAAGACATTTCTAAGCGACCCCAAACTTTTGAACGGTAGTGTATATGTATGCAAGTTTACAAGAATACTTGGAAATGAGAACAATTCTGGTCATTTCACACGTGAGGTTTTGTGCTTGTGCTCTTCGCAGTGATTTGATTGGCTGGCTTCTGTTAAATATTCACATGCACCGATCCCCCCGCCCCCCCCCCCCCAAAAAGAAACTTGAAGACAATCAGAAATCTCATGAAGAGAGTCCAAAGATCGGTTTGCGGCAATAATCTTGAATCCTCTCTTTTATATTCACCAGTCACACAAATCCAAACACCTGGTATATACCGGCGCTCACATGGTCATGTGATATTATTTTGGACTTCAGGAGTCGCCAACGCTACTAATACATATATAAGCTACTATATCAAGAGGCACGCAGCAGTTAAAGATGTTAAAATGCGTTCCATTAACTGTGATTCGAGTTCCATTAGGCGACCCGTTTATCATTTCCTGTCACCTCTCGAGAGGCTTTAAATCAGGAAACATTAGAGTAGCTTTTGAAATGTGCCACGCCTCGCTGGCCCATTGCAGGAAGGGGCTTCATTACCCTTTGGCACTTCATATGCCACTTCTGATAGACGCACGTTTCATGACGAAAAGGTCAGGAGAAGCCATGCACTAAAGCACCTTGACTTTAGTGATAACCTTTAGTTTTACAGTCCTCTGGCTTCACCTCTCGTAGCTCCACTGCAGTCCGGGATGCACTTTATTTAACCCTCCTGTTACCTTTAGGGTCAATTTGACCCCAGGCTGTTTTTCACTGTGTCAAACATATAAGAAATATCAACTTTTTTATATATTTAAAGGGCTATTTAGGTAGTCAACAAACAAACATAAAGTACCTCACACTTAAACTTGGGAAACAATATCAATTCTAATAATTTTCTGGAGGTTTTAATTGCTGGGGTCAAATTGACCCCGAGGGTAAAATATGTTAGTAAATGTGAAGGTAACAGGAGGGTTAAGGTGGTGTAAAATCATCTCTCACTTCAGCCACTTTCCATTCTTTTTTTACTTTCAGGGACTGACAGAAAAGAAGCAAAATATAAAAACAGACACACACACGCACTTCAAGTCAGGCTATCTTTGTCCTTCGATGCCTCCTAAAGAAACAGCCCTGGGTTGCTCCTAAACATGACTAGTAAACAATTAACTGATGGATGATTGAGCGACTGCGTGTAAAAGGCTGAGCCTGGTAGTTCTGATGCTTTACGGAGTTATCAGTCGTCACAGGTGTTTTTTTCAGTGTTTCAATATGGTTTTTATTGTGTATAGTCAGGAGACCGTTTGTGATTATTGGCTCGTCTGTGCTCGAGCGTGAGAGGACGTGATTGATGGATATTGACAGAAATATTGACCGGGGGAGGGGAGAGCGAGAGCGAGAGAGAAAAGAGCAGTAAGTAAAACAGTGTGTACGATGAGAGATACTGTGAGAGAGGCCAGTTGAGATGGCATCAGATAATAACGTCCATTAAAAAGATCGACTCAACACGAACACAGACCCGAATGTATAACTCATGCTCGCCGTCTCACCTTGCAGCCCTCGCAGGCGTGTACGCCGTAGTGGTAGCCCGAGGCTCGGTCAGCACACACCCGACACTCCAGATTGAGCGACGAGGAGGCGGACGAGAACTCGTCCTGGCCCGCCGCCAACCCGTAAACCACCGACGACGGGCTGGATGCCGGCGTCAAGGAATCTAGATTAAAAAAATACACAAGTGCGTGGGCGAATTTAGAGGCGGCGTCGAACACATCTTAAGACAAACACAGTTTCACCAGAGCAACTCATCTGTGGCCGGGAATGTTTGATTCCTGAACATCGTGGATTGTGCTGGCATTCATCGAACAGAAGTTGAGGAAAGGCGAATTGTTTGTGTGCACAGAGTTTCTTAAAATGGTGCCGCCCGCAACTGCAGATTCAATCAGGAGAGACAATGGATCTTATTGACCCCACACGCGGAAAACAACCATATCGGATTTTTTTCGTGGGCGCATGCACAGACTCCAGTTCCTCACTATGTATCATTGTGTTGGTGGTGTAGACCTATTTCTAGTCCCACACGCATGAAACTGTTTATTTCCATTGTGTGTGGAATAGTGGTCTTTATTGCACTGGAGAATACTGATGATGTCACCACGATGCGCATGTGGATTTTTGCACGACGCACTTTCTTGACAAGGACCTGGAAGATGACCGGATTTGCCTGCACTCCTCGTACTGTATAACCATCAAAGAACCGGTGGCCTGAAACCCAATCCGCTCACCCCGACAAATTATTGTAGTTTTAAGAGACAATCGGACGAGCGTGCCCACTTCACACACACACACCGACTGGCCGGGTGTGTTCAGTTTCATGCATCTCGCCTACAACGTAATACCTTCGAAAAAGGTTAAAACATCATAATTTGTTATAGGCCACAAGCTGATCTTGTCACCACAATCAGGCAGCAGTTGAGTTATTATTTGGGGGGGGGGGTATTGTCGGGAGGAAAAATCTTCCTGAATGGCTGCAAATGCCATGTCAAAAATGTGAAGAATGCCTTGACCTTGACCGTGACCTCATGCCTGTGACTAGAGCATAACATTGATGGAGTAGTGGTACTTATCCTCCTCAGGGATGACAGACCATAGTTGTCCCAACAGTTTTCTATTTCCACCTTGTGAGGGCCACATGGCTTGGGTAGAACTGGCTACGTGAATAGCAAAGACGCAAGGGTATAAAACAGTGGCACCCAGTCAAGCCACACGAGTTGGCCGAGAGACGCCAGAACGGGGATGAGTGATATTTGGCAGCGTACGTGGAGCCGTGCTCCCGGCCCGGTGACCTCGTTTCCACTGAATGTGGACAAGGAAAGCGTGTCGGTGTTTCCGTTTACAGCACCACTCTCTCTAAACATACAGAAATCCTCTCTCGTGACATCATCAGATGATTCCATGACGCCTTCTCCCCACATTAGCCTCATTTTTCTCCTTCACTCTCCTTCGCACTATTCTTCCAATAAATGTGGGTTTTTCTGGAATATGCACGACTTCTTCACCCCTTGCATAATCTGGCGATACCAGAATTTCCCCAGCTGCCCATGTGACTTTTATTCTGAAGGAAACACAGCGGCGAGATGGATTGGCGAGGAGAAGGGCGGGAGGAGGAAAGACAGAGCGGCTAATAAAAGCATATAAATAACAAAAAAGTTGAAAAAATAAGGTTAGAAATAGGGAAGTACATTGGGAATAAATGCATCAGGACACACAGTAGAGGTCAGAGACGAGGACAAACAGACTACGACTAAAGGAGTGTTGCCTGGAGGGGTAAATCAGACAACCCGAGTAAACAAGGGGGCTGTCAAAGGATTGGAGAGCGGCTTTGTTGGAGTTCAAGGCAAGAGGTTAAATTCGCCAACGTATATGTCATCTCTGAACATGCAGTTGGTGTAAATAAGGGCTTAGGGGTTAAACTGAGGAACCCCTCCTCTGACAACAACTGCAATGGTGAGGAGATTACACTGAGCTGCTGGGGACACTTTGGCACTTGGAAAGGACAGGATGGGAGCAAATCCCAAGCACATTTTAGATCATCAACACATCGATCATTTCTAAATTCAACGATTATAATGAGACTTCACCCAGAACAGTGGAACCTTCCGAGCCATTGCTGGAGGACTGGTACTCGGGGACATCGAAGGAGCTGAGAGCGTCGTCGTTGACGGACTGGGAGATGTCCTGGAGCTCCTCCATGCCGCCGATGAAGTGGTCGTCGCCGCACAGGGGGCTGCCCGGCACCGAGTCCTCCAGGGGTGAGGGGGGATGGTAGTGTCTCTCCATGTCGACCATCGCGGTGCAGGAGAAGGCTGCCGACACCTTCACTCATCAGACTGCAGAGAGGGGAGGGAGGGAGGGAGGGAGGGAGGGAGGAGGGTTGGAAAGAAAAACGAAGACCACGAGGTCAAAGAGGTCCTTTGGAAACACAAAGTAGCAGACGGATGAAGACACGGTGATAATTATCAACTATGAACTATTCATACACTCTTGTCATATCCATTGAATGTGTTTTAACTCTAAATCTGTCCTTCTGTACACATGACATCTATTGCATCTGTCCATCCTGGAGAGGGATCCTCCTCTGTTGCTCTCCTGCAGGTTTCTTCCCTTTTTTTCTCCCTGAAGGGTTGTTTGGGAGTTTTTCCTGATCCGATGTGAGGTTTTGGGACAGGGATGTCTATGTGTACAGATTGTAAAGCACTCTGAGGCAAATTTGAAATGTACAAATATACAAATAAACTGAATTGAATAATTCATTTCTAAAGGTCACCACTGTCGGATTTTCTAGAGGGAAACAATGAAAATGCTAACATGCTAATGATTAGCACATATTATGTGAACCGACATAGTTTAGTATGCTCCCACGTCAACATTTGTTTATTGGTGATGACTACAAAGTGCATGTCATTGACTTGGAAGTACTCGTTTTCAAGTTTCACCAAAAAGGGGAAAAAAAGACCCTCAATACACAAACGCAGGGCTCTCAAGTTTTGAAGACAGGCAAGAGTGACATTTCCATCACTCCCCCCCCCCCCCCCCCCACCCACCGCAAAACGAAATTTTCGGATATCAGTCAGTCGTGCGAAATTCCAGGATGCTTTAAATTCATTGGTTGCTGGATTAAATCTTACCCAGATACAACAGATACGGTTTTTTTTCTGATTGGCTATTGTGTAGCCCATTTCTTTTTTTTGATTGTCTGATAAGTGGCTCCTCACAGCAGAACTCCAGGGGAGCGCTTGATTCCTCCACGGTGAGGGCAGCGCGGCCAGCTCATGTTTGCGTGCTGCGGCACATTAAAACATTAAATAGCCGAGAGTTTTTTTCAGCGTGAGAAATACGATGTGTGGCGGGAGTGCGTGACGTAAGACCGAAATGCGTGAGTGTCACGCTCAATGCGTGACACTTGAGAGCCCTGCTAACGAGCAGTGCCGATGCAACGTGCGGCCGAACAGAAGCCGCATGATGCCATGGAGGGGTCATCGAGGGAATGAAGGTTACGGGCGTATCTCATGACAAAACACAGGCCCCCTCCTCCGCACATTCACTCCAAACACAGTAACCGTATCCTTGTAAACCTCATAGCGCTGCAGAAAGAGAAAGACAGAGAGGACAGAGGGTGAAGCATCGGGACGTGTGGGAGGAATGTAGCTCGCCAGGCTGGTTCTGGGGCCGCGCCGCGATAGCTCCGGCGTTGTCTGGGAGAGACATGGCAGACAGTGTCCTGAACAGTCGATGGGCGAGATGTTGCTAAATTGCACAGTGGGAGGAGCTGGTGAGTTAAGAATTTGTAAGACCAGCAGCGGAAATGGACCTTACACCACATGTTAGAACTTCATACATGTAAACTAGGTCAATCTTCAGTAAGCTAGGGTGACCAGACGTCCTCTTTTCCCTGGACATGTCCTCTTTTTGAGACCTAAAAAATGTGTCCGGCAGGGATTCCAAAAACGTCCGGGATTTTGCTTCGTCGGATATTTGGGTTTCTCTGGGTCTTTCACAAACTAGTTATTACCCCTTAGAAGTTTTGGAAATGGTATCTCCCTTATGCTCCACCTTCTTGCGCGAGCTCTGACGGTATAGAGGACAGTCATTGGTCGACCGATCTCAGGGTTGCCAGATACACGAAAATTGGTACGATACTTCACCATTTCCAATCTGGCAACACTGAGCACCTTGCCGCCTCCACTAGTTGCATTGTTGTTTGTGCGGCATGCTATACACTACTACTACTACTACTACCCCCCCCCCCCCCGAGATTGAAGTATCCTCTTTTTCACAAACTTAAATCTGGTCACCCTAAGTAAGCCCATTTCCAGCAGGCCCCGCTAAGAACCTCCAAATGAGGGGTGGCTGTACAGCTCCTGGTTGCACTCAGCCCTTCCACACCTTTACGACCGGCTGCCTTACGTTTACTCTTATCTCACCCCTGTACAATGAAATGCAGTGCAGGCTGTTTGTCGCGTACTTAAAACCCGGCACCCGGTGCTCCCTGCATGTCTTATTTTTAAAAAATCCAATGACAGGCACGATTGGTATGCCATTGAAGAAAGGCGGAATGTAAGAGATAGGCTCTCAAGTTTGAAGACAGGCAAGACATTTCATCCACTCTCTCTCTCTGTCAATCATCAGCGGATCTGCTTGCTTTACACAGCCAGACGGGCCCGTGCATGTCTTAGTGAACAGGACCACGCTCCACTGCAGTAGTTCACGCCCGCTGCTCTGCGCTGCGCTCATGGCGTCGTGGCGGAAGAACAGCATCCTCCCGAGGTTCCCCCTCAGGTAAACACTATCGATTCTTTCAGCACTTTTGCCACCGTTTGTACTCTTAGCGCCCCTGAGCAGCTCGCGCCCAGAGCTGCTTGCGCCACCATGTTGAGAACCGTTGAGGCAAAATAAATGCTCCCAATCTCGAATAAAGCGCCTTCAATAAACAACCAAAGTAATTTCTCCTTGAAAATTTACATTTTAACCCTTCAAATAGGAGGGAAAAATGGAAGACCAATGGGAAGGTCCCTACTACTTCCAGGTTTGTAGGAGACCAGCATGACTCAAGCAGATCAGTAATATAAATGAGACTTTAACAAATAACAACAGCACACAAATAACCCCTGGCTACATGTCCAATCATGTCTCAGGGCGTCCCTCAAGGTGCAGTGCTTGGTCCACTTCTATTTATTCTTTACCTACTTCCCCTTGGAAATATCATCCGCCAACACGGTCTCATGTTCCACTGTTATGCCGATGATGTCCAGCTCTACATCTCCACAAAGACCATCACCACTGCCACTCACTCTACTCTAACCAACTGCCTCACTGACATCAAATCCTGGATGAACACCAACTTTCTCAAACTTAACTGTGATAAATCTGACATGCTCATCATCGGTCCCAAATCTCTCACCAAAACCTGTCATACCTTCTGCCTCGCCATGGATAACTGCACTCTGTCCCCATCCCTACACATCCGCAACCTCTGAGTCATGTTTGACAGCAACCTGTCCTTTGAACACCACGTCAAACAAATCACCCGAACTGCCTTCTTTCACCTAAAAAACATCGCCCGTCTCTGCCCATCACTCTCCACATCTGCTGCTGAAACACTGATCCACGCCTTCATCACCTCCAGAATAGACTATTGTAACAGCATTCTATATGGCACAACATCCAAAATTATAAATAAACTCCAGTATATTCAGAACTCTGCTGCTCGCCTGCTCACCCACTCCCGTGATCACATCACCCCTGTTCTCCAGACCCTCCACTGGCTCCCCGTCCCAGAACGTATCCAGTACAAAATCCTTCTCCTCACATACAAAGCCCTCCATAACCGGGCCCCCTGCTACCTGACTGATCTGCTTCACCATCACACTCCATCCCGTCGGCTCCGCTCCTCTGATGCCTCCTCTCCATTCCTCACAGGACCAAGCACCGGACATGGGGCGACAGAGCCTTCTCCATCTCTGCCCCCTCCCTCTGGAACTCTCTCCCCTAAATCATCCGTGACTGCACCGAACTTTCATCGTTTAAATCACTAATCAAAACCCACCTGTTCAAAACTGCTTTTAATGTGTGATTGTGTGCTCTGAACGTTCTTATTTGCTTTTATCGTTTGTTTTTATTGTAATTTCTAATGCATAGCTTTTAGGAATTTTTTAATTATGTGTTGTAAAGCGTCTGAGTATTATGAAAAGCGCTATAGAAATTTGATGTATTATTATTATTATTATTATGTAGCCTATAACATGGATGGATATCGATGAGATGCAAGCCAATCTTTAGAGCACATTTTCTAAGAGAACTCTGACTGTCAAAAAGTAATGCAAGTGCAGTTCATTTACGGCAGAGGTGATCATACAAAGCGAACTTAAGGTGACATGCCTGCTCTGCCACATGGAGGTCTGGGATTTTATTAACTCCGACATCCCAATGTTTTAGTTCAGAAGCCATTAGGAAACACAATACAGTAAGCGATAAACATGGCAGCATTTTGTGTGAAACGGTCAACATTTTCAGGTTTAATAAAATGGTCCAGGATGCAACGCAATTTTTTTTAACATCAAGAACAACAGCCCACAGGAACTAAGCTGAATGGAATCATTAAGGAGCTGAAGATTCCCACTTCACAGAATAGAAACCTGGCATGCGAGTGGGCCGCCTTACTGAGCAACTCACTCTTCAATACACTTGGAAGTCTTGAATGGAGTCAGTGTTAGCTCAGCTCGGATAAAGCAGACCTCTTTAGCATTCAACCACGAGCCCCTGACCCTCAGGTCTTCCTTCAGAGGACATCCTGTTTCATACACTTCACTCGGCACCGTCTCATCATCGTATTGCTTGGAGGGGAACATAAAGAAGCTTCTTGGCTACAGCTTGACTAACCTTCATTGCTCTCTAACGCGGTGAAAGTATTATCAAGGTGTAAAATGGGACACATTTGGACTTAGACTGTGAAAAAACTCAGTTTTTTAGTATGCCTGATTTTTCTTTGAAATAAAATACATGCAGAAGTCCTTTTCCTGAACTCATGACCATGGTCTGTGTGGGCGAGGGTTGGAGGTAGGGTCCAAAGAGGGCAGGAGAGAAGGTGGCGGGGGGGGGGGGGGTTACAGTGCCAAAAGACCACGAAACAAGGGCCACGATGTCGCCATGGCGATGCCACGGCAATGCCGACGCACAGGCTTTGAAATCAGTGGCAGAGGGCGGGCAGAAGGCAAAGACCGCTACAGACTACTACCGTTGCAGAATCGCATGTTGGCAAGTCTGGACCAGTGATCACAGGAGCATAAAAAAAATCCAGACTGTCCGATGGATTTCTGCACAGTTGCTTAGCACGTCCACCAAGCCCCTCCCACCTTATGCTCATGCATTGCGGAGAAGACCCATGAATGAGACTCAGGCGTGTCGACAGCCCGCAACACTTGGAGCAGCAATCAAGTCAGTCAACACAGCCTTCTGAGCTCTTCACGGGGGAAGGACGTGTAAATAACTTGCACTGTTGAAGCCGGCAGCCTCGCTTATGAGTCATCTGATCCCGTGGCATCTCTACGGCCGGACACACACGGCCTCCACGGCCAACCATCGTCTCTGGGGTATCCAATAAGCTCTAGGTTTTCCAAATCCATCATCGGCAGAGGACAACAAAGGGCAAAGAGAGCGACGACAAGCAAACACAGACGAAGCTGCCAGACGGGCCAGCACCGAGAGGTGTGTACGGGCTTGTCCCGCCAAGGCGTGGAGAAAAAGAACATGACTGAAGAAAAACATTGCAGTCCTTCCGAGTGGAACATACTTTGGCAATGAGCACAGATAGAAGAAAAACACATTTAAGATAGTTGTCTGCAGTATTGCTACAAGTCTATAAAATGTGTTTTCCCCCGCAAAGACTGCCGACATGTAGAATGTTGCAAATATAGCAACTTAAGGAAGCAAAACACTCGTGCCCTACCTTCCTCATCCAAAAACTCGAAGTCTTCCATGCAATTTTGGTCACCGACAATCGGACATCGAGCTCTTTCCATGAGTTTGTATGATCGTTCAGTGTGTGAGAGAGAGAGGAGGAGGGCAGACCACGCGTTAATGTTTAATCCACCCATCCCGTGGTCTGAGTGCCAACAGGCCTGTCAGAAGAAGGGCTCCAGGGGGCATAACGGTGGTCTTAGAGCCGGAGTATGGTCTGATGGGGCCGATCCGCCAGCTACGCCTGTCCATTCGTTTGAAGAGTTCAGTCTATGAGCTCAGTCTGGACCGTGCCCGCATTGTAAACACCCAACTGAACCCTTATCACTCAGCGGCTGATACGCTGGCCGGCGCCCTCTTATCATTATGGAGATTGACCAAAGTACAGGCGAAGTGATTGACATTGGACTTTAGATGTGGTCTGCGACAGATGAGCCGTGTGACGGATCAATCGTTACGCGTTCAGTTCACTAACCTTGTCAATTCGGGGTCCGTGACAGCACACGGCAAATAATGTCGGACATTTTTAGACTTGGGAGGGTTCAAACTAATGTTTGCAAAGGAGAGTTCCTGAGTCATAAATACTTTACATTGTTAAAGCTGATTTTAAATGCACGCTTCAAAGTTTCACATGTTTGGAAATACTCTCTTCTTTCCAGACACCCACTGGTTTCCACTCATTTGTGTCCGTTATGAATATATCAGCAAACGTGTATGAGTTGCATCACCACTGGCATTAAGCCTGTTTTGGCTTTGGCAATGTACATTATTGTTATGAGGTAATGCAGTTTAACCCTTGTGTTGCCTTCGGGTCATTTTGACCCGATTCAATATTTAACCCTCCTGTCGCCTTCGGGTCAATTTGACCCGATTCAATGTCGGTGTTCTTTCGGGAGTCAACAAACAAACAAAGTACCTCACACTTAAACTTGGAAAACAATATTAATTCTAATAATTTTCTGGAGATTTTAATAGCTGGGGTCATATTGACCTAAAGGGTAAAATATGTTCGTAAATATAAAGGTAACAGGAGGGTTAAACATTGAATCGGGTCATATTGACCCGAAGGCGACAAGAGGGTGAAACATTGAATCGGGTCAAATGGACCCGAAGGCAACACAAGGGTTAAGAGCAGATTGATTTATATACTTCTGCACAATATTAGCCCCTAAGGGCAATCTAGAGCTAGAAAAATCAGGCAGACTTGATCTTAAGGATTACACAACTCAAGTTTCTGGGTCTGCGAATAGATCACATCATATGGAAAGGGACGGAAACAATGGCTCCTTGGAACGGGATATTATTTTACTCAATGTCATTATTCTTTTCTTTTTAATTTTTTACATTTTTTTTTACTATTAGAGTAATCTTAGTCCACTCAAGGAAGATAATTGCATGTTTTCCCAATTACTCCATTTTCTAAATGGACATGACTTGTGAAGTGTTACTCAAGATGAGCGCTCTCTTTGGCTGTGAGCATATTAAACAGCCATGCTGCGTCGGGTTGAGAAATAAACAGTAGGTTGCATAACGCCCGGTGGACTCTGACCTCTGCATTGACAGCGTGTTCATTGTCAAAAATAATTAAATATTTGCACACGCCGACAAGACAGAGCCCTTATAATCCGAATAGAAAACATGGCTGATTATAGCACATCATCACGGGATGGATAGTGTGCCCGTGTGTAGTGGACTCTTAACGAGCACATGGAAATGTATGTTGACATTCTCCATTTGAACAAAAACTTTGTGAAGCAAAAACATTTTTAAAAAATTAAAAAATCATTGACACATGATTTTATTTGAGCGAGTGAAATATTTATAAACACTGGACTTTCTTTAAATACTTTAAAAGTAGGGCTGTCAATCGATTAAAAAAAATTAACTAATTAATGTTCATTCTTTTTAAAGACAAAACTTCACACAGAGCTGTGTTTTCAAAGTATTTAATATCGTGGATGATAAATTGTTTCTTCAGTGAAACATCAGATTAGTAAAAAATATATATATTGAGACCCCATTGGTCCTGTCATCTTTAACATTGAACACAGCAGAACCAGTGGCCTTGATAAGTTAACCCTCTGGAGGCTGGGCTCATTTTATACATTTACAAAATAAATTAATTTTTTACCCTTTTTGTTGCTTTTTTATGGTGAATTGAATCAATCACACCCCTCCTGCCGCCTCGGGTTAATTTGACCCCATTCAATGTTTAATGTTGGTGTTCTTCGGTAGTCAACAAACAAACATAAAGTGCCTCTAAACTTGGAAAACAATATTAATTCTAATAATTTTCTGGAGGTTTTAATTTAAAATATGTTAGTAAATATAAAGGTAACAGGAGGGTGAATATTTAATATCGTGGATGATAAATTGTTTCTTCAGTGAAACATCAGATTAGTAAAAAAAAAGTAGTATATTGAGACCCCATTGGTCCTGTAATCTTTAACACTGAACAGCAGCAGAACCAGTGGCCTTGGTAACTGACTGACATTCACATATGTCACGTTAACCCTCTGACAAAATAAATTAAATTCACCGTTTAAAGTCTTTTGCATGTGACACACCCCCACGTGTTATACATCAAACATTCCAGAACAATCTCAGCTCTGAAATGAGCCTCATTGTCCTAGCGCCGTGTCCTCTGGTTCTCTGACTGACAGGCTGCTAAATGAGCCTTACCTGTGAGGTGGGAGGTCCTTTGTGATTTACTTGGTGTTCATTGGTTTGACCAATCACGTTGAAGGATTCATCCACGAGTTAAACTGATTTCTGATCCTTATTTTCGCGGAGAAATGATTGTTTTTTAAAAAAAAAAAAAAATTTAACGCGTATCGCATAGATTAACGCGTTAACGCTGACAGCCCTATTTAAAAGTATGTTTAATTTGACCGTCTGCCATTACCTCCGAGTGTTTTGTTGGCTGCCAGGGACGAGGCATGTGTTCCTGTTGGCTGACCCATTAAGCATTTTTATACAATAACCAATACTCCAATAACCTGTGAATCACTAAAGGGCAATACGGTTGTAAATTGTAATTTACAGAACATCGAATTACATGGGACATCTACAGTATGTCTGGGAAAGCCACGGGATTGGTGGTCATGCTATACTGGTTGTTGTTAATAAGACTTTAGTCTGTGTTTTCTAATTTGAAACGAGTCTGAAGTGTCAGCGACAGTGAGGTCATATGGAGAAACCACACAGCTGTTGCGAGACCTTGACCTGCAGTGTAGCTCCAGCTTAGCGTTCTTCCCCACCGAGTTCGATGTATTTACAGCTGAACAAATGGCAGACGCGCTCTGACTGAACACCTTGAGCGCAGCACTGCCAAGAGATATATATACAACGTAACGTGCTGTGGACAGTGCACGCGTTTCAACATTTCAGGGCCTTTTTAAAATGCGTGGCCTGACGCCAGACGCTGTACAGGAATAACGATGTGAGAAATATTACACTAGATGATGAGTCATGTGCATATGTTTTGCTGACTGCAGCAGATTGAATATATTTGGCGTTGGGCAGACAAAGAAAAAGATTTTATTTTGAAAATCCGCCAACTTATGATGGGCATTTGACTGTATTAACAAATGATCGTAACGATAATACACTCGTTGCACTGCTTTAATAAGGCCGAAGAAATTGCAGTCTTCATCCTCCTCCTAAGCTGCCTTCATCTTTTCCCACGACAATCTTTCCGAAATATGTGTAAAGGGAGTCACTGCGTTACCGACAAAATAAAACCTCACGGGGAGTGCCAGAGTGCAGAAATCACTCAAACTGTGATGAGAACAGCACGGCGCTGGAAGCTGCTCAGACAGCTGGGTGTGTATCCGATTACATTTTCCAGCATGATACTGGAGTCCTGAGTTCCCCCCTTCCTGGCTGCCAAACCAGCCGACGTATTTGTGGCGAGGCATTGGAGCACACGGGCCTGGTGGCGGAACAAAACCAATTGGCTCCTGTAGCGGGATCACGGGAGCATGACCGAAAAACAACAGACATTTCGTCTGGCTCCCGACATGCAGCAAGTGAGCGGAAGCTGCAAATCAGCAAAAACTTGCAAACGACGTCGTTTTTTTTCGAAGGACCGACTTGTGCCGACGCTCGTAAAATGCAACCGACACGTCACTAAAACACCCTCGTACGCTACGAAGCCAACGCGGTATGCTTATGTCGCGTCTCGGACTAATCTCCCCCCTAAACGTCCATGCCCCGTCACGTTAATAAGCGCTGTCAATTTCCAATGCGAGTTGTCCAAGAACCTCTGCGACACGAAAAACACACAAGATCAGACGAGCACGGAAAAAAGGCAATGAGTAGAATGAGGCTAAACCCAATGGTGTTTACGTGTCGGAGCTCGGGAGTGGAGCTGGAAGAGAGTGTGGGCCAGTTGGAATGCGGAGAGTAGATAAGACCAGGGAGAGCTCATTGATGAGGATTTCTACAGGCTGACGCGGATGAGGACCAGACCACATTGCCTCAACTGCAAGTTAATCTTCCCACAATGGGTCTGAGACAAACTGGAAGATATACGACACAGGACTGGTAGAGGGGGGCGGGGCGGGGGAGACAAACAGGTTGTGGGCGAGGAAGACATTTCTCCAAAGGAACCCGTCAATCCCTCCGGTCCTTTGTCGCCGGGGGTTCGACATGCAAATCCGGTGTACATAAACCACCAAGTGCCCAGTCAATCTCCAGTCCAGAGCTGCTTTCTGTCAGTCAGGCTGGAGGGACTTGTAAAGTAGTTCTGAAACTGGGCACTTCGCAGATGATGGAAAACAGGCTTCCGGACGCCCGTGAATTAAGTTATCAACATTTAATGGCAGGAAGGGTAAAACAAACATTCAAGGCGCTCTTCCTCGGCTCCCGGCTCCTCCGACCCCTCAGCCTTGCGGCCTAGACTAGAGGATACCTTAAGAAGAGCCCCGATTTCTCTAATCCCCGGAGTTTCATACTCAGTCCCTGGCCCCGGTCAAAACGTCACTTCCGGTCAAGTCGCTAAAGTATTTTCACAATAAGAGTCCCGTCTTGTTATTGTCCGCATTAAAGTCACTTTCACAATAAAAGTCCCTTATTATTGTCAGTCACTTCACGGAATTCAACCGGCCTCGTCAATCAATAATACGAACATACAGTCACTCTCATGCAACATACATTAATTCTTGCCATTTACATTTGCAGAGAGTAAACATTACCCCTATGCTTCATAATACATGGTGCCGACGAAGAGGGTGCGTCCAGGCGAGTGCGGGGTAAACGACACATTCGGGAGTTTGAAGACGCCGAAACACTGGTCAGCCGGGGGATATCGCAACGGCAGAACGTCAGCGCAGTGGCAACCGTTTTATCCTCCGCCCCGATGACTGTGCAGAAAACTGTACCACATGTAAAGATCCATCAAACTAAATGCTCCTTGGTTCCTCGAGCAGTGTCTGGAACACCTCCCTCCCTCCCTTCACACCTTTTCTCCGACTCCGTCAGAGTTTAACCGAGTACACCGCCATGGATTTCGTCAAGGAGACGGCCTAACACTTGTACCCAGTACGCATAGCGTGCCGTATGTTGGCAGTCCGGTTTTTCGAGTGTAGACATCTGGAGCTGCTCTCAACACCTTTTTGTTTAAATGTGCTTGGAAGACCCCTGGTTACAGGTTTGTATACAGATTTCTTTGGGGCTCTGACGGATGAGAAATACCAGAAGCGCTCTTAAACCTGAAGAGCCAAAAACAAGGCAGCGGTACCATTGATCTTCGCCAATGAACTTAGAGAAGATCTGCAATCGTAACTCCTTGAAACTATGTTCGATGTACACAGAGGACCAATGCTGGATGCTAAGACCCAAGGCAGTGTTGTCTCTGATACACAAAGGCCACTACTGATATGTTTCCACTGCTCTTTGGCTCTTTGGAGGCAGGGATTCAGAAAGTATAGGCCAGTGGAGCTACATTCTTGTTGCTAAACATACAATATGTTTCTTTGAGGACCCAAAGCAGAGACTAATGATGATTGCTTCTTGAGACCGTGCCCTTGAGAACAGAACCTGAAAGTCCGGTTGGAGGAGCGTAGGGGAGAGGAGGAAAAACTCTGCTTTTCACTCCTTTGTTGTTTAGACTGTCACTCCAGGCTGCGAATGAAACCTGGCAAAAGCTGATTACAGGTCTCAGGTTCGTGCAGACTAATCTGTCAGAGCGCCAATAAAAGCCAGCATGAAAACACCCGGCAGGGAACGTTCTGTTAAGGCTAACCTCGATAAATACAAACACTTGTTTGAGAATGGGCAGTTCAGACAGTTTGGTTAGTCAGTCCTGCATTGTGCATGAGAGATAAGGGTATCGTAAATGCATTGTGTCCCTCTGATTACACAGGGAAGTTTGAGGATGAATTACAAGCACTGTAAGACTGACCACACCTTCGGAAAAGAGTGTAACGAAAGCTCCGCAGACCGAGGAAGTGAGATGCAGATCCTCCTCTTCCACACAGTGCGAAATCTGCGGGGAATAAAGAAACCACAGAAGGAACGTACCACCAAAAAGTGTTCATCTATCGTTGGATTAGGGTTTGATATGCAGATTTTGTTCATATCTCTTGCAACCCGTTTTGCCCATGATGGGATTTGTTCTTCATTCCAAGAAGGAAAAAGTCCAAACAAATGAGCGCTGTCACTTTGAGGCCGTGTCAAACATGACGCGATTATTAATGGATTTCTAGGTAGACGCAACGGATTGATAATCTCAAACAAGCACTCGTTACAAGATTTGACAATAATCGCACACACACACACTACGGGATATTATTACGGTCATCGCGCCGCCTATAACATGATCCATCTCATGTGATCTCGTGGGTAAGCAGGCGTGAGCTCAACGGAGACCGACTCTCTGCAGTAATGCTTTGCATTGAGGAAACAACAAAAGCAACAGGCTGAACGAGTCTGGATGAGGAACAGGTTCGGGAGACGCCGGCAACACGTCGTCTATACTCTTTGACGAGAACTGGAGAGGAAATATCAGTCGAAAAAGGTCTATACGTTAGTCGACGCTAGCCTCCTGCAGGATTAGAAGGCTTACTGTTGCTTGGCAACGCCTCATCTCATTGGTCGTCATGGAAATCGTAGACCAGCAACCAGTAAAATAAATCTTCAAAATTAAGGTAAATTACAGTTCAAGTCTTTAGTACTACATTTTTCAAAACTGGAATAAAGGAAATTACATTCTATAGTTCGACGAGTTGAGTTGAATCAAGCTATTTGAGTCAGTATCTGCCCGATATCCAATATATATATATCGGCATCGGAGAATCCTCCAGCCACCACATGCAGTCAGCAGTCACTGAGGTATCCAGTCAGTCATAAAGTCGGCTTACAATCAAAGCAACGACAGAAACAAAAACACTGTCAAGATTTTTAACTTTTGAATTTATGTCAACCCATTATAGGTCTTTAAACCTAAAACAAATAATTGGTCAAAGAGTAAACTGAATTCAATTCAAATTTTGTCAAAACAAATTTTTAAATATTGTCTTTACGTTATGTACAATACAGACAAACCCCATCATCGGACACTAAAAACCTCAGGAAAAAACAGAAAATAACCCTTCAGGGAAAAAAAGGGAGAAAAAGGAGGGGAACCTCACAGGAGGATCCAGAGGAGGAGATAGATCTAGGATGGACAGATGCAATAGATGTAATGTGTACAGAGTTAAATACAGAGAGTTCATACACATTCAATGAATATGACATATAGTTCCACGATATCATAGAGGCATAGTCTCCACGATCCATCCATCAGATGGACATCAGGGAGAGGAGGGGGCGGAGTCTCAACAGGACAGTCAACAGGACAGTGCGAATCAGGGAGCACCCAGGGATTCCATCCAGGCAGATATCATATGGCCCCATGATCATAGGGTCCATAGACCCCATGGCGAAAAGGAGAAAAAGTAAGGCAAGTACAGATAGAGAAAGCAGATGGAGAGATGAAATTGAGGGAGAAAGGGAGAAAAAAAGAGAGAAAGGTAAGGAGATAGAAAGCGTCGTCCAAAGCAGCTATAGCAGCTATAAGCAGGCAATGGACCAATATCAACCTGATTCAGCCCTAACTACCTCAAAGCTCCTAACTATAAACTCTGTCAAGCTCTTCTCATCTACTACTCTTGTGCGGTCCTGACGGGTGACTGCTGGTGGTTCCAAAAAGAGGATAAATAAAGAAAGGCTCTGGCTCCCATTCTACTTTTCTCTACTCTTTTAACCTACTAGAACTTAGTGTACTAGTTGAAGTGGGGGCAATATCTAGTATAGCAATAATAAGATATGCAAGAGCATCACCATCATGGAGCATTGTATCAAAAGAGAAATTAAAAGATTTTAAAGTGATTCTTGATTTGTGATTTTAGTGGGAGCCACAGGAGTGATGTGATCTCTTTCTTCTCTTTTTCTGTGAACTTTTTTTTAGTGGCGGTATCAACTGGGGACCTAGGAAGGCTTTTATGAGGACAGAGTAATAAGATTTTGCTGCTAAAATAGTAAGCAGCAAGTAACGAAGAACCAATTTTTCTGTATCTTTTGAGACAAGATGTTTTTGATTTTGAAATATTGCCTGATTTTGAAAGAAAGATGAAGAAGATTTGCTTTCCTTTGGGATTTGCTTTACTTTCCGAAAGGACAAGCCCGATCAAAAAGACGCAAAGATTCTTTACAGTGGTGTTGGATACAGGGCAATGCCATCACCAGTCAAACATCACATCACCAGATAATTGCAGGGCGAGGTACTTAGGTTTATTTTCTAGTTTCTGAGTTTAACATCAAGAAGTCATCCATCATTCATGTTTTTATGTTTTTGCTGAATTTACAAGGTTGGTTGCCTTCCTCTGGGTTTATCGATAAATATAGTTAGTGTCATCTGCATAACAATGAAAAGTTTTATGAAAGTTTATGGAATATTGCCCAAAGGAAGCATGTATAAAGTAAATAAATTATAAATAAAGCACACAACACCTTGTGGAACTCCGTGATTAACGTTGGTGGTTATCGAGGCGTCATCGTTTACAAATACAAACTGAGATCGATCTGATAAATAGGATTTAAACCAAATTATTGAACTGAAGCAAGACATTGTTACTTGTGAGGGAAATAAAATCTACATTCCTAAGGACAACGGGACAGGTACAGCAGGATGTGGCTCAAAAGTCCCTTCCACAGAACAAGGGAGTGTATTGAGACAAACACACACACACACACACACACACACACTGTGACAGTTGTCAATTCTCTAATGCAGACACAATCACACAAACAAAGTATGCTGAATATGAGGATGTGTTTCTGCACAGCGCCGAACTTGAATCACACCGTCGAACAACTCGAGCTTTGTGAGGCAATCTTTAATGAATGATTATGTGACCGAGTCCTTGTGACAGTTCTGTGAGCTCGAAACGATCACACACAGGAGGAAAAGAAAGAAAGAAAGAAACTCCAGGGTTATTTTATACTTCACAGCACCTGCAGCTACACATTAACTCCTGCTTCACCCATTTGTCCTTCTGACACTTTACAAGCCTTCCTGCTGCCAAAACACCGAGCACGATACAGCCTCACATCCAATAAATATGAGGCAGGATTTCAAGCCACCATGCCCTTGAAGTCTGGGGGACGTTTGCTTTGTCCACCGTTCTTCTCCCCTCATAATCTGTCAACTGTCATTCCTTCTGTTCATTAAACATGCTGTCATCTAAAACATTGTTTTTCTTTTTTTTATTGTCTGTCCCTGTTTTATGTTGTATGCCTGACACTTTGTTTAATGTCCTACTGCTCGTCTTGACCAGGAAACTCTTGTAAAGGAGATTGTTTAACCTCAATGGAGGCTTTTCCTTGTTAAATAAATTAAAATGAATAAAATAAATATATTTCTTTCTTTTTAAAGCAAACAATGTCCAAAACATACACACAAAAACGACACTTTTCTTGGTTTTTTTTAAAACGAGAAAACACGTTTCCAACACTACTCGTGCACACTATTTACACACAAGCAGCGCCAATGCAGGCGTCACGCACGGTGCGTCAGTTGGAGCTCGCGGACGTCACCAGCGCGTCGGGAAACAAACTCGCGCTCGCTTGGATCACACTTGAGCACCGGTTGACATTTGGACATTGTTGTCACTGTCACCATGCTGACCGGAGGCCTCCGTGAAGAGCACCGAGCAATCCGTTGCGCACTGTTGATGAGCAGGCGCCGCTTTAACTGCGCATGGGCGTGCAAACTGAAATCTCAAGACAACAACAACAGCCTTGTAGACAGTCGTGTGCATGGTGTCAGGCACATTCCTAAAAATAAAAAATAAAGTGGAGAAATATGCGCCGTTTCTGGGCTGCGAACATCTCATCTCATCATCAACTAATTTCCCCTTGGGGATTAATAAAAGTGTATATTCTTATCTCAGTGCATTGATAACAATATAAATTCCCTCACACATATTCTCTCAGCTCCTGCAGGGAAGGTGCATATCTTGAAGAAAAGAAAAGAAAAAAAGAAGCCACATGAAGAAATCTACCTTACGATGGACAGCCCTGTCCGAGGGAGCCATCTCCTCGGGAGTCACGCTGGGGTAGAGACGCTTTGCTCCGGTGCGGGACGGAGAGAGGAGAGAGAAGTCCCCGACCCCGACGGAGTGGAAAAAACACACAAAAAAGGCGTCCTTGTTTGTCTCCCGGCAGCGCCGCCGCTGTCATAAACCCCCCGCCATGTCCATACAAAGCAGAGCCATGATTTCACACCCGCCGGAAGTGACGTCACGACTGACAGCTGGAGGCGAGAAGACGGCACGCACACGCACACACACCCCCTGACACACCTATAGTTTCAGCGAATGGAAAGAGAGCAGCGGGGTTGCCATGGCGACGGCAGGACCAAAAAAAAAAAAAAGAAGAAGGAAAAGAGCTCTTCCTCCAAAACAAATGCTCGACACACACGTTCATGCCGAGCGGCGGCAAAACAAAAGATAAGAACAAGGGCACGGATTGTGAAAATATTTCATGGTGTCGGAGTAATCGATCAGTCAGATACAGAGGCGGCAGCAGCAGGTGGCTTGGAGGCCTACGCATGACGCCGACCTCACGTGACCCTCCTCGGGTCACCCACGTGTTCCCCCTGTCTTGCTCTCCGTGCAGTGCATCACGTTCTGACCACACGACATTGTTTCCAAAGGATACACTTAACCCTTGTGTTGCCTTCGGGTCATTTTGACCTGAATCAATATTACACCCTCCCCCCGCCTTAGGATTAATTTGACCCCATTCAATGTTTAATGTCGGTGTTCTTTCGGTAGTCAACAAACAAACATAAAGTGCTTCACACTTAAACTTGGAAAACAATATTAATTCTAATAATTTTCTGGAGGTTTTAATTGCTGGCGTCAAATTGAACCCAAAGGGTAAAATATGTTAGTAAATATAAAGGTAACAGGAGGGTGAAACATTGAATCGGGTCAAAATGACCCAAAGGCGGGGGGAGGGTGTAATATTGATTCGGGTCAAAATGACCCGAAGGCAACACAAGGGTTAAAACAATGATATAATAATAGAAATGAAGAATAAATACAGTTTATAAATTAAATGTCTGTATTCCATCTTTGTTGAACGAGGATAATCCCAATTGGGAGGGTTTTGGCAAAGAGCTTAAAACATTCTTTCACACAAGCAACATAAACACCCAAATATCTGACACAAACGTTTTTTTTAAACTTTAAAAAGTTTAAACATTTTAGCATGAGCAAATATGTAAAATAGACGACAGACCAATGCATTCAGTGTCAGGATGATATGCAATACTCAAATGATCCATAATCCAGTTTTTTTAATCCTACATGTTTATCAAATGAGGTCTATGTGGAGTTAGGTGAAAAAAAGTGAGACATTTTAACTTTTTACTCATATGACTTTCAAAGAAATACTCAGAAACACTCAGAATGATTTTTTTTTGGACTACACGTGTACAGGAGGACACATGTAAACAAACAGCAATACAAAGACAACAAACACATAACTCCTGAGGTCATGCAAGGGTATAATGCCAAAGTAAAAGTAGCATACAACAAATACTCAATAAAAATCCTATAAATCTACCAAAGTAGAAGTCCAGTACACATGTTACTCAGCAACATGTCCATGCATCACGATAGTATATCAGGTCTGACTGGGAATTTAAGGATAATTTATGTTGTAAATTGGTCATATTTGGTCTGAAAATTGACTTCTATCTCATCCCTGCTGATGCAGATACATCCCAATATATTAGTATTAGGGCTGTCAATCGATTAAAAAAATTAACTAATTAATCGCACATTTTGAAATTCATTCATCGCGATTAATCGCGATTAAAAGTTTTTTTTTCTTCTTTTTAAAGACAAAACTTCACACAGAGCTGTGTTTTCAAAGAGGCTCCTACCTATAAAGTGCCAGCGAGGTATTTAATACTCCGGTCAAACTGTCGCAATCAACGGACCCATGAATGAAGCGACCTCTGGTATCGCCCGTCACGCCAGATGCTGAGTGTGCAACCCTGTTGGCAGATTGCGTCTCTGTGCTCTCTTGTTTTTTCACACACACACGCCCCCCCCCCCCACGACATTATGTCCACGTCTCTGGCAAAGCAATGTGGGCCAAGGTCCCCTGGAAGCTGAGACTGGGATCCCAGTGACGTTGGCCCTGTGACTGGGACATTCTGGAAGACCCAAGGCCCGTTTCATCGAGCGTCCACCCCGCTGTATGTCACCCAGACCAGAACCACCAGTAACAGATGCTTTTCCCTTCGCCACCACACACGGAACAATGAAGGTGTGCCATCTGGAACCGACATTTTTATTCAGGGTGAAGCCATAGAAGAACCAAATTCTGTTTCCCCAAAGAACCTTTCACACCAGGGTTCTTTAAAGAACCATTTCCTTTAAGAGTTCTAAAAAGAACCTATAAAGGTGTCTCAAAGAACCTTTAAAAAATGGTTCTTTAAGGCACCATTTCTGGTTCTTTAAAGAACCATTTCCATAAAGAGTTTTTCAAAGAACCTATAAAAGTGTCTCAAAGAACCTTCACAAAATAGTTCTTTAAGGCACCATGTCTGGTTCCACAAAGAACCTTTCACACCAGGGTTCTTTAAAGAACTATTTCCTTAAATAGTTCTTCAAATAACCTCTAACGGTGTCTCAAAGAACTTTTAAAAGATGGTTCTGTAAGGCACCATTTCTGGTTCCACAAAGAACCTTTTAACCCAGGATTTTTTAAAGAACCATTTCCTTAAATAGTTCTTCAAAGAACCTATAACGGTGTCTCAAAGAACTTTAAAAAAATGGTTCTTTGAGGCCCCATGTCAGGTTCCACACCTTTCAAACCAGGATTCTTTAAAGAATTATTTCCTTAAAACGTTCTTCAGTAGTTGATGGTTCTTCGTAGAACCACAAAGCCTTTTAAAGAACCATTTAAGAACCTTTTACTTTTCATCAGAATAAAGACAAACAGGCATCTGGTGATTTCTCCATGCGAGGAGGAGGACGTGGAGACACATCTTACCCAGAAGCCCCGGCTCGCTGCAATATGACCTGAAGGGTCAAGACGTTCAGCCTGTGCAACGGACGCTTTCCCAACTAAGGAAAGACTCCGAAATTCATATGGTTGTTTTCCAAACTCAATCAGACCTTAAAATATGTATTTTCCATCGTGAAATATGATATCTCTGCCCGTGTTTATGTGTAATCTCCTGGTATAAGCATGAATGCACGTTAACCGTGTACTTCCGGGAACCCACATGACCTTGACCTTCACGTTTTCAGTCCCAGAGGAAGTTGTTGCTTTCTATAAAATACGCTTCTGTTTTTTCGAGGGGGAAGTGTATATGTGTGTGTGTGTGTGTGTGTGTGTGTGTGTGTGTTTGAACACGTGAAGTACTTTGTTTGACATGGTTAACACGATGACCCACTGAAGTGCAGCTCGTGGGTCAAAGTCGAGGCCAGATCTCTGCTGCCACCTGCTGGCCAGAAGCTGCAACTGGAGCTCCTGCAGTCTTCATCTCGGTTTTTACACACACTCTCAACTTTTGATCAATTCATGAACATTGCACTATATTTCATTATTATTATTTATTTACCTGTCAGACAGATACTCACTGTCACGTGAAGGTAGAGCTACAATGATAAGTCAATATGTGGTGATGACAGAAAATTAATCAGCAACCATTTTAATAATTGATTAACTGTCATTTTGAGCGGAATTGCAATGAACTCAATCGATTCCAAGTTAAGAACCTTCATTTTCTTAATTCCCCCGGAATTATACATGTTACAGGATTTTTCAAGACATATGATGACGTCACCTTGGTTTTTGGAAAAATTGTGATGGCCATTTTTCCCCGTCCTCTGGTGATTTATTGATAAAAACGTATCGAGAAAACAATCCGTTAAAAATGACATTATGGAGAAAGATGATAACAATATTGGGTAAATTAGATGAATGTTGAACGAGCATCCACTAGGTGGCGCTTTTGCCTCATCTCTAAGAGAGTGGTGACTGGTGACTGCTGTTACTGAAGTCATACTGGTGATGAACTAAAAACCAAATGGTTTGCTTCTATGTGCAGACAATTTAAATATGAAAATGTAAAAAAAGACACGATTATAATACTTTATTTTATTTACCATTGTACAGATTAACGAGGTCGATTCTATTCCGACACGTGGATTAGTTTTTGTTCATTTCAGCTAAATGCACTCGGTGCTTTATTCCAGGGTCCAGCCCAGTGCCCACACCAGAGCCTTC
The DNA here is from genome assembly GCF_029220125.1 of Pseudoliparis swirei. Lineage (NCBI taxonomy): Eukaryota > Metazoa > Chordata > Actinopteri > Perciformes > Liparidae > Pseudoliparis > Pseudoliparis swirei. The sequence continues at coordinate 7,446,961 of NC_079393.1, read as the reverse complement.
AATCCTATCCACTTACATCCGATCAATAACACTTTCCCATTTATACAGCCATGACATCATCACGTGGAGGGGTTTGGAGAAAGCCACGGCGAGAGTGTTACTCCAGTCAAATTCCGGGCAACTTTGGACACAAAACAACACAGTGTGTTATTGAATTTGGGACTCAAACGTTTCAGATGGAGCCTCGAGATCTTTTCATTAGTTCTTTTTCTCGAGGGGGGAGGGAGGAGAGGAGGGGGGGCGGGGTCCCAAGGTGGACGTTAAAGCTTCTTTTTTGTTGTTGTTGCAAAGGGGAGGAGATGAAGGATGGAGCACGGGCTTTAGACACAGGATGCACACAGAGCCATTGTCTCATCCGCCTTTAGTATGCAGCTCACTTTGCTCTGTCCACCGGGGCCAAGGCTCAAAATCAATTCAGTATGGTGGCTGGCGGGGGACAGCCCATACACACACATACAAACACATACAAACGCTGGTCTAGACACATAGGGTACAGTGCAGTGGGATTCTTTTCTTCTTTTCTTTTTGTGTGTCCCCCCCCCCCAAGCTGCAACGTTGAACCGTCACATAATCCCCCTCTCACTTGGTGAATGTGTAATTAGCTCAACACTTTTCTTTTGGCACGGTGGACGTGAAGCCGTGCGAGCATTGTACAGTGGAATTATACAGAGGGCCTGTTATGTTCTCTCCTTTGCATATTTATAGTTTAAAAAAAGCATGTTAGTGAGAAGCTAACCTCCCCCCCCCCCGCGTCACAGAGTTGATCACTTGGTTATGCGACTGTGGGGGTGAAGATAAAAAGGGGTCTGACCTTGATGTGAGCTGCCGGGCCGCGGTCTCAGACAGTGAGGCACGTCTGATTCCCAAGTTGGCACTCACCTCGTCATCTATCTTTGTGTGTGTGTGTGTGTGTGTGCACGCCGGGCCGCCGGCCAGAGGTACTGTAACCATCACCTGTTGCCATATGAATCACGCTGCAGCGCAGAAGTTGAGACAGTGCCGCGGCTCTTCTTTCCATCTGCTCTCCTCGGGGCGGCTGATCACAGGGCAGGATAGAGGTTGTCATGTCAGGCCTTTTTTACTCTTTTATTTTTTATATTCCAAGAGATGTTTCCAAACATTCATCAATGCTGGACGGTGATAAGAAAATGTTGGGTTATGTTCAATAAACTGGCCAGGACCCACTGAAGATGTACCAGGACTATACTTAAAAGGTGCTATACTTAAATTAATACCGTGTGTAAAATGTCTTCACATATAGTCCCAAAGTCTGAAACAAATAAAAAAAGCTTAAAAAAACACACAAAGACAAACTGATTGGTCATCATGTTCTTTATTAATAAACAAAACAAAGACACCCCCCACACACACAGACCTTACCTGCCGGTCCATACAGCTGCTGTGATTGGCTAGACGCCTTCCCGCCGTCTGTGTCGTGAAGTACCGCTGCCCTTCAGGGAAGGCAGTAGGTTGTATAGTTATCTTCTGATTGGGCAAAATCACTACCCTAAAACCACACAACCTACTACCTCACCCCGTTCGAACATCAGAAAGGTCAGAGAGGTCACCGGGAACGTTGCTCCCCCCCGACAGTGCGACGGCGGAGAGACACAAATTCTCTGGAAAACACCCTCAGGTACATTCTGAAGACGTCACGTCCAAACGTACATCGACAGAAAATGACTTGAGCGACTTTGAATTAAAAAAAATTTAAATTAAAAATTAACATTTACAAGCAGTCACATCTCAAAAATCCTGTGATGATCATAAATGAGAATAAAAAAATTACAAAAAACACAAGACAAGAGAAGTTGTGTGCATGTCGGCACAAAGACAACCAGCGAAAACGTAACACTTCTGCTGAAATTATTTTTGTAACTGACCATAAAGTCTTAAAATCGCAATTTTTTTCAGACTTCATGGTCAGTAAAACATTTTTTTTACTACAATCCTAAATGATCAGCCAGTGCCACACAGTGGGTGAACACGCACCTCTCCGTGTGCATCCGGATCCAAAAGCTCCACAGAAAAAGCAAAAAGCAAAAAGCATCCGGTGATATTACAGCCACTTCAGGAAAGACAGTACATTGTATAGTTATCTGACAGGAAGGGTGTGACCCTCAAACTATACAACCTACTACCTCACCCCAAAGGACAGTCTTGACAAAAACAAAAGAGTCATTTCAGGTCCCCGTCCGCGCAGAGTAATCCGCTTCGACACACCTCGATGAATGCAAAAACAGGGCTTATGATTCACTGAAAAACAAACACACACACGGGACAGCTCACCGTGTGTGACGGGACGACTGTGTGTGTGTGTGTGCTGGGAAAAAAACAACACAATTTGACGACTCGGGTCAGCCGGGTTCATGCCTTCGAGCTCGGGGGCGAATTCAAATGATCCGACCGGGTGGATGTGCCCAAAACTAAATTGTGTGGCCGAGATATCTTTCCATATTCAAATAAGTCAAGAGGATCCTGTGACATCCAAAGCAAGCAGCATGTGATGAATGACTTCTGAAAAGGAATCTAATTAAACATGTGAATGAAAAGTCAAAACAAACTCAAACCACAAGAAAATGCTTTTCGATTTCAAGGCTCACAGCTCACAATACATTGTAAAAAATGTCTCTTTTTTTCATTTCTGCACAGATTATTACGCTATCCTTTTTTTTCCCCGTGAGTTTTTTAGAGGAGAGTGTTAACAGGAGTCACCGGTGTGGACAGTGGGCGAGCTCCATACCATGTGTGATACACATGTGTGGAGCCGCCGACGCCTCTGGTAATGAGTCTCACCTGCTCCGCAACACGCAGCTCTCTCCATCACCGTGTTTTTTTTTACCGGCAGCATGTCAGGGAAACGTCGTCCCGGAGGAAGAAAAAAAAAAAAACGGAAACGGAAAAATATGTAACCCCTGCAACAAAAGAGAAAAATGAAAGAAGAAAAAAAGACTTTTAAGAGTGAAACAAACGAGAAAAAAACTCACACTTTTTTTGTTTTAGTTAACCATCCTGCATGTGTAAGTCATGCCGGGCTAATCTCCGTCAGCGCATACCGCCACAGTGATATTATTGTCACGGCGAAGGCACGACAGGCGTTATACTGAACGCTACGTCTTAGAGCCCCCCACCGTCGCGGTGAGTCTGAGTGCCCGGCACTGGGGGCGAGTGGACTGTAAGTATGCGGCCTCAAAGGGATGATGGACGGACGCGAGGAGCACAGGAGACACGTTGCAACCTGCAGCATGCACACACGCACACACACACACACACACATATGTACACACCTACAGTCCGTACAGAAAGAAGCCAAAGAGGGAGCATTTGATAGTTTAATTTAAAGCCAAATATGTTCAAAAGATATCTATTTGAATGTTTAACTTCTTCATTTTCCAACCAAATACTGAAGCCCAATGAGAATATCACAGTCCATTCTCATTGGGCAGCCCCTGCCAAACACTCAGCGGTGTGTGTGTGTGTGTGGGGGGGGGGGGGGGGGTGGGGAACGACGACGACGACTTCATAAGGTCAGGTCAAGGCACGCTGTCCTCTCAAGTCTGCTGACTGGACACACTTCAATGTAATATAGTGGATATATAGAGAGCATGTAACGGGACGCCGTTGCTTTCAAGTGAAGCCAGTTGCCATCATCCAGTAACAGGGAGCTATTCACACACACACACACACACACACACACACACACCTACACACACACACACACACACACACACACACACACACACACACACACACACACACACACACACACACACACACACACACACACACACACCTACACACACACACACACCTCGTTTGGAGCCGTCTACACAGTTATGCAACGCGACGTGAACACATACAAAAATAAGAATGCAGTCTCCAACACACACACACAGGAAAAATACCCTTCAGACTGAGGGGGAGAGGCAGACAAACACGACACTCCTTTACCTCGTCACATTTTCACACGGCGAAGACGCACGCCGCTCGGAGAGCCACTTTAATTCAATCACACTTCAGCCTAAGTGCTCCAGAGGCCATCAATCAATACACTGGAGCCCAGTTCCTCTGCAGCGATCGGGATGGACGCTGGAAAACTGATCTTTGGGGCTCTGGGGGGGGGGGGTTGTGGTCACTCAGTGTGGCGAGTAAAAGAAGCTGGACATTCACACAATATGCATCAATCGTCCACTCTTTCATGCGTTTAATTAATATTCGATTTGTTGAACGCACGTGGCCTCTTATTCAATGTTCTCGATTATTTTTTGGAGGATTTTAACGCATTTAATGGGTTTTTTTTCATTTAAATTGACCACACCAGGTCAGAACATCTCTAGGGAGAGAGATTTTGGCCAAAATGGCAGCGCGGTTTGTGCTCGTCGTCTTCGAGGATCGTGAATACAAATTTGTGTCACAGCTCGATAGATTTGAGGTGAATTGAAACGTGTCTGTAGCACCATTTGTTGCAAAGTTGTCATCAAAAAGGTCTCTTTAGATTCCACCATCAAACACAACTCGCTGACCGATATCGTATATCAAGGTTATCGTTGAGCCGCTTTGCGTTTTATATTCCTTGAAGGTAACAAAACCCCACATTTTATATACTGGCATAAAATTCAAATGATGTCGCCGCAGCTCACTCTTCATCTTTATTTCAGCACTTAACTCGCCCTGAAACAAGTCGGGGGGGGGGGGGGGGGGGGCAGACAGGAGGAATCCAGATAGGCACAGTGGAGGAGCATTTTATAATTTAAAAAAAAGGGCAGCATGGCTTCCTCAAGGCCCCCTCTGGGTAGCACAGGAGGCATGACCCATCTATTTATACCAGGGCTGGAGGAGGAGGAGGAGGACAGGGGTGGGGTGTGTGTGTGGGGGGGTGGGGGGGGGGGTGGAGGAGAGGTTGCAAAGGCAGGTCCTCTTACACATGCCAGGGGGGGATGGCTGGGGCAAGCCACAGGGGGATTCTGCTCTAAGTCAGACAGGCTGACCTCCCCGTCACCTCTGCATGAGGCCGACTCTGGTGAGGAAAGCAGAGGGACACAGTTGAGTGTCCAGTATGTGCCTGTGTGTGTGTGTGTGTGCGTGTGTGGAGTTACACGGAATAATTAGTGCATACATACTGTGTGTGAGGATCAACATATATATATATGTATATATATATATATATATATACACACACGCGAGCGTGATGGAGTGTGTATGTACTCACACCTATGTGCATAATATGCGTGTGTCTGCCCGTCAAGCTGTGAGACGAACCGGCCCCAGTGATTTACCCTTCACCCCCCTCCGTCCCCCCGCACAGCCGTAAACATGCCAGGTGAAGAGGGCCGGATTAGGTAGAGTTAGCTGATCCCAGTGCAGCCCCCCCCCCCCCCCCCCACCTCCTTAGAGGTACCATAAGAACGACCCCAATCATCGTAACGACAGCGCCCGCAACAGGGGTCGCCCAGACCGCTCGGTCCCAACCTTGCCAGCTGCTTCTCATCGCTCACACGCGGTATACGAGTCACACACACACACGCACACACACACACACACACACACACACACACACACACACACACACACACACACACACACACACACACACACACACACACACACACACACACACACACACACACACACGGTGTAAAGTCTCACCGGCTCAGCCTCGGCGACTCCGGCGCTAATGGACGCGCGTCGCCAACGGGGCCGCGGGTGACCCATGGGGGGGGGGGGGGGGGGTCTGTTAGTCGAAGCCTTTAGCCCCCGACACGTCTACATGCCCAGGCCTGCCCGCAAGGCCCCCCCCCCCCCACCGTTTCCAGTCTGGGCAGCGCCCCCATCGGGCTGCATCTGTCGCCAGCTATATTTAGAGGGCGGGACAAATACCGTTCTCCCTGGATAAGAACGTCAGCTGACAGACAGGGGGCCAGAGCGGGCAGACAGGGGTCCGTCACCTCGGAGAACCCGTTGCCCCCCCCCCCCCCCGTGTAACAGCTGGCAGTAGTCAAGACTCACTCCAGTGGTTAGCAGTTACAGCTCCAGGCTGTAAACGCAGCGCAGTCAGAACCACAGTGAGCGTCGAGAGAGCTCGATCGAGTGCCTTGAGTCTCAGGTCGGCTGCCGGCGCGGAGGAGATCACACAGCGCGCGTTCTCCGATCAAAGACATTTCACGCTTCCGTGGATTTGAATCGCCTCCGAAGCCGTCCGGCGCGTACGCGCTCGCGGCGCGCGGCAGTGCCAGCGAGGCAGCTAGCGAGTGTGTGACACGCGACCGTGTTGCGCGGCCATCTGCTCCGTAAACAAACGCAGACAGGCCGGCCTCGCATTTACATTTCCGAGGAGGTGGAGGCCGAGTGAATGCATTCGTGCTTCTTCACTCTCTCTCTCTGCTGTAGAGATGCCGTGGAGAGATTATGCCCGAGAAAACAGGCGGCGGTTATGCAATAGCATTCATAATTCATTCCACAAACACAATATGGAGGCCACTCCGTCCCCATATGCGAACACACATGGCCAGATTAAGGAGCGGGGAGCCAAAGGGGGGACAGAGTGCATTCTGGACTGTGAGCAAAAGACTTTGAGTGTGTGTGTGTGTGTGTGTGTGTGTGTGTGTGTGTGTCTGGGACAGGCCTAAATAGGCCGGGTCCTACTTCTGGAGTGACCTCTGCTATATTTTGCCCCTCGAGTCTAAATCTGTTACATACCGATGCAGTCGGGGACTTTCACAGCATCGCCTCGAGCCCTGAACACACAGCGAGTGGAACTACACTACCGTTCAAAAGTTTGTGGTCACTTAGAAATGTCTTTATTTTTCAAAGAAAAGCACTGTTTTTTCAATAAAGATAACATTAATCAAAAATACACACTATACATTGTTAATGTGGTAAATGACTATTCTAGGTGGAAGTGTCTGGTTTCTAATGAAATATCTCCATCGGTGTATAGAGGCCCATTTCCATCAACTATCACTCCAGTGTTCTAATGGTACATTGTGTTTGCTAATCGCCTTAGAAGACTAATATCTGATTAGAAAACCCTTGTGCAATTATGTTAGCACAGCTGAAAACAGTTATGCTGGTGATATAAGCTCTACAACTGGCCTTCCTTTGAGCTTGAAGTTTGAAGAACAAAATTAATACTTCAAATATTAATCATTATTTCTAACCTTGTCAATGTCTTGACTGTATTTTCTATTCAATTTTCAATTCATTTGATAAATAAAAGTGAGTTTTCATGGGAGACACGAAATTGTTTGGATGACCCCAAACTTTTGAACGGTAGTGTAAGTCGAGTTACAGCGTATAAAAAAGTAAAAATAATACTGACAGGCAACTCTCTATGAAGATAATAAACAGTTTTCAACATATGGAGGCTAATGCCATACGCCTCGAATGTAGCGGGTGACGCAATAACTGTGCAACAGATGATTATCGGTTTGGTAAAGTGACATTTTCAGTTTATTTTCGGGGGTCAAATGAGTTTCAGCTGAACCGCTCGATGTTCTGTCGCGCGACTTTGACAGGTACGTTTTGCACGGATCAGCACTCGCCCCACTAAAAAAAAAAAGCCCGATAGAGTATCTGTGGTCCTCGAGGTGGGGGGGGGGGCAGATGAGAGGAGGATTTTAATCACATCTGCCCGTATAATCAAATGCCCAGCACAGGCAGGATGCCAGAAGCCACAGGCAGCTCGCCACCGAGGTCGTAGGGCGGGGTTACCGAGTGCGTACTGTATGTACGGGCTGCATCGAAGGCGCTGCTAGAAGTGAGCAGGGTGAGGGAGGGCTGCTGAGGATTCTGGGAGTTGTGGAGGAGAGAGAGAGAGAGAGGGAGGACTGATGGGAGGGTGGAGCGGGGTCATGCAGCTGTGGGCCCTGCCAGCACACATTCGCCCCCCAATGGAAAAGAGACGTTTAATGGCGACCACCCAAGGTCAGCCCTTTGAGAAGAGGAGCTGGGAAAAGGGTCCGGAGGGGAGGCGGCTTGTTTGTATGCAGTCAGTCGGCAACGATAAATAAAATAATTAAAAAAGACACATTTAGTGTTCTATCGTTGTACATCGGAGCACCACTTTTTCTCCAATTCTCTCTCTCTCTCTCTCTGTTTGTTTTAATCTGCTCCTCAACCCAGCGTCCAGTTGCGCCCACTTTCTTCCCCCCTCCCCCCCCCCTCGCTTTACTCCGTCCCTCTCCTCCTGCTACCTGACTACATTGGCAGTGGAGCACAAAATGGCGGCCGGTGGGAGCCGAGAGCCGGGAAGGCGGAGAGCGGGAAGCCATTTTCTAACAGACCTACCCCCCCCCCCCGGCGCGAGACTTCCAATACGCCGAGTGGACAATTAAGATCGCACCCTGAGAGACTCCTGTGCGTGTGCACTAAAGATTAGCTTCTCTTCTTCTTCTTCTTCTTTTTTCTTCTTCTTATTATACCTACTGCACTAACAAGCCACTGGGACCACTTCAAAATGGGGGGGGGGGTGAAGACACACTACACGGCCATTGTGATTTAATCCAATGCAAGCTCACGTTGTAATAAGTCTCAGGAAGAGAGAGAGAGAGAGAGAGAGAGAGAGGACGTGCCCGACGTCGTGCGCAGAAACAAATTAAACTTCAACGCATCATCCCATGATGACATTTCCAATTTCCAATAGATTATGGTACTTACGATGCTGCTGCGATCGGCAGTCGGTCTGTCACCGATTTCACTTGTTGGACAAAACCCATCTCACTGCCTACATGAGAGAGAGAGAGAGGGAGAGAGAGAGAGAGAGAGGGAGAGAGAGAGAGGGAGACAATGGAGAGAGAGATCAGTCGGAGAGCCGGTGGCCGAGGGCTGCGAGGGCTCCTCTCTACTAATAAGCTCGCCCCGCGCCAAGGAAACTCATTAGTGGAACATGTAACACGGCGCGTCCTCTCTCTCTCTCTCTCTCTCGCCCTCTCCCTCTCTCTCTCTCTCTCCGCCGGCCAACGCACGCCCTGCCGCACGCCCTGCCGCACGCTTCACCCGACACCAACACACAAGCTCCACCGAGGGCCTTGGCCTTGCCCGGTAGCACCCACTCGCTGCATACGTGTACACACACACACACACACACACACACACACACACACACACACACTTTGGCATGGCAGTATTACTGAAGGGCCCCCGCGGCGTCACGTGCGCGGGCGAGCGAGGCGGCGGGCGGCACGTCCTCGCGGAGGTGAAGCGGGACGGAAATCGGGAAAACAGAGGAATTAAGTCCTCATTTACCGGAATCTCCGAGATAAAGGGATAGAGGAGAAGAGACGCGAGGGTCGTCCTCTGGTAGAGCGAGGATGAGGAGGAGGAGGAGGAGGAGGTGGACGCCGCCAATTAAAGGGCCTCCGCTCAGCGTGGCGGCGGCGGCGGCGGCTGAAGGGTGATAATTCTGAACAAGGACGCTAATTGCAGATCCGGGACGCGGCCTTTGCCGGGGAAGGGTCCGTTCTCTATCGTTTCCAACGTCGGGTCATCACAGTGCAGTGCCTTGGACCGCCGCCAGCACATGTTTATGGGCTCATGAGTAACCCAACTCCTCCAGCCCACGGAGGGAGATTCATAACCCAAGCTGTGCACTCACTGAACTCCGCGTGCGAGTGTGTACATGGGTGTGGTTTGTGTGTGTGTGTGTGTGTGCGTGTCGATGACTCATGAAGCCCGGGCTGAGAATGTGCAGCGGGGATAGTCGACAGTATATTAGAATACCACATGGAAGGCTGCAAGTACTGCAAGACAACACTATATTTACGTTTTTTTGGGGGGGTATTTAAGACGTTAAAGCACTCCGACTCTCTCCCACGACGAGGACACGCTGAAGATATAAATATTACAAATTACACGGTACGAATCAGGATCGCAGATGTAGAAGTTTGGCGAAAGAGAAAAATGGAGGTAAAGATCAACAGAAAAGAGGGTGTTCTTTATCATTTCTATGGTTAGTGCGTTGGCTAAAGCCGCCAGTAAGAGAGTGATGAAGAGGAGGTGAAGGCGAGGGAAGGGATTTACAGTATTTTGATAGTCTGAGAGTCGCAGGCGAGGCCTTTCAACACTCTCGGCTTCGCCTGCGAGTGGAACAAGTTTGCTGATGCTGCACTTTTCTTCTCTCTTCTCCCCGACTGAAATTGCCTTGGCGACAGCGGAGGCCAAAAGCTGGGAGAAATAGATGAGCGTTGGAAAAGAAAAGTAGAGTGGGCGCAGCTCCGGGTTATCTGGCATATCGCTCGGCCTGGCAGGTCTACGTAAAGCACGGATCCATCCCCGACGCCGCGGGCTCCAGTCTCCGAAACACAGTTTGAGGAGGTCAGAAGCGACGAAAACACGCATTAATCTGGTCGGGGGGGCGGGGAATAAAACGCTCGGCCTCCTCAAACTCCTGACGAATTTCCGTGACAAAGTAATCGATATGCTTTGCAATCAACGGCACAGAAAGTGTGGAAGAACATTGTCCCCGAGTGAATACACCCGGGGGGGAGGGGGGGGGAAGAAAAACCACCTTGACCTCAGCCAACGGGCTCGTGACGTAAAGGTGAAAGCCGCACAGGTCTCGTTTCATGATGTCTGAGAGGGAAAGAGGGGGGGGGGGGGGGGTAAAAGTGAGGAAAAATATACATCATCTGTCACCACCAACCCCCCCCCCCCTCCTCCTCCCCGTAACTCTCCACCCGTCCAATGTTATGTCATTATGACGGCGCTCGCCGTCTCTGTGGAGTTGCTGTGGTTTTGTGGATGAATTACATGTGACACTCCCAGCTGACATCCTGATTAATATGGGGAGAATAAAATCCCCCCCCCCCTCGTCCCCCCCCCCTCGTCCCCCACCCCAATCCTCAGTAGTCAACGGGAGTAATGGACTAATGGCTTCCATGTATGGCGAAGAGAAGCGAGGAAAAGCAAGTTTTGAGACTTTGGTGTGTGTGCGTGTGTGTGTGTGTGTGTGTGCGTGCGTGTGTGTGTGTGTGTGTGAGTGCATCAGCATACTTGTCTGTAATTACTTTGTTTATTGAGCCTTGAACTTTTTTTGAAAAATCATTTTGGCACAACACAACCCCAACAATTTACATGTGTGTGTGTGTGTGTCGGGGTCTCGGGCCTCTTTGCCCCGGCCCCTCTCCTCTCTCTCTTCAGGCCTGGCCTACTTTCTACTGTACGCCGTCGCGGCTCATCTGCGTGCGGCGCGGGCCTCGGCCCGCAGCGGCCGCTGTCGGGCCGCCGGTCGGCTCCGCCCACCTTCACGGTGCAGCGGGCCTAACGGGGAGCCTGGGCCGGCTTCCCGCCGCAGAGACCCGGTCCCACTGTGGACCACCTCGAGGAGATCTCAACCGCTCAATAAACGCCCGCAGCAGATGTTACAATGATGTCGGCCGTCGTCTCGCAGGTTTCTATGTGGTTTCCAGGTCGGGCTTCCAAAGTGTGACTTTTAAATTAAGATCTATATTCTATCGGTAAGAATACTGGACCAAAATCTATAATCAATCAATCAATGCCCCGATGCATGCCACCATGCCCAATTCTGTTTTCCACGTCCTTTGTTGTATCTATAAATACAGTAAGTATACATTTACTTGCACTTGAAAAATTGGAGGAGCGTTTTACAATGAATATATACTCTTAGAATTAATTAAAATATAATGTAAAATATCATCTAGTTAACAATGAATACAAACTGTATCACAATGAATATACAGGACTGTCTCAGAAAATTAGAATATTGTGATGAAGTTCTTTATTTTCTGTAATGCAATTCAAAAAACAAAAATGTCATGCATTCTGGATTCATTACAAATCAACTGAAATATTGCAAGCCTTTTATTCTTTTAATATTGCTGATTATGGCTTACAGCTTAAGAAAACTCAAATATCCTATCTCTAAATATTAGAATATCATGAAAAAGTATACTAGTAGGGTATTAAACAAATCACTTGAATTGTCTAATTAACTCGAAACACCTGCAAGGGTTTCCTGAGCCTTGACAAACACTCAGCTGTTATAAATCTTTTTTTTTACTTGGTCTGAGGAAATATTAAAATTTTATGAGATAGGATTTTAGAGTTTTCTTAAGCTGTAAGCCATAATCAGCAATATTAAAAGAATAAAAGGCTTGCAATATTTCAGTTGATTTGTAATGAATCCAGAATGCATGACATTTTTGTTTTTTTAATTGCATTACAGAAAATAAAGAACTTTATCACAATATTCTAATTTTCTGAGACAGTCCTGTATACTCTTAGAATTAATTAAAATATAATGTAAAATATCATCTAGTTAACAATGAATACAAACTGTATCACAATGAATATATACTCTTAGAATAAATTAAAATATAATGTAAAATATCATCTTGTTAACAATGAATACAAACTGTATCATTGTGGATTAAATATATAGAAAATCATATGTTATATTGTACTATATCACTTTCATTTTGCTGGGTTTCTCGTCTTTATTAGAAACAATTCTTCTTCTTTTTAAACACTGAAACTCAAATGAAATAAAAGAGGCTTCATTATAACGGCAGGAAGAAAAATCTATACATATTTACAGTGAGTGCTCACACTCACTTGGCCCCCATTCATCACTCCAATCTGGATTTCATATTAGCCAGGAGGAAATTGGATGGGATTCCCGGCATCTCACAGCGAGCTCATAAATGAAACAGAATCACGTAATCTTGAATACCAATTTATCCACTTAACAAACGAGGCAGTGCACCGGCGGCTCGTTGCTGGTTCCACTGGTGAGTGACTCAATTCCACTGGTAAGGATACACTGATCACTGGCACACGACCTCAACCGGACACTCAACAATACTGGAGACACGGAGTATCCTCACGACCACGACAACCCGGAAACATCTCATTCACAAAAGTTATCGAGATCCAAAGCGTCTTTTCTGTTAATGCCAGATGTTAATATTGTGTTCAATAAATAAAAAATATATTATGTGGCAATGCCTCAAGCTGGAAGTTATTAATTCAATTCAATTCTGTTTATTTTATAGAGCACAATAACACAAATTATAAATTTACCTCAGAGGGCTTTACAATCTGTACACATACGACATCCCTGACCTTTGACCTCACATCGGATCAGGATTATCAGGATATTAAGCATGACAAAGTTAAATGCTTTTAGGCAAATAAAGTGATACCAAAATTAAATAACTGGAGTAAAGATGCTGTAACTTACTTGTGTGTAAGGGGAGACAAGTACTTGCTAAGAATTGTAGTTTTAAATGAATAAATACATAAAAAAGTGAATGGTGACTCTTCAAAAGTCAAAAAGAATAATAATGAGACACCAAATATATTTGTGTTTCCTATCAAAGACGGAAAAAGTAGTCAATATTGTAATAATCTCAATATTCTAAAAAAGTCTATAGCAATTCAAAGAAATCTCAAGTAAGCGATCTAGAAAAAAAGTGGAGAATCACACACACACACACACACACACACACCCTGACCAAAATGTGCTGACGGTGTGTTTTTAAGAACAATTATCGTGTTACTTATGCAAAAGAAAATGCTGTAAAAACATAAACATCTTATCATGTTATGTTGTATGCTTTCTGGTATATTCTCCTCCATGGAAACATATACTTGTTGAACAAAAAGTATTTTCTCTGCAGGTCTTCACTCTTCTGAACTTTATGACAGCTTTTTAAATTCTTAAAGAGGTAATTCTTTAAAATAAAAAAATAGAAGGAAATTAGTTAGCAACATTTAATCTTTTTCTCTCTAAATATGACATAATAGTTAACCGTAAAACTTAATCATATACTAATTAAACAAATTACATAAAAGCATTCATAAAAAATATTTTTTAAAGTCTGAACTACACAATCAATAATAATAATGAGTTATAATTCTATACAATGTGTTGTATTTATTTCCAGAGCGCTCATTTTGGCATTTTTTCTGTTCACAGCATTGACAAGTAAGTTCCGAGATGCTGGAAGTTTAAAGATCCTTGCATATTTACAAAAAAAACACATAATACTTCGCAGTAACTAACATATTCATGAGTGAAATACTTGTAAATAATATTCATACAAAATTCCGGAAGTTAATTAATTCAAGCTCAAGTTCAAGCCAGTGAACTTGTTGTTCCAGCTTGTTTTCTGCAGCTTTCCTGGAGTATATTAATGAGACTCTGGCACTTGTGTATTTAAAATCTATCTGTCTAAAAAAAAAATAGTTTGAAATTAGATTAAATATATTAAGCAATTAAATCTTTTAAAATGCGATTTTGACCGTTTTTCATGTTAAATATAATTAACACATTGAACACAAGCCTATAAAGACACACTGAAGAGACCAAAACTCACAGCAAAAAAATATGCTCACGAATGTAAAAAAAGAAGAAGTATAAATCGCAAGAAAATCCGTATAAATTATACACACAAATGTGTACTTGTATGTGTACTTGTGTGTGTGTGTGTGTGTGTGTGTGTTATTATTGCCTTTGCTGTGTTGGCTTCATGGCTGCAGTGGGGCTGAAGTGGGCCTCACTGAGGGCTCCACCAGGCTCTTGGCTCGGTCAGGTCGACTTTTTTTTTACAGAGAGCGAAAAAATATACTGCAAACTCTCCACCGCCCTGCCATCTGCCTCTCAACATGCAACCTTCCCCTGGACTCCTGCCATCCATTCTCCAAAAAGGGCCCGAGGGGTGGAGTAGTGCGATACTCTGGCAGCCAAAACCATGTGTCCACCGGCGGTTAAGCTTATATCCATACGAATGAACATAATCACCGATGTATGGAAAGGCTGAGCCCCGAAATCGTAAATCACCTGAAAACCTTGGAGTAATAGCAGGTTGGCTGCGCCCTTCAAAGCAGAGGGACACCCGAGCAGACATTAGGAAAGCAAAGCACGGAGAAGTCAAGACTTTAAAACGGCTAATTTGTCATAGATGTCCGAAAACGGTGATTATTAGGTATTTAGTTTCCCTTGAAGGCAACGCTACACATGTGATGTTATTAATAGAGTCTGGGATTGCACAGTCACGTATACACACACGACTCATGTAGATGTCCCCACTTGAATTTTTCTATGAATTTGAGAAAGTATTTGACAAAGTCACGTTCGATTAGCGTTTTTGTAACTTTTCTGAAAATGGAGTGCGTTGTTTCACGGACGCTTTGTGAATTATAATTATTTTTATTTTTTTACGACCGTGTGCACGGTTTCGTCCTTCAAATTAAAAGAAGGGGAATGTCGTCAGATGTGTAATTAAATAAAATGTCCAAAAGCATTCTGAGAGGAGTTTCTGTGCTCAAAGAAGCACGATACACAGCCACACACACACAAAAATAATAACAATAATTAGGAGATGCGGTACACGTTATTCGCCTTTCTAAACGGTTGTATACACACACATTACAAATGGGACAATTCTGGATTTTTTTTTTTTTTAAACGTATTCTTTCGTTCGGTCTTCTTAAAACAAAACGGCACACACTTAAAACTCAAAGAAGTGTTTTATGAAACGTAGCCGACAGTTTGGAGATCATTACGCGCGATGGAATCGATCACCGCGTACTTCTCTTCAGCCGCGACACACTGAGCCCGGGACCGCATCACCATTATGGAATACCTCCGACACCTTCCGCTCCTCCGCCGAGTCGGACGATCGAAGTGCTATTAATGACTCGTGTTTTTGAATTATTAAATCACAGCCGGGATCCGTGGACGGCCTGGGGAGAAGTCACGGGAAAGCCTCCTCGAAGTTAACGCCGCAGCTCCGTGTCTGCTTCGTTTAGGTCCCGGACTACGGGAACGAGTGCGCCTTTACGCTCGAGACGGATAAACGAGCGCCGAATCAACAACAAAAAAATGAACTATTAGTGTGCTAAATCTATTTATTTGACGCAAAAAAACAACAACAACACACACACACATGGATGAACTTCCTTTTGAAAACCTGTGCGAGCGTACACATATTAAACCAGATATTACTCACCGATTTGGGTTCAAGCGCAGGTGGGGAAATGTCCGGTGGGGGGTCGGTAGAGAGGGGTGGGGGGCGAGACACACGGCAGCTCTCCCCCGCTTTGATCCGCATCTCTGTCAAGAAGAGGAGAAAGCCGTAAGCTCCCGTTCGGGTTTCGGTCCTCGCAACAACAACAAAAAGAGAGAAAAAAAGCACCCGGTCGTTTTTGCTCTCAGACCCCCCCGACCCCCCCCCCCCTCCAGTTTTCAGCCCCTCTTCCAGCCACAGTCTGAGCCCCCCCCCTGAAGCTCAGGAGCTGTGCACAAGTCGCCTGCCAGCGGCTGGGGTCCGGGGCCTGGAGAGGCCCGGAAACAATAGGAGGCCATGAGGCTGCCTGCGAGGCTCCGGCTAAGCCCCGTCGGCTAGTTAACACGTCTCTGAATGAGGAATGTTAGCAAACAGACAAACAGCATGTCTGATGCATGCAAAGAGCACAACCAGTCCAGTCTCAGGCTGAGCACATGAATAATTCATGCAGGTCTATATGCTACCCCCCCCCCCCCCCTCAAAGAAATGCCTTCACGAGAATAAGTGTGGCAAAGTATTCAAACCTCAGCCCGGGGGTCGCCGCCGCCGCGCAAATATGTTTTCACACAAACGTGCAATAACGGCGCCGAAGCGCCGTATTTCGCTGCAACAATTTGACATTTTTTGCGATGACTACATTTTTCTTTTTTTTCTCTTCTCCCCCCTCCTCCCCTCCCCCCCTCTTATTGCCTTTTAATGTCTTTTGTCTGCAGTTGGCACCTGTCCCAGAAAGAGCTCCGGGCTCTCGGCGCACCGACTCGTTCTCCTCTCGTCGGCGAGAGAGCGAGTGGAGAGAGAGAGAGAGAACAGACACAAGGGAGTACGGAGAGAGAGAGAGAGGACATAGTGGGAGAGACGGGGGAGAGACGGAGGAGGTACGTCGTGCGGGTCGCCCCCCCCCCCCCGCACACACCCTCCGAAGAAGGTCTTTAAAACGCCGATGGGGTCCCGCGCTCCATTCTCGGTGCTCGTCATCCACAGTGGTCATCTGGACCACGAGCGCCAACCCCCCCGTAGGAAATGGCGCCCCAACAGTCCAGGTGGAACAAGGCCCCCCCCCCCCCCCCATCACATGGCGAACACACACACACACACACCGCCATCATTGACGAGTTTCCATCCAGAGGAAAAGAGAGAAACTAAATAAATACCGCCATTAACCCGTTCGGCGGAGACGGGGGGGGGGGAATAGGAAGACGCCGTATATTTCAAGAGAGAACCGACGACAAAGGAACGGAAGAAACAACGGCGCACCCCAAAAAATCCATAGCAATGCGCCAAAAAGTGAGAAAAAGGCCCCGAAAAAAAGCAACTTGTTGCCAGGTCTGTGCAGCGCGTTGGAGGCAGAGGGTTAACATCCAGCGAGTGGCGAGTGGAAAAAAAAGAGAAGCTCCGTCTCTGGAAGGGCGGGCGGCGGGGAGGCCCCGACGGTAGAAATAGCAGCAGACTTTTCTTTTTTTTCCTCCTCCTCCTTTTTTTCTCTTCTTCTTCTCCTTCTTTTCTTTTTTTTCTTCTTTCCCCCCTCGCAGAGAGAGCTTAAGTCTCCCCCTCGCGTGTGGCTGGAGCAGAAAGAGGGGAGCGAGTGGAACGGAGAGAGAAAAAGAAGAGAGAGAGAGAGAGCGTGGGGAGAGAGAGCGAGAGAGAGAGAGAGGAGGAGACACAGGGAAGGGGAGAAATGCCCCGCTGATGATGAAATAGGAGGTGCGGCAGAGGGCGCGAACCAGTCACTTTTTCATCACATGTCCAACGCGGCGAGGAACTGTATTTGCACCGGAGGAGGAGGGAGGAAGGGAGGGGGGCAGAGGGAGAGAGAGAGAGAGAGAGAGAGAGAGAGTGGGAGGGGAGGGTGAAAAGCACTAAATGTGGGAGGGGTGGAGGAGGATGAATGACACACAAATCCACTCCTCCGGCAGTGCGCAGACGCAGTGCGCACACTCGCACGCCATACTGGGAATATATATATATATATATATATATATATATGTGTATATATATATACGCTCCACGGTGCCTCTTATCAACTGGTGAAAAGAAAAGGAGAGAATGGACCTCCCCGCTGAAGGATTGTTGAAATATGCAGCGCGTTTGAGAGCCGGTTGAATTATTAAGCTCGTCTCATACTGTAGTGGGGCTCTTCTCGCCCGGAACACACACACACACACACACACACACACACACACTCTCTCTCCGAGTGCATTAACTATTTAGCATGCCACAATGACTGGCGTGAATGCATTGCATAGACCAGGCACACACACACACACAGGAAAAGAAAAGATAAGCTTCCACAGTGTTTATTTCAGTAACGTGGCGAGGAACGCGGGGGCTAGGACCCTCCTCCTCCTCCTCCTCCTCCTCCTCGCCCCGGGCGCTGCAGCTGAACCCTCGCAGCTATTTTGGCACAAAGTCAAAAGGCTGATAAGCATTTTTGGGTGAGACTTCGCTGCTTTTCCTCGAGGAAAAACAGCTGCCACTCGCCCGGTAAAAGAAAACGCATTCAACAGTTGAGAGAACATTTCGAGAACACCTCCCCCCCCCACCCCTACACACACACACACACACACACACACACACAGTCCCCAGAGATGCTCATTTGTCTTGGTTCAAATAGAGGAGGGGTAAAAACAGAAAAATAAAATGGGTCCAAACAAATCGGCGCGCTGATGTCCGCGAGGAGGAAGCACGCCGGAGGGAGAGGCCGGAGCGGCGTGGCCGCCTCCACCATCTTAGATTGTATTGATTATGCTCCGCTGTGTAACGTCTGTCTCTCTCTCTCGCACACACGCTCGCTCTCTTTCTGTCCCTCCCTCCCTCCCTCCCTCCCACACACACACTCACTCACTTCCCCCCCCCCCCCCTGCCTCTGTTCTGCCACCTTCTCCACTCGGCGACCATCATTTTGGGCTTTTTTCTCTCCTTCTTTTCTCCGTTAGCGGCAGATTACTGTCACGCTGTTGTGCGACGACTTCCTGCCTCTCTTTCGGCTCCGGTTTTTCTTCGAGGAGAAGAAGGAAAAAAAGTGCTAAAAAAGCAAGAGCTCGTGGCTCCGGCTCCCCCCCCCCCCACACACACACCCCTCCTCCACCCCTCTCGGCCTTGAACTGCAGGAGCTCTGTGAAGGAAAGAAAAAAGGAGGAAGGAGATGTGTAAAGTGTGACTGTTACTGAGGAACCTTTTTTGGTTGGATTTCTGCTTTAAAAACTGCTGTGATTTGAAAGAGAGAGAGAGAGAGAAAAGAAAAGGTGGGGGTTAAACTTTTCTTACTTTTACTCTGATATAAAACCCCCTCTCTGTTGGTTTTGGAGGGCACTGCGATCCTAGCGGGGGCTTCCAGCTCACACACAGGATTTGGAGAACATGGCCGCCGCGGCTTCAGGCAGCGCGGTTAGCGAGGGCTGCTTTTCACGCCGCCCCGTCACACTCGCCGCCGGGCTCTCAGCGGATTCTCCTCGGGAAACTATTCTCCATTCTATAAAATAAACAAAACAACTAAACAACAGGTGGCAAAACACAGACGACGTGACGACGTGACACTAAACCCGGGCCGCGTTGCAATCCCTCCCCCCCCGGCGTTGGCACGAGAGCTGCAGAACCCTGGGAGGAGCAGCTGCACGTCACATCTCGCCATGCATTTTAACCAATTGAAGGAACACACACACACACACACACACACACACACACACACACACACACACACACACACACACACACACACACACACACACACACACACACACACACACACACACACACACACACACACACACACACACACAGATGACTTCATTACGGATTCAATGTACGAAGCTGTAATACGTCTGCATGTTCAGAGACTTTGGGGTATAATGTGGAGTTTAAAAAACACAATATATTTATATATATTAGCCATCAGGGCAATAAACGTAGAGCTGCTGTTCAGAGATAGATAGATAGATAGATATATACTTTATTAATCCCCAAGGGGAAATTTGTCATAACAGTAGCAGCACCAATAAACCAAACACACAAGAATACAAATTAAAAAAATTAAAAAATATATAAAATATAAAAAACAGGGATGAAAGATATAGAAGCATACAAAGCAAAATATAGGCACGCCGCGTGTGTGTTGATGCTTCATCGGGTGCGATATTGCACTTTGCATGAAGTTCATTTGAGGACAGCGTGTTGGGAGCGTGCCAGCTCTCACCACGCCGCTCCTCGGCATGTCGTCTCTGTTGCGTCAGCCTTTTGATCTCACGGGCACAAGCGATGAGATTTTCTGGCAACCACGGAGGACTTTACGACACACAAAAAACCGGTTTCCAATGAAATGCATTGTTGGAATTTTTACTCTTAATAATAATTTTTTTTAAATTAAATTATCGATTAAGATTTTTATTTTTTTTGCACATACTTTTAAGTAGAGAGAAGCATCAGCGTCTCCTCTGCAGCCCGTGGCTGCGTCATCGGGAGAATCGATTTTACGATGTGAAACAAAATGGCAGAAGGCGCCATGTTCCGAACTCCGCCCGACATGTTTCACTCTAATTCTTTAAAAAAATAAAACCTCTTGAAACTCAAAGTATTTGTATCGATTTTCAGCTGATTGTTGAAGTTGGTAATATGGAAACGTATCGGTCTTATAAAAAGCCCATTAAGATTATTAAACGGATGGAAAATAAATATGATCAACACGGTTGAAAGACACACATTAAATTAGCAATATAAATCCTGTGCATGCGGGTCCGACCTGTTTAAAATTATAATTATATTTAATCAGCCTCACACTGATTTTTAGTGTCAGTCCCGGGTAAAACACTCCGGTGCAGGAAGTTCAGATGAGGGCACGGGACGGGGAGGACACTTTAATACGGACGCTTTCTTTTATGCGGCTACAGGAAGCAGCGAGGGAAAAGCCGGAAGGAATATGAATTTGCAGTGGGAGGGGGGCGGGATCTGCAAAAACAAACAATATTTTGCACTCAGTCATCACCAAGGCAGTAGGAGGGCGAGAGAGAGAGAGAGAGAGGGGTGATTCTGGGCCCGATCGGCGACCTCCACTACATCCGCATCCTAAAAAACACACGTATATATTCTCATGGCCTTATTCAAGATGCTAAGATGGTACTTTTGTAGTTCGACTATGCTGAGGAAATGTTACTTCCTGTATTCTTGTTGTTCTTAGTTTGTACTCTAGGTTGAAATGCACTTATTGTAAGTCGCTTTGGATAAAAGCGTCTGCTAAATGACGTGTAATGTAACCGCACACAGATATGTCCCCGCGCCGCGTGGGGAGGAGTTCATCCTCTCCGGGAGCAGGAGCAGGGTCTACGAGGTGGTCTTGCTTAAGCCCCCGCACGTGTCTAAACAACTTCTCCATTACACCCGAGACCTCTGAGGGCACTCCCCATCGAGCGGGGGGAACAAAGGCCGCGACCCCGAGGTCAAAAGCGTGACACGGGAGGCCGAGCGGGCCCATTGAATGCGGCGCCGCTGTTTGCTTTGAGAAGGTAAAGATTACTAACACATTAACGAATGCCGATTAGGGGGTGATCCCTCATGGGACAGAGGTCCCAGGGCAGCACGTCGCATCTTATTAACACAGGCTGAACTTTGACCCCCACCAGTCACCTCGGGCAGCCGACTGTGACGACCACTTTCTGCTCTCTCCGTTTGACACGAGACACACACACACACAGCAAGGTGCAGCACAGCTTGAGAAAATAATTGTTGTCGAGACAAGCGTGGATAAATTATAATATATACGATCAGCAGTCACGTTCCACTTGTAGAAGTATGCAATCGATCCTGAACATGATCCAAAACAAATAAATAAAGCGGCGAATGAAAATGATTTCGAGGCCTTCGGGAGCACATGTTCTACAGGAGTTCATAAAATGGGAGCGCACGCAGGAAAGTTGTCATCACAAAATGGTCGACGCAAGACATGCGCAGTGTCGATGTTCCGGATCGGTTGATGAAAAGCGAGAATGGGACGACTTCTGCAGAAAAGTCTCTCGGCCACGTTTGTTGAAATATAACTTCTGCATCAGCAGAGACGTCCTGAGCTTATTCAACCCCACCTGTCCAGCCAGAGCCAGACAATAATACTCTAATATTATGAGACGTAATTCACCCGTCTTCAAATTGACTGCTCGTGATCACTTGCGATGGTTTCTCCACAATTCAAATAGCAAGGAAATATTAATTTAATGTCAGGATTGGTAGATTTTCCAAAAGGGTAAAAATGTGAGTTTGTGCAAGGAATCTAAAAATACATTTTAATTACACCACTTTTTCCCAAAAGTTGTCTTCTCATGTATAATTTGCAAACACTTTATTGCGATTGAGCACTTATTTGACGATACGCAATTTAATAATATATTTGAAAACAACACATCTGTGTAATAATAATGGAATATATTTAGTTTATCTTAGAAAATAAATAAAGTAATGTTGAATTTGCTATTGCAACACACTGCTTTCTCTGTTGGGGCTGGCTTCAAAATAAATAAGAATAAGATTAGCATCAATGCTTAACTGGCAATATATAAATATGTATATAATGGGGAAATAATTTCAGTTAAATTATTATTTGTCTTCTTTATAGAATCTTGTTTTGTATAAGAGGGCATTTATTATCAAAAAACAAATGTTGAGTATACTGATTAATTTTCACAAATATTCTTTAAAGTATTAACTCTATCCATCCATTTCTTACCATTTTAATTAATTTAGTTTCTGCGAAAAAATATGAACTTTAGCACAAATACAATACACACACATATGATACACAGATGATCTCCCCAAATAATTGAGTCCAATAAAAGCTATATTTTATAGTTCCCTGGGCAGAAATACATGTTGAAACTTAATCAGGCTTGTGTAAATGTGTGCTTGACAAAAAGGTGGTTCGGCTTCATCAACTTTCCAAAGTTTGCGGTTATTAAAAGTAAAACCGATGTGTTCAATTTCCTAAAATAAACTTTGGAGTTTGCATATGTAATATCACCATTAGCATTCTGATTTGGATTCAGATTAATAAAGTGTGGTATAATGATTATGAATCTAATTCAAGGCAAAATCTATTTGCAATTTTTTTAAATATGGCAACAATTATTTCAAAATCACTCGCATGCTCGTGAATGCGTCTCTGAATGCTCTCGACTTTTCCTCAAACACTTTACAAGTGTGCACTTCTGTACTCTCCTAATCTCAAAGCGCAAAGCATGAGCACCCATTCATAATTTTTTGTTTTTAATCCTCCTGCTTTCATATTCAACACATCAAAAGTACCCGAATCAGCAATAATCTAAACAAATAGGAAGGTCATGTGCGCTGCGTCGATTCATTTTGACAATAAAGAGACGTGAATTATCAAGGAGTCGACTCACCTCGCTGCTTCTCACGCGACTCGGGAAGAAGAAGAGAGACAAAGAGAAAAGGAGTCAGGGAGAGTTTCTCCTGGGAAGAAGCTGGAAAATTATGGACCTATTCGATATCAGACCTCAGAGTGGATAACCTATCCGAAGAGGGACGCGCCCTAACTGCAACCAACAACTTCTTCTGGCAGCCCTTCAACACTCAAACACATTGTCCTGGAGCAGGGCAGCTCCGAACCGCAGGGCAATTTATACTCACGAAATAAACATCTCGCAGTATTAATAATGGTATTAAAATGTTAAATACCTCATAACATTGCATTCAAGGCAAATTAATGGTGTTTTTGTTTATGACATTTGCTCATCAAACTTTAAATCTGTTACGGTGATCTAAAAAGAAAGAGTTCCTTTACTCATCTGAGATAGAAATAGGGATAATCCTCAGGGATATTTTATCATTATTATTATTATCCTATTTAATATTATTCTCTCATTATGTAGGGGAATTGCATAAATATTTAAAACTTTTGTTTGTTTCATCCTGTAACGTTACAAAAACAAATAATTAACCCTTGGTACACGGACCTAACCTCAAGATCACATATTTCAGTAGTCAAAATTATATTCTCACAAAAGTATACCCAATAAACTAAAATGAACATGTGAGATGAGATGAAGTGCAATATAGACTAATTTGATTTTACAATATCACTTATTCTTCATATTAATCCATCACTCGACCAATGTAAATTGTTACAAATTCAATCAATTGTATAATTTACAAAATTATAATTTCAGCAACATAAATAATGGGTATAAAGTGGTGTTGCCCAAACGATAAAATCATGAATCGAGTTAACGGAGGTACCGGGACAAATTCTCATAAATCAATGACCCGCATTAATGAGAAAAAAAAAGAAAAAGCAAATGATCTTTTCCTGTCCACTTGACTAGCCAGTGCAGGGCTTCTAAATACTCAACCCCCACACACACACACACACACACACACACACACACACACACACACACACACACACACACACACACACACACACACACACACACACACACACACACACACACACACACACACACACACACACACACACACACACACACACACACACACACACACACACACACACACACTACCAAGGGCTGCTAATACCTACATTATACAGCCTTGGCCATTTTGTTTTATTCTTCCGAGACATGAAGCCAGCAGCGCACAAGGCTGCAAGGAGGCCGACGCTCGACAAGCACCGTGCGTCAGAAGATGGAACAGTGTGTTCCATCTTCTGACGCGCACTCCCCGCCCTCACTCCACTGCAGTGGTTCTCAGACTTCAAAAACAATGTAAATAAAGTTGTGCAAAAATAACCTAATATATGGCAAATAGCTTATTGTGGCTGCAATTAAACTGTGTTGCACTAGATGTCTTTACAAGATATTAACAACAAGTGCAACCTGTGAAAAACTCAACAAGTTTAAATATTTGTCAATGAAAGAGTTTTACACTAAATATCTTTAAAAAATTAGTGCAGATATGTGTGAGCCATCAAGTTCTATCAGTATTATTTCAAATGCACTCAAATTCTCAAAAGAATCAATATTCTTGATCAAGTCTCCTGTCCCACTTCTCCAGCTTCAGAGAAATCTGGTCTGCAGCTGAGGAAGACGCTGCTCTCTGCCTTGAAGACGAAGATTGAATTCATTCAGCTTTCCAAATATGTCACTGAGGTAGGCCAATTTCACCAGAAATGATTCATCCAGAAACTTTGTAATTATAATTGAATGAATAAATTTGACTCCAAAAAGTATATACACATGTGTAACATTACAAAGATACAATAAATGATAAACTGAGTGCACCTCTTCTTTGAAGAATAATTTCTTTATGGATAATAAGTGTACAATTTCAATTGTGTTGTAATAAGTACTGTCCTGTAGGACACATGTCATCATATGGCGGATGTTTAAATCGATCGCGCAAGTGTGACCTGTTAACGGCGTAACCGTAACGTAAATATTTACACGTACTTTTGTAATATGTGAAGTTCTCCGCACTGCGCCTCACCTGGAATACCTCGGCGCCCCATTGAGGGTCGCGCCCCACAGATTGAGAACCACTGCTCTACTGGGAAGAGGGAAAACATGCATCGAATATGCTTTATGCATTTCATAAACATAATGCCTGAGCATTATTCTCTCTCTCTCTCTCTCTCTCTCTCTCTCTCTCTCTCTCTCTCTCTCTCTCTCTCTCTCTCTCTCTCTCTCTCTCTCTCTCTCTCTCTCTCTCTCTCTCTCTCTCTCTCTCCTGATACATTAAAAGTTAGCTGAGTCCCTAAATATATATTATCATTAGCAGCGATGTCATAAAACAATCTAGATCACCGCTTCTCACTTCCTGCACAATAAGATAAATTAAAATTAAAATAACAGCATATTTTTAAAGGGCGACACACACAGTAATGTTATTGATATGAAAGGACAAACACACTTATTCATAACGGAATATCACTGACGATAGGTGGATCTTTCAAATGACAGTCAAATATAATTAAAAGATATGGTGCAAACTTTACTTGAAATTGGAAGCGGCAGTGTGCGTGCATTGCACATGTTTTCCACATTGGTATATGTATTACTTACGTCTGTTAGATGGATGGATACATATATCCATTATTCATCCTCAGGGGGGAAATCTGTTTGTATTGCTTGTGAAGCAGTGGTCATTACCGTACATGTGAAGCTTTAACAGGACGGTTGTTATGGAGGTAAGAATCGAACGTTAATGTAGCAGCACACTACGAAGATAGAGTGGAGTAATGTGGACACGAGGAGGGAATGAAGTCACTCTCTCCCTGTGTGTGTGTGTGTGTGTGTTGTTATAAGAGCTTCTCCTTGCTACGTTGACATAGGCCGGCCACGCATGCTTTTAATGCATGCGAGTGCAAGTGAGTTCACGTGAGTGCATGTGAGCGTGGTTCGCTCACTGCCACCGCTTACAGCTAATGGTGGACGGTAGACGGAGTGTAGTCTTCTGACCACTCAAAGCACTTTAACACTGCATGACATCATTCACCCATTCACAGGTTGACGGGAGGAGCGACCACGCAGAGGTGCCACCTGCCCACCGAGACTCAAACCAACCTCCGATTGAAGGACGGCCGAGCGAGCTCCGCGGTTAGCGCTGCTGAAAGCCGCCATGTTGAGAGCCGTGAGAGGCAATCGAAATGCTCCCATTCTCGTATGTTGCACTTTTTAGTGTTTAGTTCATAAAGTAAATCCGTTTGTATTGATAGTGTACACTGGCATGGAGGAGCGTGGTCATCTGAGGACATCCTACTAAAGGTTTGTTTCTATAAATCTACTCTGAAGCGTATGAAGGTGTCTTTTATGTATTCCTGTGTGTTCACTGTGCGCTTTATGTTTTTCTCTCTACGGTAGCTACAGTTAGCTTCTGCTCCCACAGGTAATAATAGATATACTGGGCTACAGAAAATGAATATGCACTCACACATTGTTAAAGGCCTCTCATTTCTTTCATATGGAAATGTGAAAAAACGTTTTGACTGGTTATGTTCATTCTCATTATAATCAATATTTCCCATCATTTGTTACTGGTAGCAAGCTCCTTTATTCCTCAGGAGTTATGGCTACAGAGTTGCTTTGTATGTGAAGTGTGATCCAAATGATGTTGTTATGATGTTTATTGTCATTATAATCAATATTTCCCATAATTTGTTAGAGCTAGCGAGCTGCTTTGTTCTTCATGATTAAGGCTACGCACATCAAAGAACCACAGGGTGAACATAAAGTTGATTGGTGCTAACTCCCCCCCCCCTTTCTTTCGTCTCCGGCGTAAGACGACACTCTGTGCCGACTAGATGGCGCATAACAAGTCTCCGGTCAGCCCATCGTCGTCATCGTCATAATGAAAAGGTGCGGACAGCGCGCCAGAGACCCGCGATATGACAGCCGCTGACCTCTCACACCAGCTTAGAGAGGCACGGGGTCACGCAGAGGACACGGCGGTCGGAGGGAGAAGTCAATCTCATCCTTCCGTTCCGCCGCGGGGCCGTGTGCAGCGACGGCACGATGAGCTACAGGGCTCTCCAAAACCCACACTCCTTTTGGCTGGGAGCAAGGCATCAGGGGTCGTGTGCGTTTCAAAGGAACTGCTGAGGAAAGCGCTTTTTCGTGTGTGTGGCAGCAACACCGTGCACTTGACAGTGTGTGTGTGTGTGTGTTAGCCGGCCTCTGTCTTTGCTCCGTCCCCACCCTCGCTCAATATCCCTCAACACCAATATCTGTCATCTTCAGGAGCCAAAGTGGCTCGCGTCCCGCCTCGGTCACGGCTCTCGTACGCTTACTCCCGCCGCCGTTATCGCCGCACGTGACGAATACCTGCGGCTCTGCCGAGTGGCGTCGGGGCCGCGAGGTTGAAAAGGCAGGAGGCAACCGAAATGAGGAGGAGAGAGAAAGGCATCGGCCCTCGGGAGGTGTGGTGGAGGGCGTAGAGGGGTGGGGGTGTGGGGGGTAACCTGGCACAGAACCAACCACTAATGCCCCTTTAAATGTCAGAGACTGCAGCAGAAAGGCAGACGGCAAGAGCGAAAGCACATTCATATTTCAGCACGGCAGATGCTATAATGCGTTGGTGCCTCACACTGAGTGCACACGAGGACACCAGGAGAGAGGAGGAGAGACCTCGGACATGGAGGGGGGGGGGTAAAGGGGATTTTGCAGCAGTGATGGAAGCAGCCCCATGTGACGGTTGTCTCTATTCGACCAAGTTCAGAGTGGATCTGTCTTACTCACCCCCTCTCTCTCTCTCTCCAGATGAAAATCTGGCGAGGGCGGGGGTCGGAGGACGGGGTTGAGTCTGGTGTTGGGGGTGGGGTTGGCTTGCTCGAGAGAGAGAGAGAGAGAGAGAGTGATCTTTTTTTTCTCCAGAGGGGTGAAAGGCGGACGGTCATGTGTGCAGAGCTCATGACAAAAGGCCCTTTTATGTGCAGCAAATGCAGATAGAGGAGGCTCCTTTGTGCACAGATGGAGATCCCATGCCTGGGTCTGCCTGCGGCGGAGAGGGGAAGGGAGGGAGGAGAGGAGAGGAGAGGAGAGAAGGGTGTCGGCGAAGAGAAGGGAGGGGAGGGGTGCCTCTGGCACTGAGTGCCATCACTGTGTCTGGTGGGGGGAGGGGGCACGTAAAAGGAGAACCAAGCCACCCTGGTCCTGCCAGGTTCATATGAGGGAGGGGCCGCGGGGCTCGGCTTAGAGGAGACCGAAACTGGTAAGCCCATCGCGGGATTCCCAGAAGGAGCTGCATCGAGTGTCTAACAAGTGGACCGGGGTCAGATATTGTTTGCAAAATAACCCGTGGTGTTTGCTATGACAACCGTGGTTTTCCATGTGCAGTGCCAGCGAGTTTATACAATGACAGGAAATCACGTCAAATTTATCCGATACTAAACTCAGGATTACAGGGTTAGAGGAGCTTAACCTACTTTTTTGAATGCCAACTAACGCAAGCTACCAAACGAAGGTACGCACCACTCGACTATCGGGTACCGTGAATGATCGAGGTGAAAACATGACGTACGACTTCGAGTTCAGCTTCAAATGGATTCGCTCGCCGCGGTCGGCGACGCTATTATCTCGGCGCAGTCGCTCTGACCCTTGCGCGGCCTCGGCCGTGCCCGTAATCCATCAATCTGCGGATAAGGCCGTCGGCCGAATGTTGAAAGTGTCTCTTTTTCGATGCTGGTGCCACCTCTCCCCCGAGAGACAAGGTGACTCCCACTGACAGCCGGGAAGACGTCACATCCTTTCAGCGGCCTCCTCCCACTGACCAGGAAATATTAACACTACCCCCACACACACACACACACACACACGACGGTCACGTTA
Source organism: Pseudoliparis swirei (assembly GCF_029220125.1). Taxonomy (NCBI): domain Eukaryota; kingdom Metazoa; phylum Chordata; class Actinopteri; order Perciformes; family Liparidae; genus Pseudoliparis; species Pseudoliparis swirei. The sequence goes on along the minus strand of NC_079393.1, from coordinate 7,417,656 downwards.
ACCTCCCAACACATACACTACCGTTCAAAAGTTTGGGGTCATTTAGAAATGTCTTTATTTTTCAAAGAAAAGCATTGTTTTTTCAATAAAGATAACATTAATCAAAAATACACACTGTACATTGTTAATGTGGTAAATGACTATTCTAGGTGGAAACGTCTGGTTTCTAATGAAATATCTCCAGAGGTGTATAGAGGCCCATTTCCATCAACTATCACTCCAGTGTTCTAATGGTACATTGTGTTTGCTAATCGCCTTAGAAGACTAATATCTGATTAGAAAACCCTTGTGCAATTATGTTAGCACAGCTGAAAACAGTTATGCTGTTATACAACTGGCCTTCCTTTGAGCTTGAAGTTTGTAGAACAAAATTAATACTTCAAATATTAATCATTATTTCTAACCTTGTCAATGTCTTGACTATATTTTATATTCATTTGATAAATAAAAGTGTGATTTTTCATGGAAGACACGAAATTGTCTGGGTGACCCCAAACTTTTGAACGGTAGTGTAAGCCCCGAGACGCTGATGCACTCGCGCGGAGCTGAGACGAGTTGTGAATATTCAACTGTGGGAAAGCGGAAGACGTTAGAAGTTACGAAGACGTTTTCTTATAGCGATCTGCCTGGAGACGCATCAGGCAACGCGCCCGGCGGTTAATGAGTTCATGTTTGCGAGCCGGTGAGGTCATCGTCTCACGGGGGTAAGCTTGCATGCAACGATGCAACCCTGGAGTTGGCGGTACAAGGTCAAGGTGTTCAAGGTTACCTCATGAGAACTGGAAGCGAAACAAATGAATCACACAGAAATGTGGTTTCCCATGCAAGGTCGAGGAACACGAAAAGATTAAACCAAGAAAAAAAATGACGACACCGATTCTTAAATATGTGATCGTGCCTTGAAATTAACGTTATGGGATCACCATCCAAATAAAATTGTACAGACTTGTATTTCCCACGATCAAATATATTGTCTTGACACAAACCTGATTTCGAGCCACTGAATATAGCACATGTATGCAAAATAGTGTCAATAAATGAATTTTTAAAAAAGAATTAAAAAAATTAAATAGTGTATTTCTTCAGACTGCAGCACACGTTGTTACACTGTGCAAGTTAACTTCACTTGTTAAGCTACCAACAGCGATATTGGGATATCTTTCCCTCTCTATGTTTGAGTGTGAGCTCATTGTTTAATATGACAAGTATTATTCTAAATAAACTAAGAAAAGAAAAAAGTGACCTTGATTAGGCATTTCTTTAGCTCCCTTTACTCTTCTCCTGCCTCAGTCAAATGTCCCGGTATAAATTACTTATGTTGCCCGTTTAACGTTCAGACAGAGTGATATGTATAATTTGATTAAACACATATTTGGTTAATATTGTCTTTTCCCTCTGGGGGTTAATTAACAAAAAGTTAATATTGGAAGCTGTTACCAATGTTGCTAACGGGGTGTTCATTATGCCCGTTAGCATTCGAACAGGAAAATATTCTTATAATATTCTAGATATTAACATAATGTTATTTGAATGAATCCTGGAAATGTAACATATTTAGATATTGCTCAATTCTGCACAGCCAGACATTATTTCAGCCAATTTATTTTTGTTTTGTTAGCCAAACTGTCAATAAAGTATAAAACCGTGAGCCGCCAATCCCAATAACAGAGCTAACGCAAGTTACACTGTGCTAACATTACACCAGTGAATCATTCACTTATGTTTAACAGACACTGGGAGAGGACTCCAAAAGGATTCCCAAGTTGTTTGTGCTATAATAGTCACGTAAATAGCAACAACAGGTTAGCCACAACAACAGCTACATTCTCATTGCTCGGAGTTTGTTTTCAGGTCTCAGTTAATGCAGCCTTGAGAGCCTTCAAACTCATTTATAACCTACATTTTTGATAAAACAAGGTTTTATGATTTGATCCGTAGGCTAACACTCTGGATAAAGTTCAAATATGTGTCTGCATGAGCGGATCTTTATTGATTTCAATAATATCTGTAAAAAATACACAGGGAAAAAGATTTTACATCTATCAAGTATTGTGATTTTTGCTTATTTCCATTTAAACTTGTGTTATGACTCGTGAACACCTGTCTTTCTCCCTCTCACACACACACACACTAGCAAACAAACCTGGTTGCGAGCCCAACTCGGTAGACTGAGGCTAATTAAAGTAATTAAATGTTTTTGTCTGAGTCCTGTCTTGGTTTGCCGGCTGTGGCCTAACCCACGCCCGGCCCGCCTGCAGTCCGCCTGCCAGGAGACCAGGAATGAAAGGCTGGCACTTACCCTCCTCTCCTCTATCTGATCCCTTGTTGCTACCCTAGATGCCAACAAAGGTATTTCTGCCCACTAATCAACTGACGGGGCGAGGGAGAGAAAAATGGAGGCATGCTTATCTGCGATAGAAAGGGCAACAGGGATTAAAGTCCCGACTATCTAATATCAAAATTAAATGAAGACATACAGCCAATAAATATGGAGGACTTAAAATGACTTAAGTATAAATAAATAAATAAATGCATGAATAAATACAATAATAAATAAATGCTTAAATAAATGTATAAATAAATACAGGAATAAATAAATAAATGTATAAATACAGAAATAAATACAGAAATTAATAAATATAAGTTATAACTCAACAGGACATCATTAAATAAATGTATTTCTACATTTCTGTATTTCTTCATTTATTTATATCTCTATTTATGTGTCCACACGTATTTCTTCATTTATTTATGTGTGACATTTATGTGTCCGTATATTCAAATGAGCTGGGGCGGTCCGAACCTCATTGTTGAACAGGATTGGTCAAGTCGGAGAGCAAGACAGAAGCAATCGATCCCTAGCACTTGCACCTTTTTGAGCCAAGTCAGTGGTTTGTATAAAACTATCTCCATTTAATAACATGACTTAAGTGCATTGACTTCTCCTTCACACATTTGATCAGACTATTTCTGACAACAACAAAAAAAGCAGTGTGGGTGAAACCGACCGATGAGAGGATGATGAAGACGGAAACTCTCTTTGGCACCTTGGATATCCGCTTGTCTCAGTCGATCTGTAACATCTTGGAGAGTGGAACAAATGCAAATAGTGCTGACTTGCTCACACCGAAACGAAGAAAAAGGAGAAACAAATAAAAGCTCCTGAAGCCTTTTTTCAAATGAACTCACTCTCACAATGGTGGGGAGCCCAGAGCAGGGTTGAATATATATACGGTCCGGGGCTCTGAATGGCACAATGTGTGAGCGCCACAGAGGGAGCTGTGAAGCGAAGGCTCAGGACCCTCCAGGCCGCCTGCCTCTGTTGTGCCGAGCCTCCGAAGCACATGCCGACCCCCAGGCCCACACGGCGCCACAGGGCCGAGCTCAAAACTCAAATAAGAAAATACAATTTGTAATAATTTTTGGAAATGTAGTGGAAATGTAAACGGGGCGTTTGAAGCCACCGTGAGCTATTTATGTAAAACAGGGCAGCACTATGAAAAACAACAACAGGTGTTCTTAGTATCTCCCTGATGGATTAGTTAGGATTAAAAAATTAACTTTCTGACTTTAAGTCATTAACCGTGAGCTGTATTAAGATCAGTGTATCTTTAAACCCTTCAGCCATGCAACCCGCTGCCCTTGAGCAAGGCATTGGAGCTCCTTTCTGCTTCCTCCTTTCTGCATACAAGCCACAAAACGGGTCGACTGCATGTCAGTGGTTAGCGGGTCCCTCTTTCAATCGGGGGATCGGCAGTTCGATGCCCGCCCTTGGCCACGTGTCCTTGAGCAAGACACTTAACCATGAATTGTTCCCTGTAGCCGTGTCTACAGTGTATGAATGTAACACGATTGTAAGTCGCTTTGGATAAAAGAAAATGAAATGTTATGTCATGTGAAAATTAGAACAAATGTTTTTTTCTCTTGTGACTATTAACACTCCAGGATATTTCCATGTTTGAAAAATGTAAAAATTAGTTTAATTCTGCAACAGTGAGTTAAATAAATGACCATCTTTTAAATAAAGCGAGGAGGAGATCTGATTGGTTACAGTCCGGTGAAACGTTCGCTGTACAGCACCCGGCTTGCCCATGAGGAATGTTTTGGTGATGTCTCTTTAAGAGAAGGCTGCGCCTACAGCTGCGAGAGCTCTCTGCTTTGTTGCTCCTCTTATTTCTTACTTCCCAAACTTCATTTTCAGCCCTTGCAAAAAGATCTTTTTTCAGAGCCTCTCTTCGGACCTCGGCAGGCAATTTCCCCGGCGGCCAAACTTCCCAGCATGCCTTGCGGTGGAGGGCTGGCTCTGTTCACAGAGTTTAACTGTGAAGTTGCTCCGCTCGACATGAGATGCAGCGCAGGCCCAGCTCCGCTCCGGATTACATGAGAAACATGCCGTCGGAGGATCTTTTAACACGCACTCTCGTATTTACAGCTCATAACTTTGCACGGCCTTTCATTATACCAATAGTGAAAATTCCTTCGAGAAACTATTAAAACTTTTAAAGCTTATGATTCAAAAGCTGTGGTTGAACCCCTCTTCCCCCCTCCGGCCCCAAACAGTGGTTATAACTGACATTATAATGTTTAACCGTCTCGCCAAATGTTTGATTCAAACCACTGGAATTAGAAGACATCATTCAATCACACTGCCCGTCGTCTGTTTTCTGGAACAGTTGCATGATCAAAGCAACTTTAATATCCCAAAATCAATGATGCGCAGATATATTGTGTTTAATTATAAAACCATGGAAACAGTTTCAACTCTTTGGACCTGAGTGGATACTGCATCTCGACTGGGTGACATGCAAAGGGACAGTGGAGGCTGCCTGCAGCATCTGGTGGACACCTGTAAGACTGCACGTCTCTGGGGTGGATGAGAGAGGCCAAAGCTCTGGGCCAGAGTGTCCTGACCCCTCAGTGCTCCAGCCTCTTCCACAGACGTTAACATGTGCGGCCATGTGGGGTATTTAATCTGAGCGTTCCATCACAAAATGTAAAAAAAAATAACAATGAGAAGTCAGCGAACGGCAATAAATACATCAAACGGCAATCTGGTGAGCCCGGCATGACCCGGGAAAGTTTAAAGAAGTATAAAAAGGGAGAGAACTGCTTCTGGATGTGACTCGGGTCTTAAAAACATTGTGGATATCGCCACGTGTTTATTAAAGTTATGAGTTGACATGTAACACAGCAGATTTATGTATCGATACACGTAAAGAAACAGTGGACAAGTAAATTAACATCTGTAAAATATAACGCCGTCAAACAGACGAGGGGAAAAAAGAACATGGTCCATCTGTATGTTCAATTTGTATGGAGAGCTTTTTTTTCTTTTACTTGAAGCCATAGTTTCTGTGTTATTTCTCTTTATTGCAAGTTATCTTATTATTTTATATCTTAAACTGCCTCTGTTGTTACCTTCGCATTGAAAATGCGGAAGGTTATGTTTTGATCGCCGCGTATTTATTTATTTATTTGTATGCGTGTTACTCGCATAACACAAAAAGTATTACACCGAATTGCATGAGATTTGTTGGGATGATTGGTTATTATCCGGGGACCATTTGATTAGATTTTGGGATCAATTGGGTCAAAGGTCAAGGTCATGAAAAGGTCAAAATCTTCTTTTTACCATAGCACGGTCAATATGTATCCAATTGGCATGCAACTAATGCCAACATTTTCATAATTCAATGCCCAATATTGTGATATACGAAGGTATGCGCTCTACCGAGTGCCCATTCTAGTTTTGTATGTTACAAAAAGCGCACAATGTTATATTTCCCAGACGTTCATGTTACTTCTATACGCACACAGTACTCACAGCGATGGCTTCAGGGCCGGTTTTCTCTCTCTTCGTTGGCGGATCTGTCGGGTGAGCAGAAAAAAGACACGCCATTGTCAGTGTGTGTGGAATAAAAAAAAAGGAGAAGATGAATTGTGTCTTGCTGACTAAATCTTAAACTCTCAAAAGACAAAGAAAACGGTTCACCATGTGTTTCAGCTCCAGCACTTTGGACGTGTATCCAGTGCACGATTGGCCCCTTTCATTTATGAGAGCTAATCACTTCACGTGGACCAGATCACAAAGGGATCGTCACTGACACCAGAGCAATTACGTTGTACATGTCTAATCCCTTACACAGCACTTAGGACACGTTTAAAAGGCCACCGGCGCACACTGCGGAGCTCCCTTAACTGTTAGGGTGCAGCTCGGTCCATTTTTACAGCCACTAGGGCACACGCCTGATTGGTAAGACCAGGGAAAGTAATCCCTGGAGTCAGGCCGCTAAACCTGCTCCGACCCTGTAACCATGGCAGCAGACAGGTAGTGTCTGGGTCACAGGGCAAACACGGCCAGACGTCACCGGCCAGCGGTTAATAACACAAAGAGAAAAATGCACTTACAAAAAACAGCTTCAGGAAGTTGAGCTGACAACTGATACAACCACCACGGAGCGGTCGTGGCTTTCTTTTTTTTTCAACAGTGGAACCGGATTTCCAACACGGCTAAAAGCGGCCTTCACCGCGTATATAGGGATGGGTATCGTTTGGGGTTTTTCCGATACCGGTGCTAAACCGGTACTTTTAAAACAATACCGGTGCCTAAACTGTGCCTGAACCCATACTTAAAAAACGTAGCTACGAGCTATCTTAAACATGTTTATAAAGGCTCATTTATTATTTGTTCGCCTACTTTTATGAATGCAAGATTTGCAATCAACGTTCCGGTACTAATCTGAGTTAACCCTCCTGTTACCTTCACATTCACTAACATATTTTACCCTCGGGGTCAATTTGACCCCAGCAATTAAAACCTCCAGAAAATTATTTGAATTAATATTGTTTCCCAAGTTTAAGTGTGAGGTACTTTATGTTTGTTTGTTGACTACCTAAATAGCCCTTTAAATATATAAAAAAGTTGATATTTACCTTCGCATTGAAAATGCGGAAGGTTATGTTTTGATCGCCGTGTATTTGTATGCGTGCGTGCGTGTTATTCGCATAAGTCAAAAAGTATTAAACCGAATCGCATGAAATTTGGTGGGACGATTGGTTATTATCCGGGGACCATTTGATTAGATTTTGGGATCGATCGGGTCAAAGGTCATGGTCAAGGTCATGAAAAGGTCAACATCTTCTTTTTACCATAGCACGGTCCATTTTTATCCAATTGGCATGCAACTAATGCCAACATTTTCATAATTCAATGCCCAATCTTGTGATATGCGAAGGTATGCGCTCTACCGAGTGCCCGTTCTAGTTCTTATATGTTTGACACAGTGGAAAAACAGCCTGGGGTCAAATTGACCCCAAAGAACACCGACGTTAAACATTGAATGGGGTCAAATTGACCCGAAAGGTAACAGGAGGGTTAAGGCTGCTCTTGTCATTATCGGTTTCCACGTTTTCAGGGGGACCGGTCTCCCCATCGCGCCCGGCCCAGGGTCGGTACCCGACCCTACGCGTACACCACCACGAGTCACAATGACAGGTGAACGGCAACAGGGCCCGGGGAAGGTTGAGGTGGATGGATGGGACATGTAAGGAGGACCCTCATCGCACGTGCCACTACCCCATTAGAAATAAGGTCATACATAACGCTGCGCTGGGTATGAGAAGAAACCGTCCAGTTCCATTATTCCTTTCCCCCCCCCCCCCCCCCCCAATGATGGTCTGGGTCTATCTTGCCCCGTTTGAAAGAAGCACATGATCTGCCCTGGCCTTTTTCTCCATTTACCAGCTCTCCCTCCCTCAGTTGCTATGAGACCCTCCAGCTGAAGCCAAGGCTTCCACAATTCATTACTGGAGGAACAAAAGCCAAAAGCAGTGGACAAAGCGGGGCAGACCAACTCAAACCAGCTCCCACTTAACACACACATCACACCTCCGCGTGCGCTGCTGACATACAAATGGACAATTCAAGACCTCTTCTTTTTTAGCTATGTATTTCTTTTATTTTGTACCAATAGTAAGGGGTGGACGAAGAACACGCTCGTAATGACCAGTGGGAAGTCAACAGGTTGAAGGTTTGCCACATTTTGAGATGGGTTCAGTTTTTTTCTTACAATCTTCACCAGATATTATAATTATCAGCAGCAAAAAAAGGATTTCAGGGAATAAAGTATATATATATATTTTTTAAGGATCTTGTGCCAAAGACTATTGAATAGGCTACTCTCGGCATCACCTGTCTCTGGCCTCGCCAAATCATGAAACGTCTCTTTTCTCTCCAACCAATCAAATCTCCATCTCTGGCTGTTCTCATGCAAAAAAAGAAGGGAGGGGGGGGGAGGCCAATGAGGAATGGTCCTCCTCCTTCCCCTCGTATCCTACTCACACACACACACACACACAAGACAATCACCGTCTGAGAAATGCCAACGGACGAGCAATCAGTCGTTGTAATTAGGCGGGCCGCCATTACCGAGCCCTCATAATTCAGACTGGAGCTGGAGGACATAGGTAGTGAGAGCCCAGCTGCCACGGCCCACCCCTGGCTCACCCAGACCCCAACACAGGCCCCTCCCTCTCCCCTCCCTCTGATGGTAGTGGTGGTGGTGGTGGTGGTGGTGGGGGGGGGGGGGTCAGGCAGACTGCACATTTTTAAAACTCCCTCCCTCCTTCCCCATCTCCATCCCCAAAACCGCTCCCACTGTTTTTCTTTTCACTGCACTGCAGAGTTTTGTTCTCTCCGAACGGCACGTGGGAGAGCGAAGGATACCCTGCGCTGAGAAAATGGCCGTTCCCAAAAAAAAGAAAGGAGGAAGGGCCTCAATCCGAACACATGTAGAACGCCTTTATACAGAGTGGACAAGTGTCATTTTGCCCCCCCACCTTGTCCGTGCAATTATATGTGTAGGAGTGACGCCTGCAGATGGGTATTGCCCCACACTGTTTTAAAGTGTTTTTGGGGATCACTGGATTCACAGTACAGAAACTTCTCTTTGGAATTCACTGGACGGGGAACTATATGGCAGATTTCTTTTTATTTGCACAAGGGCCGCCCGCCGCCGCGCTAGACTCAGAAAAACGGGCTTTGCCTGTCGCGGAGGACCTGAAGCTTTCTTGGCAGTGAAACGGAAGAAGTGCAAGTTCAGCCAAAATAGACAATAAAGCAGAATAGTAGAAACACGCCAAATTTGCTGCAGCAATTCAGTCCAGAGGCTCATTTTTCCAAAATGATTCACACTGGAAAGAAAAGGAAAAAAAGCATTTCCACCGTCCTTAGATGAACTTTACTTTTCTCTGTGTCAGTCACACACTCAATCACACACACACACACATACACACGCGCCGCACATGACCACACGGTCGTCACTGTCGATTCTTTGCCTCGCCGTGGAATTAGGTCATGCACATAAAAACACAGGTGCGCATATAAACATGCACTTGTGCACACACACAAAAAAAATAAAAAATCTCAAAAAACCCAAACAAGAAGAGGCATTTTGCCCGTCCTGTACACTCACAGCTCGTACCATAACAGCAGCAGCACAGTAGAGGAATGAGGGAGGACGGGAGGCTTTTCGCCTCAATCAGCAGTTTCCCGAGGCCGGTTTATTGGCTCGTCTGGCTGCGCGGCCTGACGGCGTTCACCTGTTCCTTCTCCCCCTGCAGGACGGCACTCAACAGTCAGGAAGCCCCAAACTCAAAATCGCCATATTTTTTTCTTCTTCCACCGTCCACAAAAAAAAAAAAAACGACTTGACTGCCTTTCCAACAAAAAAATCCCCCATTTATGTCCAATAAATGCACATAAATGAAGACATACAGCCAATAAACACGGCGACATTATAAAATGCTTTTATCAGCAAAAGTACCTAGTTAAAAAAATAAAATAAAAAAGAATTCTGTGTTGTTGGTGTAACATGAAAGCTTATGAGAGAGCAGCACATATCCACTCATTAAGTCTCACAGTTTGATCTTGCACTGTGCAAACATTATGTGACATAGAAAAGATAATTGCCTTCTGCGTGGTTTTTGGCCGGGAGCTTTTATGCGCTCACAACTATGCCGCTACTGATGATGAATATTTGTGCAGCTGCTGCGCGACAGATAGAATATTAGATCAAAAAGAATGATGGAGTGAAGCAGGCAAAGGAGGCCGAGGACCGAAAAGATACGCGTGGAAGTCGTCGCGTTCGCGGTTGTTTTACCGTCGGGCTAAATCATTATCTTTTTTCCGCGCAGCTATAAACAGACGAGCTCTCCGAGCAATAAAGAGACGGAGAGACGCGCAACATCTGGACAGAGGCTCAGCTCAGACGGCGGGCCGGAATAAGCGAGAATGAGCACGCCGCCGCCGCCGCGTCATATTACGCAACCTTGAACGTTGCTGCAAACGACAAAAATTCGCGATTTACACAAAATGTAGGTAAACAGGAGTATAAAAGAGCAGGTTTTTCCTCAATGTTTGCTCCAGATGTTCCTGAGTCAAGAAAAGCAGCGTTTTCCTGGTTGGGAACGGCAGGTGAGAACTACAGAGCTGCCGAAAGGTCTTTGAGCGAGGAACTCAATCTGTGACCTTTGACCTCCGAGGGTGTTTGATGTGGTACAGGGTTTCAGAGTTCATATATGCTGCCTAGTTTGAGGAGGAAAATAAGGACACAAATTCCACATGTGCCTTGAAAATGTCCGATAGAAGAGGTCGTCGTGATGAAATGTGAGATTTCCAGTCTGTTTACAGACAGCACACAGCGACAGGTCATCACAGGCCAATCGTTTGTTTCCCTTAAACAAACTAGACACAGAAAGGAAAGAAGAAAAAAAAGGATGTCCAACAATTCAAAGCTGCACAAAAGCCGTAATATTATTTTCCAGCTCACACAACGGATGGCGTTTTGTAATATTTTTATTTAACACGACGAAATATACATTCTGTACTTCAAATGTTATTGTAGCACCCGACCCACACGAGATATTACATCTTGTTCTACTAAAGTGTTGTATTAACTTAAGTGTGTACTGTGCGCTGTATTTTTGACAATTATTACCTCGATGTTTTATGTTTTCAATAACTTTAATGAGTCTCTTCCTCTGTAGGTCGTCTCGACCCGATATCCTCGTTTAGATTCGGTAACTCATCTTTCTGTAGTCTTTGGACCTCTCTATGCCACGTGAACATTCTTCAAAATTACTGAACTAATAATGTTGGGTTTCCTCGGTGTTGCATCATCCCTCGTCACATTTATTCTCCGGCATTAATGCAACTCTATCATATTTAAAAAATAATAATACACCAAACTAATAACCATAGTGCCTGATGGGGTTCCTCCCTATGTGCTTTAGCTCTGTTTATGTTTGCCCTCACCAGCTGCATACATTATTACACCAAACATTGACACTGGTCACGTGCTACAGAGGATATAGTCTGACCCTGGAACCTCGTGACGCCTACCGACCAGAAGCTCTGTGTACAAACACCGGAAATAACGCGAAAAGAAGAGAACCACAACCGGAATGAACTTCGCACCACGTGCAAAAAACACTTTTAAACACTAGTATGACATTCTCAAAATAATAGTATTGCATTGTTAGTAGCCTATGATATGTATTTGCAATGCTACACAGAGGGGTTTTATTAGACACTAGTGGGCGAACTACTGTAAAGACACCGCCTATTTATGAATGTAACGACAGTCTAGTCATTAATTTAAACACACAGTCTATTCACTTAGTCTGTAATGTGCCCAAATACATTGTATTTGTCAAATGTAAATATATATATATATATTTTTTTAAACAGACATGTCGTAATGATCATAAATCCCGTTCGGCCTATACATTAATTAATTTAAAAAATAGACTTCATGGAATCCACGCAAAAAGCATGGCAGCAGTGGACTCACCATAATAACGCGCCATGTGCTCGTTGCTTGTCAGCTGCGAGTCTCCTCCTCGCGCGCGCGTCCTCCACGGAGAGCAACAGGCACGCGTGGAAAAACCCGAGTGGCCCAACGAGGCGTCGTTCTCTCCGGCTGAGGAGGAGCTGTGGCTGCCGCACACAATAAACCAGGAAGAAGAAGAAGAAGAAGAAGAAGAAGAAGAAGAAGAAGAAGAAGAAGAAGAAGTGTGCGTGTCAGCGCCGCCAGTTCAAAGATTCTAGAGAGTGATGCTCTGCCGGGTTATAATCTAACGAGGCGCTCTGACGGCTGTCGCTCTGACGGGATTACGCGGAAAAAAAGCTTCCCATCTGGTTCATCCGGTGCGCAGATTGTCCCTGTTACCCCCCCCCCCCCCCTCCCACCCGCACGCGCACACGGCTCCATGGCGCCTCTGACTATACCTCCGTCGTGCGTTTTAATGCTGGGACTGCGAATGATTCAGCTTCAGTGGAGGATTAAAATCACGTGGAGCTGTTTTTTGGGTGGGAGTGTCGAGCTTCATGTAATGGAGTCGCGTTGCCCCCACGGTGCGCGTGCGTGTCATATGATGTGGCCTATATACTTTCTGGCTGCTGGGAGAATGAAAGTTAATATTTGATGCCAGATGACTGATCAATATCACACATCTGCTGTCGTGAAGACGTGATGAACCGACTGACCCACGGGGCATTGTGCAGCAGCCCTTTAAATCCTCTTTCAGTTGGCCATGAAGTGGATTTACTTTGACATGTGTGCAGATCAAAATGTCATTATCATAAAGTCAGCTTGACAATGCAGTGACAAATATTTTTTGGAGGGGAAAAAAAAAAGGCTCCTCTTGCCTGGGTGAGAATATATTTGAATGCATATGCTTTTTAGCAGATGAGCTATCAGAGCACATAGTAAAAATAAAAAGTCAGAAAGCGAAATAATTTAAAAAAACACTCATGAACGATTGCTCTTGTGAGTAAGGCGTGATGTCGTCACAACATATCTCCAAACAGCTGCCGACGTGGTCAACGGCGTGTTGACGAATGACACCAGTCGTACGCTTTAAATCATGTACAATCCCCACTGTGTCTCACCAGTCGGATGCTCACTCTATAGGAGCCAAATCGTGACAGAAAAACTGCAACTCCCCCCCACCAGATCCAGTGAGCTGTGTCCCGAGTGTTTCTCTTAAAACGATTATCTATTTCAGGATAAACAAATTTTTTAACGAGAATGGGCACTCGGTAGAGCGCATACCTTCGTATATCACAAGATTGGGCATTGAATTATGGACATTTTGGCATTAGTTGCATGCCAATTGGATAAAAATTGACCATGCTATGGTAAAAAGAAGATTTTGACCTTTTCATGACCTTGACCTTTGACCCGATTGATCCCAAAATATAATCAAATGGTCCCCGGATAATAACCAATCATCCCACCAAATTTCATGTGATTCAAGAAGATGATGACCTTTTCATGACCTTGACCTTTGACCCGATCGATCCCAAAATCTAATCAAATGGTCCCCGGATAATAACCAATCATCCCACCAAATTTCATGCGATTCCGTTTAATACTTTTTGTGTTATGCGAATAACACGCATACAAATAAATAAATAAATAAATACACGGCGATCAAAACATAACCTTCCGCATTTTCAATGCGAAGGTAAAAAGCTCAAGCAGTGGAGCGCCGAGCATCCTCCGGTATTCTTTGTGCACTTAAGCAGAGAGTTGATCACTCTGCACTCCGTCAGACAGGCCGAGGCCTCAGGGAGGTTTTAATAGGGACTTGAGCCCATCAGTCAGAATAACTCTCACTCTATCTCGACTCGCACCTGTTTGCACGAACGGCTCTGAAATGCCAGACGTGACAGACGGTAAACGCGAGCTTTACCGTCCCGAGGACACGAACCGACCCGGCAGCGTGTTCGGCTCTAACTCCGGGGGCCACTTAGACCGCTTGATACTATCTATTAACGTAAACACCGAGAGCGGCAGCGCCAAGGTCGTTGCCAAAGGAAGTGACATGAAATGTGAGGCAGTCGTGCCTGTTTCCACAAAGGACTTCCTGCCTCTTTATGATATTTGGTACGGCCTATTATTTTAATGCACGGACAAATGATTCAGCTTTTAAGCGCCAGTGATACTTCAGATTTATTTTACGGCGTCCGTAAAAACTGTTTGGATGTTCGCCTGTAATCTATTCTTCCGTTAGGATTCCCATACACTGTTCAGATAAGGGATAGAAGCCCATTGGTGTAGGGGCATCCTAAACACCCTTAAATACTTTGTATCTTTGTATACTTTGTATTTAAGGGTGTTTTAAGATAAGATAAGCTCTATTGATCCTTCAAGACATCAGTTGGCAGGTGGTTGTCAGGCCTTTCATGTGCCTCACCGTGAGGTCGTGAAGACATCAGGTGTCAGGCCGTTGATACGTTGCACCGTGAGGGCGTTCCCTGATGAAACGTGAAGATAAAAAGACCACGGTTTATAGCTCGGAGGTGAATTTGCACATTTATCATCTTTTCAAAGATCATTAGGCAAGTATTATTGTCATTATATTAACCTATATAATGATCACGCCCCACGCACATATGTATTCTGTCCTTGAATGATATTTTCTCCTGGGGGGCATGGCTGCTCTTGGTCTCCACCCTTTTTCCAGCACCGCACAAGTTAAAAAGTACTTTTATTTTTTTGTATTCAAAGTCACGACAACATTTGTGCGACGGACCCCGAAAGCACAAATCCACACGGTGTTCATAGACTCTGTTTCAGACAATTAATCTCCTATTCCGCTTGATCAACAGTCCGGACACAACACGCCTCGATCTGCGTCGACTACCGGAAACCGAGCTTTCGCATCTTCAGCCGTCAGGAGGTCGTCAGGCCGTTCATACGCTGCACCGTGAGGGCGTTCCCTGATGAGATATGAAGATAAAAAGACCAAAGGTTATCTCTCGGAGGTGAATTTGCATATTTATCGTCTTTTCAAAGATCATTAGGCAAGTAGTATTGTCATAGTATCTCCCTATATAATGATCACGCCCCATGCACATGTATTCTGTCCTTGAATTCACGTGTTTTGTCTTGCTCCCGGGGGCAGCTGCTCTCGGTCTCCACCCTTTTTCTAGCTCCGCACAAGTTAACTAGAATGGGCACTCGGTAGAGCGCATACCTTCGCATATACCAAGATTGGGCATTGAATTATGAACATTTTGGCATTAGTTGCATGCCAATTGGATAAAAATTGACCGTGCTATGGTAAAAAGCAGATTTTGACCTTTCCATGACCTTGACCTTTGACCCGATTGATCCCAAAATCTAATCAAATGGTCCCCGGATAATAACCAATCATCCCACCAAATTTCATGCGATTCAAGAAAAGTTTGACCTTTTCATGACCTTGAACTTTGACCCGATCGATCCCAAAATCTAATCAAATGGTCCCCGGATAATAACCAATCATCCCACCAAATTTCATGCCATTCGGTTTAAAACTTTTTTTGTTATGCGAATAACACGCATACAAATAAATAAATAAATACACGGCGATCAAAACATAACCTTCCGCATTTTCAATGCGAAGGTAAAAAGCTCAATTCAAAGTCATTGCAACAGTTGTGCGACGGACCCTGAACGCACAACACCGTGTTCCTAGACTCTGTTTCAGACAATGAATCTCTTATTCCGCTCGATCAAGAGTCCGGACACAACACGCTTGCAAATGCAAAAAAACACTTGATATTTAGATTGAGGATTACGACTTACTTGTCCCATTGCTTCGTCTAAAAAATAAAAAAAACACTCCATGGAGAGTTCTCCATAAGCATGGGAATTCCAGCTTCGGTCGCCTGTGGCTGTGCCGAGATGTTTTTCTGCTTGAATGCTCTTTGACCTCAGACTGTCTGGAAGCTCTTTACACGCTAAGCCATGCTTATTTGTCAACAGAATGCTTTGCTAAAGTTCTCCACGCTCAGCCCACAGCCTCTGAATGAGGCCACTCTGCACAAAGGGGCCATTCTCTCTGCCGGTCGGACCCCAATTCGGCTCGTTATACTTTTTTATTTGCAGTAGAGGCCCTTCATTTGCGTTGGATTGAGAACTTTGTGTACAAAAAAAAAAGCATTTTAAAAGCACGTAGAGAGAGAGAGCACTGCGAGCGAATGACTTGAAGGCGATGCTCGACGTCGGGGGCCGGACCACCGACCTCAATGACAGAACATCGCCTCAAAAAATACTGCGTGAAATCAAACTAGATTGTGAACCAAAACTGGCCCCCGGGACCTCAAAAAACATGTTCATTAAATTCCCAGCAGGAGTCCCCCTATACGTCATTGACAGATGTATGAATGACTCAATATGCGTCTGGATTTGTAACCTGCGAGGGCTTAAGAAAAAAGAAGGAAGAAAAAAAAAAAAAAGAATCCTGTGAGACAAAAGGCAACGGAGGCGAAGCGGCAGAGGCCTTCAGTCTAAACACAATCTCATTGTTCCTGTTTTCCACAGCTAGGGGGTGAAGGCATACTCCCACCCCCCCCCCCACACACACTCATAACACTCACAGAACCTCACTGTCCCACCCCACACCCCACGTCTCTGTATTCCCGAACCAGCTCTGAGTGGCGTTCGTGGGGCCGGTAATTATACGGAGCTACCTCTCAGTTTCTGCAGCTCCATGGGGGGAGTCGCTCCATGAAATGCACTCCTCATTCGGAGTACAGATGGCAGCTGATGAGGGATTATCTGCTGGCCGAGGCACGGCATACTCCCCACTATAGTCTTCAATTAGTTCGGTTCACGCTGATGCATTGGCTGGACCTGGCCCCATACCTTTCCCACGGCTTCCTCTTCAACACCACACCAACGTATTGCAACGTATAGTTATGTTGGTTTCTCCTACACAGGGGGTCAGATCGCTATGGAAGTTAGTTTAAAACGGCATCATTTGATAATAAGAGCCACACTTACAATCTGGAGGTTGCACGTGAATTGTGTAACACATTATTTGTTCTTACATTTTATTTTACATTTTATTTAGGTATTTTTACAGAAATACAACCTTCAAAAGTAAGAATGCATAATAATAATAATAAAACCTTTAAATAAATTAAAATAAAGTAAAAATTAACCATGCATCTGGCCAAGAAGAAAACACAAAAATAGAAAATGTTAAAGCAGGATAGTAATTATACATAAGGAAGCAAAAAAAATCAAAACAACCATACAACACTTCACCAACGTTGTCAGTCGATCATAAATTCGGTCCAACAAACAGATCTCTAGTACAAAATATAAACTTGTATTTGTTATTATAAATGACATGTGTTGTGCGGGATTATAATTCAAGTTCTTTCAACTACCAAGCGAAACATTTTCACTTCCTTGCATCCTTGCTTTTAAAAAAGAAGAAGATATTAGACATTAAAACACTGGAAAAGTGACTTTCCGTCCTCTCCTCTGCAGCGGGTCAATCATTGTGATGTCTGAAGCGCGAGTTCACGGCATCATGAAGACTTGAAACTTGAAGGTCAAGTTCATTTTCTCATGCTGTCATTTCTGAGCTGTAGAAGTCATGTGACGCGTCGGGGTGGAAAAGGTGTTTCATACCAATTCCCGAAAAAAGAGACAAAAAAAACAAACACAAATGAAACCGGATACAGGACCCTAACGAGATATATCCAATCAAGAAGAAAAATAATAATTAGCTCATGGAAAAGACATTACTGGCCTACCAATCATGTCTCGTGGCTCACGTTACCCTGCAGCAGATACCCAAGACTCTCTGAGGCCTTGCAACAGGCTTCACAGTCTGTTCCCGTGAGTCTCGGTCCATTTACAGTTTGAACAACTGAGAATTCAGACGTGTGTCTCAAATTACCCCCCCCCCCAAAAACACACAAAAAAACATGAATTACTCTGACTGAAAGTTTTCCCCCCCAAAAGCTCAGGATGTAGTTCTCAAACACAGTTCAGTGACTTGATGAGTGCAATACTTAAACACTTAAGAAGTTCAAGTACAGCACCTTGAAATACATTGTATTCAATTAAATTAAATTATAGTGCCATATCCCAGCATAATAATTACTCACTCAAGTTACCAGCGTCATATTTCTTAATGTCGCAAGACGCAGATCTCTTAATCCTCCTGTTACCTTTCGGGTCAATTTGACCCCATTCAATGTTTAACGTCGGTGTTCTTTGGGGTCAATTTGACCCCAGGCTGTTTTTCACTGTGTCAAACATAAGAAATATCAACTTTTTTATATATTTAAAGGGCTATTCAGGTAGTCAACAAACAAACATAAAGTACCTCACACTTAAACTTGGGAAACAATATTAATTCTAATAATTTTCTGGAGGTTTTAATTGCTGGGGTCAAATTGACCCCGAGGGTAAAATATGTCAGTAAATGTGAAGGTAACAGGAGGGTTAAAAACACTTTCGTAGTTTATCTCTCAGCGGGCGTCTCCGGTTGGAGCGTGTGAAGATGAGTTGGGTTTGTTATGAACGAGGTGCAGTGTTTGGGGAGGAACGCAATATGTTGTTCGACCAGTTCTCACTGGTTGGAACGTCGCTCGAGATTATGTTGTAAAGCGTTGGCTCTCGCCCGTAACGTCACTCACGAGGGTCTGAGGCCGAGAGGCTGTTAAAACCTGCAGCGGGGAATACAGGGCCTGATGGTGCATAAAAACAATATGATAGGGATCCATAACCCCCGAGATGTCAGCGCCAAGGTTACTCGATCCGCTCGTCCAACGGGGAAACGCGACAGCCAGACAGGTCGGACGAGGAGGTCGTGAAATGAACCCCGAAGCCACGTCTCCACTCGGTTGACGATCACCGAGGAAATGTCTGAGAAACCAACCTGGAGATCGTCTCGGACGTAAAAAAAACCCCAAGAGAAAACGGAGGCCGAGCGTCAAATGGGAGCATTCGGGTCATAAAATGATGATCTGTTGCTCACCGCTGCACCGCTGCCATGACTTCAGCCTCCGATAAACTTTATTGTGTTCTTCGTGGGATTATTCCAACATGAGGAGTTGCCAGCATCTTAAAGAATAAATGAAACAGCACGTATACCGTGCCGTACGCCAAACAAAAAACTCATATGTAATATACACTACCGTTCAAAAGTTTGGGGTCACTTAGAAATGTCTTTATTTTTCAAAGAAAAGCACTGTTTTTTCAAAAAAGATAACATTAATCAAAAATACACACATTGTTAATGTGGTAAATGACTATTCTAGGTGGAAACGTCTGGTTTCTAATGAAATATCTCCATAGGTGTATAGAGGCCCATTTCCATCAACTATCACTCCAGTGTTCTAATGGTACATTGTGTTTGCTAATCGCCTTAGAAGACTAATGTCTGATTAGAAAACCCTTGTGCAATTATGTTAGCACAGCTGAAAACAGTTATGCTGGTGATATAAGCTATACAACTGGCCTTCCTTTGAGCTTGAAGTTTGAAGAACAAAATTAATACTTCAAATATTAATCATTATTTCTAACCTTGTCAATGTCTCGACGATATTTTCTATTCAATTTTCAATTCATTTGATAAATAAAAGTGAGTTTTCATGGGAGACACGAAATTGTCTGGATGACCCCAAACTTTTGAACGGTAGTGTACATTCATAAAATGTTGAGACAATTGGGTTTAATACCTTTATGTAACAGTAGAATGTTTGTCAAAGTTTCCGAATCAAGACATTCATGAAGCCATCGGGTAAAGGCTGGTTTTATTATTACCCTGTAACTATGCTAACACAAACAACTCTTAGAAGACTCCAGGAAGCATATTTATATGTTTTTTTCACTGTAATATTGGGTAATCAAAGCGGCCTCTATCAGCAAAACTAAAAAAATCATTCCCTCTGGACATGAATCCACAGACAAAACGTGTATAAGAAGAAGTCTCTCTCTCCCCCTCTCTCTCCCTCTCTCTCTCTCTCTCTCCGGTTCATTTGCAAATGTCAACCGTCTGAAGTGCAATAAAACTCCAAAAGGACAAGCTCTGTCTTTGTGAATTCATCTGTGTACAGCTGACACACATTGGTTGTCGTTCATCGTATGGGGATAAAACAAGGCCCTTTTATATTTCTATCACTACTAAAATGTCTTATTCTGGCAAAAGTCCGGACTTAAAATGTAGTGATCTCACGGACTTCATGAGGATTAGAGGGAATATTGGGCGCTTGTGTAAAAATTGACGCTTCATCTTGTGAATCTTCAAATGTATTAAAAATAAATCATACACATGAAATTTCTATATTTCTATTACTACTAATATTTCTAATTCTAGCAAAAGTCCGTACTTAAAATGTAGTGACCTCACAGACTTCATGAGGATTAGAGGGAATATTGGGTGCTTGTGTAAAAATTGACGCTTCATCTTGTGAATCTTCAAATGTATTAAAAATAAATCATACACATGAAATTTCTATATTTCTATTACTACTAATATTTCTAATTCTAGCAAAAGTCCGTACTTAAAATGTAGTGACCTCACGGATACCAACTTTATGAGGATTAGAGGGAATATTGGGCGATTTTGTAAAAATTGCACTTCATTTTGTGAATCTTTAAATATATATTCAAATGATATCATACACACGAAATGTCTATACTGCTATTACTACTAATATTTCTAATTCTAGCAGAAGTCCGTACTTAAAATGTAGTGACCTCACGGATACTGACTTCAGAAGGAATATTGGGCGATTTTGTAAAAATTGCCGCTTTATCTTGTAAATCTTTAAATATATTCAAAATAAATCATACACACGAAATTTCTATATTTCCATTACTTCTAATATGTCTAATTCTATCAAAAGTCCGTACTTAAAATGTAGTGACCTCACGGATACTGACTTCAGAAGGAATATTGGGCGATTTTGTAAAAATTGCCGCTTTATCTTGTAAATCTTTAAATATATTCAAAATAAATCATACACACGAAATTTCTATATTTCCATTACTTCTAATATGTCTAATTCTATCAAAAGTCCGTACTTAAAATGTAGTGACCTCACGGATACTGACTTCAGAAGGAATATTGGGCGATTTTGTAAAAATTGCCGCTTTATCTTGTAAATCTTTAAATATATTCAAAATAAATCATACACTCAACATTTCTATATTTCTATTACTACTAAAATATCTAATTCTAGCAAAAGTCCATACTTAAAATGTAGTGACCTCACGGATACCGACTTCAGAAAGAATATTGGGCGATTTTGTAAAAATTGACGCTTCATCTTGTGAATCTTCAAATATATTCAAAAGAAATCATACACACGAAATTTCTATATTTCCATTACTTCTAATATGTCTAATTCTATCAAAAGTCCGTACTTAAAATGTAGTGACCTCACGGATACCGACTTCATGAGGATTAATCCTCATGAATTCGGTATTCGCCCAAAAGCGCCCAATATTCCCTCTAATTAGAGGGAATATTGGGCGCTTATGTAAAAATTGACGCTTCATTTTGTGAATCGTTATTCAAAATAAATCATACACACGATAAAAGCTCACGGCGTTACACATGTTAGTCGACGTGTTGCCACCGCACACATGCACACGGCAGTTTTTGTGAAGTGTCCCCATGTGTGAAGAATTAGTTTTAAATTAAATCTGCACCTCTCTCCTTCAGAAAATGACTCCAACATGTCGGGCAAAGAGTCTCCGAACAGCGGGTCCGATTTCGTCACGTAACAACTAATAATCTTTATAAGCTCCGAGTGCAAAGCGTTCAACTGGTGGTTGAGTATTAAAGTGCACGGCGGGTCACGTTAGTCTATTACAGGATGAATATAAACCCCGGGGTGAGTCAGATTCACGTGGACGAGGAGGAGGAGGAGGGGGGGGGGGGTGGTCATCTCAGGTGAAGTGATCACGTGGGCTCCCCTGGCACTTCACTTCTGGCACTTCATCCTATTATTGTTGAGAGAAAAAGCCGCCGCTCTCGGAAAGAGAGAGAGAGAGAGAAAGAAAGAGAGAGAGAGAGAGTCGGGACTGTGACGCGTGAAGCCGGAGCCAGGAACGCCGTGCACAAACAAAGCCTCATGACAGCCCTCCATTCACCTGCGACCTGCTTTTTAAGGACACGTCTTTAAAAGGAGGAGAGAGAGAGAGAGAGAGAGAGAGAGAGAGAGAGAGAGAGAGAGAGAGAGAGAGAGAGAGAGCGAGCGCGCATGCCAAGTGTTTTTGTAGATACGTAGGTTTTTTTAAAATTTGTTTTCCCCCTTCGGAGGATTAGATCGGCTGGCAGACATGCCTTAACAAGATGTGGGGCAGGCCGTGATAACAAACTCGGATGAGCTGCCTATCCGCGGTCATTGGACTCCATGAACTCGCTCACCCCCTCCGCCAGTCAGCCAGTCAGTCAGCCAGCCAGGCGCAAATGGAAAACAGATTCAAATATCAAAGCATGGGATTGTGTTTTGTTGCACTATTTCAGACACATATTCATGCAGCACCGGCACGATCGCGGCTCATGCTACACGCACGTTTGCGTTTTGCATTTACTCTTGTTTTTCATGTGTGTGTGTGTGTGTGTGTGTGTGTATATATCCGTGCCGTGTGTTTTTGCACGGGCGGTCTTTTGCATGCAGGCGTCTGAATGTTTACCTCAAAATACCCCTCCGAAATCTGTTTTGTGGGCACGCCACAACTCAAGAGGCGGGAGGACGTTTTTTTCTTCTTCTTCTTTCTGTTTTGCAACGTCAACGAAACAGAAACATCCTCCTCCACATGTCAGTGCGGTGAGCAGAGCTGAGAAAACAACAGGAAAGCCATTAGTGTAATCAACGGTCAGATATGTGGACCCGACACACACTCTTTTCTTCTCCATCCAGTAAAGTGAACCCGACGAACTGACAGCATGAAGCAATCAACGCTAGGTACTGCACAATGCGATTACTGTATATCTCTTACACCCCCCCCCCCCCCCCCCACACACACACACACACACACACACACACGGCTCCCAGTGATGACAAACATGCATTGTCCTCGTCCAGGGGCCAGAACAATCACTTCCTTTGTGCTTTACGCTCGAGGTCAGGCAAGGTCAAGGATCTTTAAGAGAGCTGGAGGACTGTAACAAATGCACATACTGGATGTGTGGAAAGGGAACGTAGGACTCTCCCTCACACCAGAAGGATGCTTTTGCAATGCACGTGACTGTAGACTCCTACTTTGGGGGGCGTTCGGGGGGGTGAAGCCTCCCCGTCTGTCGATATTCGGGCCGCTGCACGGAGAGACGGTCGTGTCCCCTTCAGGCGTCGCTCCTTCTTTCCCTTCACCTTTCCTTCTCCACACAGGCCGAATCAGCTGGGAGAAAAAAAAGTAAATAAAACAAGCCCCCTTTTGCTCAACTGACATTTAAGGGGAAACAGGCATAATAAATCCAAAAGAGCTCACGGAGCTTCTCTGTCATGTTGTTTTGGCTCTCGTTTGCATTTTAACATGTAAAAGACATCTGTGTTCACTTTCGCTGTGTGAAGACCGCAGAGTATTTGTCATGTCGAAATACGCGGCGAAGTTCTAATGCGGCCTGGTAACTACACACATCGAGCAAAGGAAGGAGGGAATATGTGAATGTTACCGTGAGCGTACACGTGCAGCGAGTGGCAGAATTAAGCAGTTTATGGTCTGCTTTAGTAAATGTGAGAATGGGACACGGCGAAGATGGATTGTATAAGGAATCTGGTGTGTAATTTACAGGGTCCCTAAATTTCGAATTTCTATTATTCTCATAATCTTAAAATAAGATCATTAGGAGCATTATATGTACTGGTGTTTACCAAATGCAGAAATACCAGAGGGATAAATAAATCAGGATGAAATGAATACAACAAGAGAGTAGGGAATACAAATCCAGCGAAGGCAAATATCTGATAATTTCATGTCATATTAAAGGATAATTCATGTCCTGAACTTCAGCAACTTGAGCAACAAGCAGTTCAAGCCTCACATGCACTGAGTGTGTGTGTGTGTGGGGGGGGGGGGGACATGCAAGGTGCCACCTGCCCATCGAGCACTAAACACATTGCCACCCATTCGTGCACCATCGGCAATATTCGTGCTTTAAAAATATTGCCCCAAGGACATTTAGCCACGGGGCCGGAGGAGCCAGCAAACCGAACACGGCTCGTCATATACTTTATACTTCATATATTTTATGTTCATCGAGAAATCCGACCAAAAAAAAGACTAAATACCAAATAAGAGTGAGATGGAGCTGAAGGGACGCACACGCCTATCAGACATCTGCAGAGAATACATCATGTGGCTTGTGTTCATTCAGTCACACAACACAGCAGCGGTTGTTGCAGACACACACACACACACACACACACACACACACACACACACACACACACACACACACACACACACACACACACACACACACACACACACACACACACACACACACACACACACACACACACACACACACACACACACACACTCTCAGAGCACCTTTCTACTCGCCGATCACAAAACTAAAATGTAATTTAATAAAGAGTCCCCAGACTTAGAAGTGGCCCGAAAAGTTATGGCCGTGTGCGGATGGGTGTATGTATAATACTGTAGAGGTATAGATGAAAGGAAATTGAGAGCCATGCGAGGGGAGGGGGTGGGATGGGGAAAAGTTTGTGTAATTTTTGTTGTTGTTTTGTCTTGTTTAACCCTCCTGTTACCTTTAGGGTCAATTTGACCCCATTCAATGTTTAATGTCGGTGTTCTTTGGGTTCAATTTGACCCCAGGCTGTTTTTCACTGTGTCAAACGTATAAGAAATATCAACTTTTTTATTTATTTAAAGGGCTATTTAGGTAGTCAACAAACAAACATAAAGTACCTCACACTTAAACTTGGGAAACAATATTATTTCTAATAATTTTCTGGAGGTTTTAATTGCTGGGGTCAAATTGACCCCGAGGGTAAAATATGTTAGTAAATGTGAAGGTAACAGGAGAAAAAAAAAAAAAAAAAAAATAAGCGGCCCGAAAAGAATCCGACGAGTGAAAGAAAACACCCCTTCGTCTCAAAGAAGATCGTAATGCAGTCACTAAATGTTCCTCGGGAGGAGTGAGGCGCACACAACAGAGTGTGGTTTGAACTGGTGAGGCCCTGAAACCAATGCAAACGGTTTTGGGGGGGGGGGGGGTGAAAACTGTGGCGCTCTGCGAGGTTTAAAAGGTCTCCTCTCTGCAATCATGGACGTGAATGACATTTCCTCACAGGGGATTAATCACATTGCTTCAGCGCGATTTGAGATTAGCATTCAGTTTGTCTAAAGTAGCGCACACCGCCAGAGTTCTCACGTCGGTCCGTGAGCGACGAGAGGGGACGGTTCTTGACGATTCGTTCCGGTCGAGATCGGGCCTGAGATTGAACGATTAAACGGGATTTACATACGTTTGAGGCTCGAGTGCCAAAAACACGAGCCGGCGCTGTCGAGCGGGCCGGGCACAATGTCTATCTTTGATCAAGCTGTTTTTTAAAAGTCTTAATAGGAGGTACTGTTACTGCACAGCGATACATATACGCCTGGTGCGACCAGGGGGGGGCGGAGCCTACGAGGCAGACACTGTTTCAATCACACGGCAAGGCCGCAATTGGAGGAGATGTGTTCCTCTGGATTTAAAAAAAAGAAAGTGGTGTGCAATCAAGAGTCAAGAGCCCCCCCCCTCCTCCTCCTACTCACTTACACACACACACACAATCCAGTTGGCAAGCCAATCCAACCGTCGTGTTTGGCTGCGGTCAGGAAGTGCTAATGAAGTTATTAATTATATTCATGTGTGCGGTGGCGTGCAAGCAAAGGGGGGAGGGTGGTGGTGGTGGGGGGGGGCGGGCCTCCACTGGCCAGCTGGTCGATCCGTCTCAACTTTAGTTGATTGTGAGTCATAAAGGGAGAAAGAGACGTTCACTCTTTTGAGCTTTGTTGCAGAGCTCCTGCAGACCAACACGCGGTAAAGTGGCCACTTTTTTCTTCTCGCCGCTAAAGGGAAAACGCCCTCGTCTGATGAAGCGATTAGGGGCTAATCTCCTGAAACGGCCTCTGATTGCACGAGCCGGCGGTTAGTCGGACGGTTATCACGTTCTATTGTTTCATTTTTTTGTTGGAGGGGGGGGGGGGGCAGTCAGACCCCAACTCCAAGCTGGCCGGATCCACTGGTTCCCCTCCGAGGGGACCTCCTTCCCACTGCTGCCTCACTGCTTGTCCAACTACTCCCTCTGCTGGGTGTGACCTCATCGCTCAAGAGTGAGCTCGGTGTAATCCAACTTTTTAAAGAGTTGTGATCAGGGCTCTCGAGTGTCACGCATTGAGCGTGAGACTCACGCATTTCGGTCTTAAATCACGCGCTCCCGCCACACATCGTATTTCTCACGCTGAAAAAAACTCTCGGCTATTTAATGTTTTAATGTGGTGCAGCGCGCAAACATGAGCTGGCCGCGCTGCCCTCACCGTGGAGGAATCAAGCGCTCCCCTGGAGTTCTGCTGTGAGGAGCCACTTATCAGCCAATCAGAAGAAAAAAACGTATCTGTTGTATCTGGGTAAGATTTAATCCAGCAACCAATGAAAATAAAGCATCCTGGAATTGCGCGCGACTGACTGATATGCGAACATTTCGTTGGGGGGGGGGGGGCTGCCAAAGTGAACAGGCTCATTGTGTTGCATGCTTTGTCTCCATCTACTGGGAAGACGCTGCTGTTCCTTTGTTTTTCGAAGTGGCATCAACTTCTGGCCATTTTACAACAGTCAAGAAAAAAAAGGGGGTAATTTTAGGTTTAGCTGATACCGTTAAGAGCATTCCGGAATATTGCACTTGGGAACATATTTCATGTCAGAATAGAAAATAAATGTGTAACGGGATTCAATTTCCATCTCTGTGCACACATACATGTCCAGTTAAATTCTGCTTCTGATGCCGATAAGGAGGTAGAATCAGAAACAGATCACATCACAATGAACACAGAATACTTCAGACACATTATAATGCACCAAGCTTAGAATAAGTTTTGTCAATTTGCTCTAATTTATTAAACCGCACACAGATGGCCAGCGATTCCCAAACACATCGTTTCTTTTCGGACCGACTGGATTCCTGATGACAGCAGTCAAGTCTGAATGTTATACAGCAGCGCCAGGATCCAACCGCCCCCATTAACCACCAATATATCCCTCAATATATTTAATCACTTGGTTATGAATGATTTATCTGGCCCGACAAGATGCGGCGCCAGCTCCTGCGCACGCTCGGGACTCATTATCCTGTTCGAGCTAAACGAAGATAAAGGAAAGACCAATTTATTGCTCTCGTGCACCGTCGGGCCGGAAAAGATGAATTGAGTTGTCCACATTTTGCTATCTGCCATTATTTCCGTGAGATTTCCGTCCGTCTGCGTCTCTGCCAAGCAAGCATTTGCTAAAATTCCACTAGATTCCAGTAAGTTGTGTCAGACATCTTTCCCGGGCTTAACGGGAAATCTGTCTTTGGGGGTGCAAGATTATAACCTCTGCAAACCGCTGGTCAATGGAAACAGTCCTAATCCACTCACAGGCCAACCACTCCAGGGTGAATATTGGCTCCGGAGGTGGCCGATTCCACCGAAGACAAATACATGCTGTGAAGAATGAAATAAATACTGCGAGCGGGACAGCATGTGGGGAGCGGAAGAACATTTCACTCTCTGTTTTCCCACAGTCGCTTTTGGTTGCATTACGACTGTATTTCGAAGATGAGAACATGCCGCTGTGAAAATGGAGGTCCAAGTTTCACTAAAAGTACAACACACATTATTACTACAATGATCGTGATTACTGAATGTTGCTCGGCCCTCTGTGTGAACTCTCTGTGTGCACACACACACACACACACACACATCATCCTCTCTGAGAAGCATCTACAACACATACAATACCACTCAGGAGTGGACAATTATTATTTAAATGAAATATTTCATTTTATTTGGATTAATTGTATTTCATTATTTTTGAATGCAATGTATTCATTATTATAATTTTTTCACCCTCTTCTATTATATATATTTTTTCAATATTGTATCTTATTCGGATTATTTGTATTTCTTTATTTTTTTAATGCAATCTATTCTTTATTATCCTTTTTTCCCTTTTTTTTTCTTGGAGCGAGCACCATTTGATGTTTTATGTTCTTTGTATGTTGTACTGAACCTGAATATCACATGCAACTGGAGAATCGACAAAGAAAGTGACAAATACACATTGTTATAAAGTTGAAAAACTAAATTTAAAAAAGTGAGTAAAAAAAAAGGTGCAGAACACCTGGATACTTAGTTGTGGTGTGTAACAACCCAACACTACCTCACTCCACTTATCATGTGCAATATGTGACATATTATTACTATCTGTAATTTAAAACTATATCCCAAACTGTACGTACTAGCACCTTTGTTGATCTTGTACATATTACCTTTCTGAATAGTGTTTTCTTTGTTATTTCTAATTTCCAATGGGTCTGGACTGTCGGTCTTTAGTCACAAATGGCAACTAAAACCTTACATCTTGATAAATCTTGAATCTTTTGAATTTCATGAACGATGTGGTCAGGGGATTCTCCAGAGTGGCGTATTCCACACAAATGCCTCTGACGCTACGCCGCCATTCCATTCTTGCAACCCGCCTCTCATCAGAAGCCGATGATGACGTTTACTCTCGCACCGGGGTTAATTGTTGTACGGCGGACCGAACAAAGGAGACGTTTCTTACGAGTTTTGGACGCGCCGCAGAAAAATAAAACCAAAGTGGAAGCCTTTCATGTGTCTGCAGCTTCGGGTTTACAACGGGGGTTTTCTGGCTGTGACTGAAAATGTCATTGTCATGCCCTGGTGGCGGCGGCGGCGGCTGAGGTAATGGACGGCTCCCCTTCTGGGTCCGCCAGCCGCTGT
This sequence comes from Pseudoliparis swirei, assembly GCF_029220125.1. Lineage (NCBI taxonomy): Eukaryota > Metazoa > Chordata > Actinopteri > Perciformes > Liparidae > Pseudoliparis > Pseudoliparis swirei. The sequence continues at coordinate 7,388,833 of NC_079393.1, read as the reverse complement.
TGTCATCTTCGCCCCCGAAACCAGACAGAAGGAGGAACATGAGGACGACGCGAGGAAAAGACACGTAAGAGAAAGAAGAAGACGAAGACAAAGAAGAAGAAGAAGAAGGCCTTCAGCACGAGTCCGAGGGAATACAAAAGTGACCTTTGACCTCTGCCCCATAGTTCGTTCTGTTTGCTGCCTCGTTTGGAGTTGAGCTTGCCGGGAGAAGAAGGAGAAGAAGAAGAAGAAGAATTAGAAAAAGAAGAAGTTCAAGTACAAGTACAAGTAAAAGAAGAAGAAGAAATAGAAGAATTAGAAGAAGAAGAATTAGAATAAGAAGAAGTTCAGGTACCAGTACAAGTACAAGTAGAAGAAGAAGAAGAAGAAGAAGAAGAAGGCCTTAAGCACGAGTCGGTGGGAATACAAAAGTGACCTTTGACCATAGTTCGTTCTGTTTGCTGCCTCGTTTGGAGTTGAGCTTGCCGGAAGAAGAAGAAGAAGAAGAAGAAGTTCAAGTACAAGTACAAGTAGAAGAAGAAGAAGAAGAAGAAGAAGAAGAAGAAGAAGAAGGAGGCTTTCAGCACGGTTCCGAGGGAATGCAAAAGTGACCTTTGACCCCTGCTCAACAATTCCTTCAGCTTGTGGCCTCGGTTGGAGCTGAGCCTGCCGGGAGGAAGCTCCGGGTTTGGCAACCCTGGCTGTCACCCGTCTGTCTCCACGGAAACGTCTTCTTCCTCTCCGTCGGCGAGGGGGAGCTGGAGGGCGGACACTCAGACACTCAGACCGACCGACCGTGGGCGGCCCAGCGCTCTGCACTCGCCTTTTTTTTCCCGCAGGAAGCCGTCGCCCACGGGGGGATGCTCCACTGCTCAGACACAACAGAGTGGGCTCTCACAGACCAAAACACCACAGGAAGGAATAGAGCGGGGGTCAACCGGAGGACAGCGGCAGCGTCGGAGCGGAAATGGAGCGCGTGTGTGTGCAAGTCGGGTGGGATGAAGTCGAAGTAAACAACACGGCAGAATGACAAACAGCCTGGCACGGTGTGTTCACGAGGAGTTCAGTTCTATGAACTACAAAGGTTCACACTATCGTCTCTGTGGGGTCTGGTTGCCCCGCCCCCTTTTCAACACGCGTGTCGCTAGGCAGACTGTCAGCGTCTTCACACCGAATGTCACCGCGACGACGTCTCGCACCTTTATTCCCGACTGCGGCTCTCGGGTTCTCCCCCACCCGCCTCCTTATCCACTGCGAGGCCTCTCCTCCACTCCACTATACGAGAAACCTACCCTGACCCAATTTAGACGTCAGCTGACTGTCGTGGAGTCAAACAAGCAAACAAGCAGTGTGTGTGTGTGTGGCTGTGTGTAACGGATCCATCCAAACATTCCTTTTGTGTACGTGAGGCCCCTGCAAGGTTCAGTGTGTTGGCTGACACAACAAAGGGGACCTGTGTTTGTCAAGCAGCCTGGAGCCAGGCCCAACCCGGGGGCCGCCGGAGGAGCCCGGGACACTCTGAGCCCACCTGAGTCTGGGTGTTCCAGCTCGGGGACACCATGCGTACACAAATTCATACAGGTGATGTATTTGGATGTTCAGGAGGATCGGTGCCGTTCATTTGCTATCCGATGTGGATCTTGTAACGTAAAATATCCAGTTGGGATGAATGTAAAATGCTTAGTGACTTATTTTCTGTTTTAGGATGATAACATATGAGAACTAGAATGGGCACTCGGTAGAGCGCATACCTTCGCATATCACAAGATTGGGGATTGAATTATGAACATGTTGGCATTAGTTGCATGCCAATTGGATAGAAATTGACCGCTCTATGGTAAAAATAAGATTTTGACCTTTTCATGACCTTGATCTTAACCTTTGATCCGATCGATCCCAAAATCTAATCAAATGGTCCCCGGATAATAACCAATCATCCCACCAAATTTCATGCGATTCGGTGCAATACTTTTTGACTTATGCCAATAACACGCACGCATACAAATACACGGCGATCAAAACAGAACCTTCCGCATTTTCAATGCAAAGGTAACTAGAACGGGCAATCGGTAGAGTGCATACCTTCGCCGCAGCCACTTTTTGGGTACCTTTTCATGGCCTCGACCTTTGACCCAATCGATCCCAAAATCTAATCAAATGGTCCCCGGATAATAACCAATCATCCCACCAAATGTCATGCGATTCGGTTGAATACCTTTTGAGTTATGCGAATAACACGCGTACAAATAAATACACAGCTGTCACGGCGCTATTAGAGTGGACCCAAAAGCACGACTCAGACAGGAGTAACAAAGAATACTGTCTTTGGTTGGAAACAGGCTGGGTCAAAACCGGGAGATCAGTCGAAGAAGCAAACAAGTCCAAAAAGGGGCGGGGCAGAGAATCAGAGGTCAGGGCAGGCAGGCAGGGTCAGAACAGGCAGGTCAGGAATATACTCTAATAACGCTGGAGAACTTGGCACAAAAACACAAGACAATCTGGCAGAGGACAAGTGGAAGTGAGGGAGCTAAATAGTGAGGGACTAATGAGGGGATGGGCTGCAGGTGAGATGGGCGTGAGGACCAGGTGAAGGGAATGAGGGACTAACGAGGTGATCAGAGGCAGGTGAGGGGAGTTGGACTGACGAGATGGTGTGACAGGATGAAAACAACTATAACAAAAAGGAAGGCGTGGAGCTAAACTGTTACAACAGCGATCAAAACATAACCTTCCACATTCTCGAATGCGAAGGTAATTAAGCGCATCATATGTTTTATATAATCTAAAAAGCGTCAATGTGCATGTGCCCATTTGACTTCTTTACCACTCAGGTATGAAACCGAAAAACAGTGAATATGAGCTCCTTTTTGTTTTCTATTCATCTTTTAACTTTATTTAGTTTGGTCATATAATATCGTAAGAAGACGGAGATGAGGGGAAAAAGGGAAGTATTTTCATAAAACAATATTTGACTTATATCAAAAGCGGTTTCTTTATTTCTTCTGCTGCGCTGACATTTGAAATATTTAATAATAAGATGCCATGTCATCTGAAATGTAGACATACAATATGATTTTATGTTTGATGATTAAAACAGTTTATTCTTGACCGTGAACATTGTATTTCAGAGCTTTTGAGTGCTTCCCATGGGTGTGCTCAGTCGTCCACATGCCACGAGGTTATGATCTCTCTATGATTGCATACCTCGGTGAGGAAAGATGATCAAACTCCATCCGTCAAGGAAGACTCTGAGCTGTATGTAAAACTCTGGAAATTGGACATTGACTCAAAATTCACGCGTCATGCATGATGCATCATATCATGCATCATATAATGCATTATATCATGCGTCATGCATCATATCATGCATGATAGCATGATGCATCATATCATGTGAACATGCATCATATCATATGTCATGTATCATATCATGTGTCATGTATCAATCTCATGCATAATATCATGTGTCATGCATCATATCATGTGTCATGTATCATATCATGTGTCATGTATCAGTGTCATGCATCATATCATGTGTGATGCATCATATCAAGTGTCATGCATCATATCATGCATCATATCATGTGTCATGTATCATATCATGCATCATATCAAGTGTCATGCATCATATCAAGTGACATGCATCATATCATACCTCATATCATGCGTCATGCATCATATCAAGTGTCATGCATCATATCATACCTCATATCATGCGTCATGCATCATATCATGCATCATATCAAGTGTCATGCATCATATCATACGTCATGCATCATATCAAGTGTTATGCATCATATCATACCTCATATCATGCGTCATGCATCATATCATGCATCATATCAAGTGTCATGCATCATATCATACCTCATATCATGCGTCATGCATCATATCAAGTGTCATGCATCATATCAAGTGTTATGCATCATATCATACCTCATATCATGCGTCATGCATCATATCAAGTGTCATGCATCATATCATGCATCATATCTTTCACGGTTATGACGTAGATATAAACTGTTCACAGACAGAACACTTTGGTGGTAGAGTTCCCGCTACAGTAGGTGTCTCTGGAGCTACATATTACCATGATGACACACACACACACACACACACACACACACACACACACACACACACACACACACACACACACACACACACACACACACACACACACACACACACACACACACACTCACGAGGTGAAAACAATACCAACCACAGTAATGTCGCGGCTTTTAAGAATGCACCAGATATTTCACAGTCTTTTCGGGAGTAATGTAACCATTGAGTAAAAAACTAAAATACTGGCGATTGAAAGGACGATTGGTCGAGCTTATTGCTCCGTTGAATCAACAGCAAATCTAACTTGAATATCATTTCACATCGGCCCTCTCGAAAAGAAAAGGCTCAGTAAAGGAAACATTTTTGGGCCATTTCTCTCCACCGCAGTCTATCAGGCCGGTGTCATTAGGCCTCAGTGAGCAGGAGTGAACGCCACAGATGGCCTTTACCTCCTGCTCCATGTTTGATGTCGGGATGGTATATGCGGAAAAACACACACCGACGGTGCCAAATTCGGGAAAACCGCATCCTCGTATCCAAACATATCAGAGCATCGGTGTAGAAACCTCAATGAGCCGATGCAGTGCTGAAGATAAACAGCGTGGATGGGTGGAAGGGACCGGCGTACAGAGAGAGCTGATCCAGAACCGCCAAACACTTAAAGGGAGTGATTGATGTCGGAATCATTGCATTTTGAGAAAAAATCTTTTGTATTTATTTGATGACTTCGGGAAAAAAAAAGAGTAATTGTAAAATGATCTGATTTACAGGAAGACAGTAAGAAAATATTGCTCTTTTGAAAAGACTGTGTGACTGTGGTTCAGTGGTTAGCAGGTCCATGTTTCAATCAGGGGGTTGTCGGTTCAATCCCCGCCCGAGTCGATGTGTCCTTGAGCAAGACACGTGACCTTGAGCTGCTCCCTGTAGCTGTGTCTACGGCGTATGAATCTCAGGTGATTGTAAGTCGCTTTGGATAAAAGCGTCAGCTAAATGACACGTCATGGATAAAATGTCTTCTGTTCATCGTCTGAAGGGTTTTAAAAGTAGGACTTTTAGGTTTTGATCGCCGTGTAATTATTTATTTATTTATTTTTATGCGTGTTACTCGCATAACTCAAAAAGTATTTAACCGAATCGTATGAAATTTGGTGGGATGATTGGTTATTATCCGGGGACCATTTGATTCGATTTTGGAATCGATCGGGTCAACGGTCAAGGTCATGAAAAGGCCACAATCTTCTTTTTACCATAGCACGGTCAATTTCTATCCAATTGGCATCCAACTAATGCCAAAATGTTCATAATTCAATGCCCAATCTTGTGATATGTGAAGGTATGCGCTCTACCGAGTGCCCATTCTAGTTATTATTGTTTTGTTCGTGCCTCCCCAAAACAAGAACACGTGATTTCTCTGTAATTATGCATTCCTGATTATGACTCCACGTCTCCGGCTGCTGCACAAGGAGCTCCAATAAACTAAAATATTTGCTAACACTTTTATTTTTCCTTTTTTTGTCTTTCTGACCGAATGGAACTGGAGACATCGTTGATTTGTTGATTCCTCATGTTTCTTCTGTGTGATCTCATGAGAGAAAAAGGTCCAACGAACGTGAGTTAATTTTTTCTGATTGAAAAGCCAAATTCGTAATTTGTGATATTGGGCCAAATAAAATAAACTGAATTGAATTGCTTTGTCCACATTTTGTACTGACCTCTATACGTCAGACAGTGAAAGCCACTGGCTTCCGTGAACTCGGTGCACCGGCTCCTTCCCCTGTGACCGCCATTGTTCAGGAAAGGAAATATCGCACGGCTAATAATCTCTGCGACCCCCCGGCTGGAATGCCCAAACACACCATCAATTGCCTGGAGGAGAAAACACGGGCACGAAGCGTCGACCAGGTGCATTTTTCTAAACCTCTGAGGCGATTTCTCAATGAACTTGGCCCGTGTGTTTTCCGAGCGCGACCTTTCGGGCCGAGCCTTCGCAAAAGGCCAGCCTCAAAGAGTGCGCTGGATTTGGCGAAAAGGGGACGGAAACGAGCGCTGTTTGAGCTGGGCGCAGTGCAAACACAGACAGGGCACGGGTCATTGTGGAGGAGAGCGCACGGCAAACACACCCAGCTGTTCCGATGTGTGTGTGTGTGTGTGTGTGTGCCTGTTCATAGCTCCGCGCTCAGATACAAATATGGAACCCCGCCTTATGTCAATGCGCTGTGTTTAACTTGCACAGGTATGTAAACTCCTACGGCGAAGCATGCATTTGATGTGTCCGCAAAGTTTACCCCGAAAGAGGGAGGAAAGTTAATAGCTAATTCGGTCTTGCAACGTTATCTCATCCATATTCCTGGCATATTGAGGACAAAACACGCTTGGGACATTCACTAATAGCGCTCGATCAATGGGATCGATGATGCAATGCGGTTATTTCAACGACCATATAGGCCGTTCTGGAGCGCTAAAAGCTTTCTAAATGCCATAACACTAACCTCAAACTTATTGTTTTATGTCACGTATGCTGGATTAATCCCTTTTTTTCTTTATCGTCAAGCCGCCCTTTCGTGAAAACAAAACAGCAATTATCCAGTCGACTTGTTGCTTCTGGAAGTGGGGAGCGGATCACGGCGTCGATATGTCAGATGAGGAATCCCAAAAAGGGCCAAGCTGACGAGGACTGTCAGTTCTCAGACTCTTTCTCATATCCTCGGGCTTATTAGAGGCCGACTCTATACACACACACACACACACACACACACACACACACACACACACACACACACACACACACACACACACACACACACACACACACACACACACACACACACACACACACACACACACACACACACACACACACACACACACACACACACACACACACACACACACACATACGGTCTGGGGCCTTTGCTGCAGACACACACACACACATGTCTGTCAGATTTTATTGTGAATGCGAATGCCTGGGTTTCATTCTCTTACCGAAGGAGACAGAATGTGGTTGTGTGTTTTTTCCCCGTTTTTTATTGTAACGTCAGTCCTTTTTGTTGGTTGTTTTTTGTAGCGATGACATTCATTGTTCCTGCGCTCAGTGATCCCCGTCCTGAGCCCGGCTTCGCCTTCTCTATTAAGTCCAACTGGGCGGCATCTGTAAGGATTTAAAAACAGCAGTGACGTACCCTTAAAGGCACTTAAAACCCGACACGAATGTCTTTGTGGACGTCCCGTTCTCACTCTCGGACACCCCCGCCTTTCGGATTGAAATGAATTTGCCTTCTTCAAGCACCTGCTGTATCACCTGTAGGTTATGCATGTCCATGTCTCAGTCGGCATGTGGGGACCACTGGAGATATTGTGAACCCCCCTCCCCCTCCCCTCCACTCCACACACACACGCACACACACAGCGTCATCATTCCGGCGTTCCAGTCTATCGTTTCCGACATTTTGGGAAGTGAAAGTTTAAAATAGAGATGAATCAAAATGCACTGATGGGAAATCATAAATGCAACAATGGATTACATAAGAGTGAGGAATTGGCGTGAATTGAACTTTAGGGACATTTATTTTTTACCGATCATACTTTGTTGAGCTTCCGGCTCATAAGCAAACATATTAGCCTGTAAATCATAAATGTCATAAAGTCATAAAAAGCATCAGTCATGTTGGGTTGCGTGGCCAGTCTGGCTGATCGTGGCCCTCTGGGTCTGTTGGAGCCTCATTTATTCCTGCTGGACTCTCACATCCAGTAGTTATTAGGTGTATATTAAATTACCTCTGTGAAATATACATACTTGACTCCAGTCATGTACTCAGGAGCGAGGTCTGCAGACATGGCACAGTAGCAACAAATCCTAATCTCAGGCCTCCGACTTGGAACTGGACTCTTTCCTTTCCTCTCAGATGCTTTCATTCATTTTCCCGAGTGCGATCTTGAATAGGGAGCTGCAGCGTTGGCGTGGGGTTCCGGACTGTCAGATTTGGGTAAATTGATCCCGCCTCCCCTGTTCTGACTCGGAGCCCCGTTGGCCCGATCGGGAACACATAGCCGCGACAGCTTGGCCAAGCGGCCTCGCTAAGAAGCGAGTCCTATTTAAAGCCCCATCATGGAGTTTTTCCCTTTTATCGCCCCCTTCAGTTTTGGAGGTATTTAACGTTTACTTCAGTGTCGTAAATACCCAGTTACGATAGATGCAGCCTCGCATACACTTGTATTGATGACCAGACGAAGTCAGAAACCAAGAAATGATGTCAACCGATAAGGTCAGAATATTCAAAGATTTCACATAAATATGACTGCATAGTTTTATTCATTGTGATATCGGAGATGAATGCTAACATAACCAAAAGAATGACATTTAGTTTAGATGAAATACCGATCGCGTTTTCAGCCTATATACGTTGTTTTCTAAACGTTTGAATGTGGAGTGCGTGTGATCGAATACAATATTGTTGACAACACCAAAAAGCTACATATTCATAATTTACATTGGAACGTGTAATTCATTACAAGAGACTTCGCTTGCTTCGCCCTTATACTGGAGCTGCGAGCGTGGACTGGCACTATGACATTGCGTAATCACTGCCAGAAAGCAGGTCGAAGTACATCCGCCCCGGATCGGGCGGCTCCAGAATCCTACATAGCGGAGTTATTTCCCCACAGACCCCCGATGGCAATGGCGGAGGCGCAAATCGACATATTAAAAGTCATTGTAGCGGCGCAATTCTTTTCAAGCTGTTATTTTAAGGTACAATTGTTGCATAATGTTACTTTAAAAGAGCAACATTGCAAATAAGTGTTTGAAGGTTTTTTAACATGAGGAAGAAAGAAAAAAGAAAGAAGCTCAGAGTGGTATCGGATGCTTGTGAAAAGCTGCTTCCCAATAGAGGGCGTGGCGCACGTCGCATTTCAAACGCGGCCGAATCAGCCGGTAAGAAGCAGGCAGATCGTCATGGAGAGGAACCGTCACACAGCTCCCCGATGCACAGCTGGGACCGAGAGAGGGGAGAAAAGGTCAAACCCCATTGGTCGGGATGGGAGCACTGGTTGAGTTGGTTTAACCTCTGACCTCACACTTGTGGATTGTACGAGGAGACATCTGACATCCAGGGGGGGGGGGGGGGGCGCTTTCTCTCGGCGTAACCTCCTGCAAAACGTCTTCCCCTCCCCGTCCAGAGTCTGAATCTGAGCTAATTGACGGAAGTGTTGGGATCGAGATGGAGAGGATGGAGGTTTCCCCTCCCCCCGCCCCTCCCCCGGGGCCCAGTGGAGATGTGCGGTGGACCCAGCCCCAGACGCCGCTCCGTGGGTTTGGCCCGCTCTGCCTTTCAGCCCTCTCACCGTTTCCAGCTGAAGCGGCTCCCATGCAAACACACGGGCAGCCGGTGGGTCTTCTCATTTCGCCGTGGGTTCAGAGCACTTCATGATATTCAAGGAGACGGTGCGACATATCGTCCATCCGAAGTCTCGTCCCCTCCTTTTGGTCCCAAGAGTTTCCCTGCGGCAGATATACACAAGGGGGTGATCTTGGCAAAGTTGGGCTGACATGTTATAAGTACGTGAGCGGGGACACTGCGAGAGGACATATTTAAAAATACAACGGCCCGCGATGCGGCGTGGAGCAGAGGCCGGGACGTGGCGGACGCCTTACCCGGATTGATGTGTCCTCGCCGACCACGATGCTCTCATCCCTGCCTCTGCTTTTTGAAAGTTAAATAAACAGTGTGTCACAAGATCTTCCACATATACCACCCAAGTGCTCCAATGTGTGTGTGTGTGTGTGTGTGTGTGTGTGTGAGTCTCCCTGTGTGTCCACAGTGTGATTTGTGTGCGTACTTACTGTATGCATGGACACACAGAGACGGATCATGTGTGTGACGGGGATGTGTGTGACATTTCTGTAATGACAATGGCGGGTGACAAATAACACACACACACACACACACACACACACACACACTGTCCACGGTCTCGATTCCCCCTGCTTTTTTAATAAAAAAAAGTGTTAGCTCTTTGAATTTTGTTTTTTAATTAAACCCAACAGGACGATCCCCGCCCAGGCCCTCGGCGATGAGCTACGGAGCGACAATTTGGAGACAAACAAGACCATCTGTTACCGGGTAGACATCAAATACTTGTGTTTTTGGACTTTCATTATTTTCTAAAAATTCCATCTGGAATTTTGATAGACATGTTTTGAAGGAAAAAAGGCCTCGAAAACCACAACGCGGGGATGTCTTGAAACAAAGGCCTCGGCGGTCACGTCTGCTCCTCGTGGTCAACAGCAGCCCGGCAGTCTGTGCGCTCACATCGCTCACGTCTGTAATTTTACTTTATGCCATCGTTATTACAACACGTTAAGACATTTTTCACGTAGTTTCTTGGAAGCGAACGGAATCGATGATTTATGTGTCCTTTCTACGTACAATTTTGCGGTGAAGAGATGAGGGATCCTCCGATTTTTTAATGTCTTTCGACTATAACCGATAAGCAGATCATAAACGTATCCGGATTGTTGATTGAGTGTTGTTGAATTTTGAGATTTAAGTATTTCATTTGAGTCAATAAGAAAAGGGTTGAGGTGAAAAATGTATGACCAGAGTGGCATTTTTATATTTTTATGTGTCTTCATTTTTGATTTACTACAACTGTGGTGTGATTTTAATTAGAAAATATGTGACATGTTGATATATTTAGTTAAATAGCACTCATAGTGAACCTTTCTGCTCAACGTGAGGCCCGCAAAGTGGATGACTTCAATAAAAAAGAAATCCCATAATTCCATTCACCCTCCCATTTACTTCTCAAGCTCACTTTTACTTATTTTTTCCCCAGACATGAATGCATCGCGCACCTTATTTCATTCTGTCCCTCTGCAGGTTCACCCACATCTCCTCAGCAGTGCCTTGTTGCCACCAGAGGGAGTCTTCTCAGTCAAATAGCTCCCAAAGGAGTAAACTCTCTGAACATCTGCTCAAAATGTACACCATCTTCACAAAAATATTGGAATATTGTTGTTTTGTTTGCGTTGTTTGGTTCAGGCTGTTAATCAAAGCGACTGACTGACTCACCACGACGTCACTTTCATTATTATTATTATAGTCATAATTAGTCATGGGATTGCAATTTTGGAAAGCCATTCCTCAGTCTGCTTGACTTTATGGGGCTTACTGTTGTGGTGGAGCCCATCCGGGGGGGACCCCCCGCCCCCCACTGGTGGGGGCACTGCGACACAGCACCAGCCCATATAGCCCGGGGCCACAGGCCTATAAAAAGGCCATTTCACTCCGACCCTTTTTTAGTTTTCTGTACAACAACTACACGTGTTGAGCTCACACTGGAAGCCCGTCCCATTCCCTGCATATCCACGCTGGAGGAGGAGGAGGAGGAGGAGAAGAAGGAGGAGGAGGAGGAGGCGTGCAGCTATTTTGTTACCTGTATTACCTGGTTGTTGCAAGTGAGTGACATGGACTCAGCGTCTTCAGCCCAGCGATGCACTAAAGCGTTCAACTAAACGATATCCACAGGGTTGGCAGGGCACGGATAGGTCTTTTTTTTAACGTTTTTTTTAAAATTCCACCTGCGTGACGCAGCAAATGGGACTCGCTAATTAGGCTGGAGGACGAATAGGAGGCACTTCCTCCAAGAACTCATTCACCTCTCGAGTCCGACCCTCTCTCTCCGTCTCTCTCTCTCTCTCTCTCTCTCTTTCTCTCGAGTTTCAGTTGGGAGTCCTTTCTGGTCGCCATCAGCATCTCACCTGTGCCGCCACCGCCGCTGCACCACCACCATGGATTTGACACTGTCGAAGATTTCAAAGGCGCCGGAAAACAGGCGGTGCGCGCGCGTCTGGAAGGGTTAAAAAGGAACCGGCCCATGTGAACAAGGGGGGAGAAGAAAAAAGCTTGAGCACTCCTGTATGTTACAGCGCATGGCCTCTGGACACAGTGGGAACGACCATGCACAAACCCCCCCGCAAGCGCAGTCTGTACGTGTTCCTGTGTTTTGGCATCATATACCTCAAACTCGGGTGAGTTGTTTTTTCTCTCTCCCGCAACCTGTGGGTTTTTACGTGCGCATTTTCTTCACATGCGCAAAAGTGAGACACAAAAAACAAAATCATGCAAACACTCTTGATTATTGCACGTGTGATGCCCTCTGACCTCCGACTTTAGCGCGGTGGGAGAAACCAGTTTCCAGCAGGTGTTTCCCCCCCCCCCCCCCAAAATAAAATAAAATCCTTTGCATTCATTATACCTGTGTAACGCATGCACGCGGGGAATGTGTCGTGCGTAAAAGCGTCAGGTGAGGTGACGGGCAAAACGCGACGGTGTTGGCTTTCAAGGAGCTACTCTAGTTCACCTCACGAGCACTCCTGCTCCTTTTGTGTCGCACGGGATCATTTGAGCCGCTGTCATTGCCGCAGAATCCCCCCCCCCCAGCATACCTTCATTATTAGCGGCAGACTGAGTTGTTGTATTTCCACATTCCATCGGCCAGACGGAGCTTTTTTACCTGTTTTGCAATCGCTCACCTTGATGCATAAACACAGAAGGACTTCTCTGCTCATGCTCTGCTGCGCGTACCTGTGCCTCTTAAGTATATTCATATACCCAGGTGTAGATACGCATTCGAATCATGGCGTGGGAACGTTTTTTGGGGCTGTTTTTGTCCATGCTATGAATGCAAGGGACGCTCTATTTAAAAAAAACACGTCGTAGTTTTTTTCTGACCTCCTTGAAACTTATGATCTATAACTCTTCAGTTAACTTATACTCACTCAGTAGGGCCCTAAAGGCCAACAGGTAAGGGCGCAACTATGCACATATATCTAATGTGTTTTGTTCGACCACAATTGCAGATTATTCATCACAATTATAGAACATTGCTTTTTTATTTTGTATTATTTATAAATTACAGATGCGTTCTTGAATAAGTGCAACCAGTTGCGCATAAAATACCCCAGAATAAAGTCCCAGACGATTTAAATGCCCCTTTTTTTAATACTGATCTGCAGCCTTCAGAAAAACAAAACAAGCGTCGGCCCCGCCTGTGAGAACCTCGTGTGGAGCGAAGCGTGTAAATGACTTCGAGTCCCACAGACGCTCATATCACATGACAGCAGGGGGGGGGGGGGGGCAGCTCATTCCTTCCATCCTTTTCACTCTTGCATGCATGCTACACATCTCACGGTATAGACCCTCTTCGCTCACACAATGACTCGAGCCCGCAGGTGTCGAGTGAGAGGCGATATTATAAAAGCCTCCACTCGTAAACTCCGCGCGACACAATCTCTTTACAAAGTGTTTTATTTTCTCTGCTCCTCAGATCCGATCTGAGGTCTGCTGGTTTTGAGTGATGCCTTCAGCACCTTTTCAGAAAAAAAAAATCCTCAAATCGAAGGCAGAATATTATTTCATTTAATTTCCCATGCAAGGGCCACTAAATGGATATTTGGGGAGACGGCCGTCAAATGAAATGTCATCAGAGCGCAGCAGACGGGCAGAGCAGACATATTATGATCTATAGACGCCTATATAGTTCACCACAGGAAATAATAAGGTCCCCAAAACTCACATTTGAGTACCGCAAAAATGCTTCATTTTATGTTTCTAATGAAATGTTATAGGAACGCATGTACAAGAGGACGTAATACCATAGGCCCGGATATTATTATAACAATATCATTAGGAACAGCTAAGGTAAGGACATGTATTGTCTGCAGGATAAGTCACTCTCACATGGAAACACACATATTATAAGAATATAACAGATGTCAAATGATATGGACGTCATTGCGTTAATGTGATTCAGAACGACGCATCTTGCCAGAGAATTGTGCTGAATTCATACATTATTATTATTAATATTATTATTATTTTATTTTCTGTGCACGCGGAGCTGTGACGGTGGTGTTACAGGCGCGCGAGCAGCCAGCGTCTCTGTTTGTTTATTTTTGGCTGGATGTTGGGGGGGTGGCGGTGGCGGTGGGAGGGGGATGGAGGGAGGGGGATATGATGATGAATGAAAAGTTCCTGCAAGTCCACCGGGGGGTGGGGGTGTATGTGTGTGTGTGTGTGTGCGTGAGGGGGGGGGGGGGGTGGGGTGGGGGGGTCGGATCAGTGTCACCCTATTGTCCCGCTGTGGCAAAGTGGGCGGATAGCAGTGTCTCTCTCTCTGCCCAATGGCAGGCACGACTCTCATGAGAGTGGAGAGAGAGAGAGAGAGAGAGAGAGCGAGAGAGAGAGAGAGAGGCACTTCTTCTTCTTTTTTCTTGCCATGCGAAATCCCTAAAAAAAAAAACATCATCATTCCGGACCGGGAACCCACAGTCCTGTGTAACAGCCTCCGCCGCGGAGAGATGACAGAGCCAATCTCAGCGCACACACGGCCCTGGGAGCTCGGAGCTGCGTAGAGCCGCCGCGCCAGAAAGACGAGCAGAGACGCTCAAAGAGACCTCTATTTATTTTATTTTTTTCATTTTGTGTGCGAAAGGGGACTTAAGAACCGGGAATTAAGGGAGTCTTTTTTTTTTTTTTTTTTTTTTTTGTAAATCCTGTCCGCGTCGTCTGAATCTATCCGATCGTGGCCATTTGCTCAATGTCATCATGATCATCTTCTCGTCGCGCAGTGTACTGCTGTCTGTCTATTATCCACAGATCTTCCTCATCCTGACGAGCGGCAGCTACCTGTAAGTTTGAGCCAATTAACTCAGGAGGGGGGGGGGGGGTCCTTAATTAACTTCAGGGAGTGCGCGCGCTCACCTTCAGCCATACGAAGACGCACGGTTTAGGGGTTTTGCTCCCGTGCAGCTTTTCCTACCGGACAACCAGTAAGATATTTCCTCCCCCCCCCCCCCCCCCCCTTGTAATCATTACACGCCGGTTGTGAGATGAGTGTCTTTAGTTCTTCGCATCCATCGATTATAGATTAATGAACGTGCAGTTAATCGTATTGTGCCATCGGGGCTGTTGGCGCAGGGAGCAGGCGTCAGCAAAAAAGTGCAACTTACCAGAAAATGTGATTTCATTCTAGCACAACTGTCACACACTTCCTAATGTTATGCAAGCGCAAACTCAGCAGAGAGAATACCCATCAGTGGAAAACATCGCCGCGGGAAAATGACCCACGTGGGAATAAACTCATTAGGTGAAAAGCTGAAGGCGCAGGCGGATGAGCGTGTCTCGCGAGTCAAGCTGTGGTCCGTATCTAAAGCTGTAAATATTGTTTTAAAAAAACATTCGGGTGACTGCTACATGAATTCGTTTTGGCCACAGAGTGGCAGAGATGTTCAAGACAATTGGATGCCGACAGTGTGTCTTTTTTCTTCTTCCCTCCGAAGACAATATATGGGCACTTTTTTCTTTACGCACGATCCGAGCACCGTCAACCTGTCTGAGCGTGTGAACACATTATCTCTGCGCATGACCTCATCTCACGGTTAATTCTCGGCATTTTTTCGATGTTATCGTTTTGCGCCTCCATCTTTAGAATATGTGGCTGCAACGTGCACTTGATTGACACCATAATGCGCCCTCGGCTTTGAATTAAACGAGGATTAGTCTTGCAGGAGAACACTGGCTTTCTTTTAAAGCGTCCAGAATAATTACTCACCCAGTGCTCCCTGCTCCTTCCTGTGCTGCCCGGAGACCCCAAACCTGATGCTGAAATAGAAAATAGATGTGGTTTGGGGGTTTTCTGTTAAAAGTGGGCTACACTTCTAAGTATAGCAATGGCATTAAAGCTACATACCATTATTTGTTTGGATTATTTAAGTGTGTTTTCTGTTGAGCATTAAACCACACAAGACATTTCTATTCCTCCGGGTTGAAAACAATGCAATGCCCCTATTGCAAAGCTCATGTTATGGCTGCAAAATTAGTCGAGCTGTGTGGTGACAAATGAGCCTTCAGCGAAAGGATCCGACCATGCACAGCATTTGGAATTTTACACTTAATGTTCCAATGGCAATAATCGGACCGTTTAACTTAATATTATGCTGGCTTAGCCATATATAATTTCACGCAGAGGCAAATGGGATTTTTTTCCTCTCGTATGAAATAAACACCTTTCGGTGCACCAAGCATCTCATTTGTAAACGAGCAGCAAAATAGGAAGAAAAAAATAATCATATTCGGGGACGAGCGTATAACAGTTAATTTTCTGCCCTCGGAAAAAAAAAAAGAGCATTTATTCACTCGGTTTAGTTAAGTTGTGTCAGTTTTGAGAGTGCATTCCTCAGTGGAAGATGCATGCCCGGGAGCTTAATAGTGTGTCAGTTGTGTTCAAAGTGCTCCATGTGATGGAGTAGGTGGCTGTGAGCACGCTGGATGCCATGACGTAGACTAGTTTATCTTAAAGCCAAACTGCGCCTGTGATGGGCTCCGTGTGTAAGCTGGATGCTCCGAGTTGGATTTCTCTTCTTTTTTTAAAATCATGGTTTTTTTGGTCTTCTCCTAAAAAGAAATGAAGACGTTTACAGCGAGGTCAAACTGGCAGAGGCCTCTCTCTCTCTCTTTTCTGTGACGTGGAGCGCTGTTACGCGTGTCGTGTGTTCTCTCTCACGTCACAGGTTCTGTTATATAACGGAGAGGGACGCATGTTGTGCCCCAAATAAAGGATACGTATAAAAAGATTGGTGTCGTAGGTGCCCAAGCCCTTGCGCACAACAAAAAAGTTGATGTTCAGCAGCTCCGGCGACATCATATTTCATGTGCTTGACAAAAAGCAACAAAAAAGATGAATTCTCCCACCTGTTGCTAAGTAATAAACAAAAAAACACTCACTTCCATCTGTGCATCGCAGCTGCGGTAAAGACACCCGGCGGCGACTCAAACGCTGCCTCTGCGTCGCATGTATTCGATCCACGCCGTACGACCCCGACACATGAAATCATACTTCAGGGTCTATCCGAGGGCCGATCTGTGGGTGAGCCCCCCCCCCCCCCCGGTGTACACGCCAAGCACAAGCAGAATGGCATCGGTGCACTTTGATGATTTCAAGGATTTAGAAGCTTAGCTCTGGAATTCTCTGCCTGCTGCTGTCTGACGGCGTCCGCCCGTCGGTAGACTTTGCCTCGGTGTATGAGCAGGTGAACGACGTGAGAGAAATCCAAGAGAGAGAGAGAGAGTCATTACCAGTTGTGCTTTGCCAGAACAATGTGCACCGCGGGAGGTTTTAAAGTGGTTGCTCTGGAACGTCCGAGATATAAAAGATTTAAATGTATTTTTATTGCCTTCGGATGAACATAAACAAACCGGTTCCGTTGACCCGGCAGCGCTCCATGTGCACGACAGAGGATTTTCTCCTTTCTTTTTGTTGTTGTTGCACAGACCGCCATGCCATCGTTGCCACGAACGACCACGCATACACGGGGGTCACCGAGGGTCAGAGGGGTTCGAGCTCGTTTTAACAGCAGCGGGCCGGAGTGTTCCCTGTGGATGCTGAATTCAGCTGATGCAGGTTTTTCGGTGGGGATGAGCGGTTATACAGCCTCTCGTATATGCTGGACCATTTTTTATTTACATTTACTTTTTTAAATAAACACCTCGGTTTACTTTATTTTCGCTGAAGAACTCTTCGTTCAGTTCGGTTTCTGCAAAAATCGCCACCGCGGTGCTTTCGTTACATCCACCGGTGTGCGTTCCCCACGATGGGGAGAACGTGTGCAGACCTCAGTCAGGATTTATTTCCACGTTGTGCGCCTGAAATTGAGATATATGTTGTTCGGTCTCGGTGGAGACGGCAGGAAGAAGGGAGCACACATTGCCCAGAGGTGCGATCCAATCGATGATGGCGTCTTTGCTCTACAGTCAGGGGGGGGGTCTTAACACCAAGACCGCTGGGAACCGCGATCCACAGGAAGCGTGGCGTCATGTTCCCGGTGTCTCTCACCCCCCCCCTCTCTCTCTCTCTCACGCTGACGTCGCTTTTCTGCTGACACACTCCCAAAGCTGCCGTTTGCCTCCCCTCCTCTCCCCCTCCCATCCCCCCCCCCCCCACACCCTCGTGTTTTAAAGACTACGCATCGACATGGTTTTCCGCGGGCTATAAACAAGAGCCGCGGAGATGAGTCGGCGCTTTTTGCCGAGCTGTGTTCCGTCTGTTTTGGCCGTCTCCGTGGTGACGAAGCCATCTTTAACACACGTGTTGATATCCTCAGAAGAAGCGCGGTCAGATATATATATATATATATAACGGTTGTCTCTCTCTCCCGGAGGCGAAAACGAGGAGGACGGGTGTCATTTACTGCGCGGCGCGTTAATAACCTGCAAATTAGGCCAACGATATATCGTTTAAAAAAGCTGGCGTCTTTTCCCCGTGCAAACCGATCTTATAGGATGTGGATAAAGTTTTGAAAAAAGCACTCGCTCGTGAAATTTATAGGCGGCACTTTACACCCTGAATAACTTTCAAACACATAATCACACAAGTCATATTCTGCGTGACATTTGAAACCATAATAACGAAACACTGAGCAAGTGTACATATACTGTATACCGGTCACGCCGCTCCACCATCCAAACCAGTGTGGAGTGGCGTTCCCAGTCGTCCAATGGGCATCTTGCTTTCTCTCTCTGGGATGTTTGAGAGACTTCCCCTTGTTTAATGTTGGATTACATTTCCAGTTTTTTTTAAAATTGACCTCTAATCCACTAAATAGCCGTGAACTTTCACGCGGTACAGCTTTCACTTCCCTGCAGAACGTGAACCGATCAGCGGTTGAGTTGAATCCCGGAGCAACATCCAAATGAGACATTCTGACCCTCCTCTGGAAGTCCTAACTGAGTCTGTGTGTGTGTGTGTGTTTCTCTCCGGCAGGGCCCTGTCCTCGGTGGTGGCTCTGGGCGCCAACATCATCTGCAACAAGATTCCCGGGCTGGCACCTCGCCAGCGGGCCATCTGCCAGAGCCGCCCGGACGCCATCATCGTGGTGGGCGAAGGCGCCCAGATGGGCATCAATGAGTGCCAGTTCCAGTTCCGGTACGGACGCTGGAACTGTTCGGCGCTGGGAGAGAGAACGGTCTTCGGTCAGGAGCTGCGAGTAGGTCAGTCTGGGTTCTATCGCAGACGGGGAAGAGGCTCAGTGTAAATCGTGTGTGTGGTTTTGTGTGTGTGTGTCACGACGGGATTAGGGTGGACCCAAATGCACGACTCAGGAGACAGATAATTCAAATAAAGATCCTTTACTGAGAGCGTCGTCAGGAACGGAACAGACAGAATAATCAAACACACTGTGGAACGCTGGAGGGCTCGGTCAGAAAAACACAAGACAATCTGGCAGAGGACAAGTGCAAGTGAGGGAACCTAAGTAGACAGGGACTAATGAGAGAATGGGCAACAGGTGAGATGGGCATGAAGACCAGGTGAAGGTAATGAGGGACTAACGAGGGAGTGATCAGAGGCAGGTGAAGAGAGTTGGACTGACGAGATGGGAAGCAGGATCTGGAATGACATGATAGTTTAAGAGACAGGATGAAAACAACTAATACAAAAGGAAGGTGTGGAGCTAAACTGTTACAGTGTGTGTGTGTGTTCCTGCATGGCGGCATGTGAGATCCTGTTGACGTGACAATAATAACTGGTTTAATTAGCCGTTACTTATAACTAGAATTTAATTCATGTGCATTCAAAGAATAGTTTTGGGTTCATTCTTTGAATAAGAGAGGAATAGCACAAAATAATCTGAACTATTAAGATAATTATGTCATATTTTTGACTCAAGGTAGGGCCACAACAACAGGCGTTGATGCAGGAGCCTCTCGTGTTAGCCACGTTTGGAATCGACCCAAAAAACTATCAACATGCAACACACTCTGAGTTCACGGTTTCCCAAATATTCCAGAAAACTGCCACTGTGAGATAAAAGGTATACATGCATCTAAAAATGTTACGTTAAAAAAAACATTCACATTCGGTGTCGCATGACTCGGAGTGGACTACGTCTTCAGTTTGAGCGAAACGGGCTCCGGCCTCCGAGGGCACGCTGGAAAGAACCGACAGCAGCACATAAAGACTTTATGAGAAACGGTTGAACGGAATCACGTTGTTTTGCAACTTTGAAGCTGCTGAGTGGTCATTTTTTAAGAGGGGAATATCAAAGTTCACGAGGTTGACGCATTTGGAATGTCGTGTCGCGGGGGGGGGTCCATCAGATCATCGCACGAGAATAAGGGATATTATTAGTGACGGATAGAAGAGTGCGTTGTTACAACGCGAATACACTGAAAACACGTGACGGACGTGGATTACAACTTTAATGTTGTGTGTGTGTGGAACTCAAAGCTTATATCAGAGGAAGAGGGGAACAGACGTGACATTCTGCATGTTTCAAGCCATCCTAGTTCCTCACTTTTTACGAAAACAGTACAAGAGGAGTATCAAAAATAAAAATGTGGTGCCAGCCCCCCGACCCTCTGAGCCCCATGAAACACGTCTCTACGCGAGCCAAAACCAAGCTGCACACATCCCACAGTCCAGTGCTCGACTCTCTATTGTATAACCGTTCATGTTAGCATCACTCGAGAGAACTTCATCTATATGTATATATATACATATATATACATATACATATATAAGTATATATATATACATATATACACATGTATACACATGTATACATAGATATATACACATATATATATATACATATAAATATATATATATACACATACACATATATATACATATAAATATACACATATATACATATATACACACATATATATATGTGTATTTATATATATATACACATATATATGTATATATACATATGTATATATATATATATATATACATATGTATATATATATATGTGTATTTATATATATACATATATATATATATATTCCAGCCCATCTTAGTCGTCCGCCTTTTCAAATGTACAACGTTTGTCTTTTCTCCGGTGCGCTCCGGTTCCGATTGATGAAGGTTCTGCAGACGAGCCCGTTGGTTGGTTGGTTGGTTGGTTGGTTGGTCGGTCGGTCGGTCGGTCGACCGTCGCCGGCCACGCCGAGTTCATGGAAAAGCCACCGACAGGCACCGGAGGCCTAATGTGGAAAACGTTTGGGTGAACAATGATATTGCGAATAGCGAGACAACCAACGGGTGTTATTGCCGAGTGCGCTTGTTGACCCCCCAAAAATAGACGGACACATCTGTTGTTAATCGGGCTAAATTGGTTGTGTCCATGCGTGGCTGTGCACACGCAGACACACATTTACGTTTACGATGCTTTTGTTTCGGGAGACTCGGCTCTCTCCGCAAAAACCTCTCCTGCGTCGCTTTTTGTGTTTTTTACGGGGGGACTTTTGTATATTTCCCTTCATTTCGGAGATGCTTTGTTGCCATTACGTTGCGGCGGGGCTGTGCATTTAATCCGGTGGCTCTGTTAACAATCACTCCTCTAAAAAAAGGAGTCGCTGAATTAGCTCCAGCTCTCTCTCTCTCTCTCTCAAAAACGTTTTCTTTCCTTTGTTGTGAATGCGACCGCTTTCTCTTTGTAACGGGGCTCATGTTGTTTTCTTCAACACTCGACATCCTCCTCCTTTTGCTCTGTTCTTTCATGCCCTTTTGAAGGGCGTGGAGACTTCAGAATGATATCAGACATTATTGGTTCATCAGTTATTTGTGTTTTTCTTACATATTATACTGTGAAGTCAAGTACTTCCTTTAATAAACATCCACTCTTAGTTATTGTTCTCTGATGGGGAGTGTCGGCATTGTCATCTCATATTTGTGCAATTCGAGGCCATTCATCCCAACTTCCCGACATCCCATAATTCCCGTCATCTGAATTTCAAGCCCGCCTTCTTCGCTCTTCTTCTTTATTTTATATTTTACTTTGTATACTCCTATATCTTTCATCCCTGTTTTTTTATTCTTGTGTGTTTAGTTTATTGGTGCTGCTACTGTGACGACAAATTTCCCCTTGGGGATTAATAAAGTATATATCTATCTATCTATCTATCTATCTTCTTTGGTTTCCACACATATAAATGAGCACATGACCGTCTGGTCCGAGAGCGATGACTACCGGATGACTCCCGTGATTGTTCGATAATGACGGGACTTTGTGGCCTCCTCGAAAGATAGAAAAAAGTATTCCAACGATGACGTCGTCTTGGAACTTGATTTCGGTCGCGGGTTCCCATGAGACATTTATTGATTAGGGGTTTTTCTGGTTGAAATAAAAGAAGAAAAAAGAACCACGCAGTGTACAAAAAGGCTTTCGGAAAAAAAATCTTACAAATCTGCCCCCAATATAAAGCAATAAAAAAAAAAAAGGAAAGAGATTGTTGTGAAAGGATTTGATGTTTATTCGATAAATGGAGAGCGACCGTGGCGCCGCGTGTGCGTCACCGGGAGCCGATGATCTCACTGGAGGACTGTAGCTTTGTAAAAAAATTTTTTCAAAAATGTCACAGGGATTCAGACACACCGAGTTCCTCCTCTCCTCCTTCAAGTGAATGGATTTACACACAAATAAAGGGGAAAGTGCCTTTTGACAGTGTGGGCTTATTGTGAGGAACACACAGCGGCTCTTTGTCCGGCGGCTCGGTAAACCCGTCTCGACAGACACTCGGCTTTTGTGATCAGGTTTTTTTTTTCTTTTTCTCTTCAAGATAACACAAAAGAGCTTCAAGTGCTAAAAGTATCAATACAAAGGAGGAAAAAAGTTCAGTGTGCATGTGTCATGATATTTCTGTCAATGCTGGCGAGGGACAGATCGATGAACACACACACACAAAAGTTTTTTTTTGATACATGTGTTTTTGATAAGCTGTGGTGAAAAGCAAGACAAAAGTTCACAAAAGAACAATAAATTCTCTCACTGACTGGAACTTCAGCCGAACAAAAAATAATAATGACGGCGTATCGAATCAACTTCTCTCACCACTGTTCCATTCTGGAGACATGAAATATGAATAATCCGGCCTGAGCTGATTCTCAACTGGCACAGGTATCTATTAATGTCGCCTGATAACTGAGCTATGAGTTCGTCGCTTGATGTTTTGAGAAGTTTAAACGAGAATTCACAGAATTCTTCATCACCGAAGCGACAGAGTTTTTTTGTATCGGCACAAAGGTCATCGTGATGTGGGGGGGAGGGGGGGGGGGTCTGAATGGAAAATATGAGCAATAATTAAACAAATCACTCCAGTGTAACCATATCTATAATCTAATCAGCGTTATTGGGAGGGGGAAAAAAAACACCTAAAACGCTCGACACTTAATTCATGTGTATATTGTGGGATACGTAGATCAGAAAACATGCAGT
Source organism: Pseudoliparis swirei (assembly GCF_029220125.1). NCBI lineage: Eukaryota > Metazoa > Chordata > Actinopteri > Perciformes > Liparidae > Pseudoliparis > Pseudoliparis swirei. The sequence continues at coordinate 7,365,501 of NC_079393.1, read as the reverse complement.
TCAACAAGCCCCGCCCCTAAAAGAGACCTATGGTTAAGAAACATGTCAGCTGTCTACCATCATCCGGAGAGGAGTGGCGGCGTCCTTGAATGCGCTCGTATTAACTCGCATGTTTTTTGTGTTATTGTTGCAGCGGGCGGGGGGGTGAAGTTATCGAGTTGTGCCCCCCCCCCCCCGGAGCCGAAATCCTGTGTGAATTAAAAGCAGTAACAATGGTGAAATATCGCGATGCACGGGCGTCGTATCCATGACGACCGTATTAGCCTCAGTCATTCGCAGCATTACTGCTCCACCATTAATTGACGCCCCTTCGGCAAAACAAAAAAAAGTCCAATCCCTTCACCCCCACCAGAAATCAGCAAATTCCCACATCGGCATAATCAAGTGCGGAGGAAAAGATATTCCCGTTCCGCTCCCATTTGAACTTTTTCATTCAAATCCCTCCCAAATTATGAACACTAAACCTCCCCCCCCCCTCCCCCCCCAGCTCGGTGATCCAGTCTTACTTTTGGACCGGGGAGGGAGGAGATGTCGGCATTTCTTCAAGACCGCAAGTCTAATGCATTCTCTCCGTGCCGCCCGGGGGCGTCTTCCTTCTGCCCCGGAGCGTCTCCACTGGGATTCCGTCCACATTAATAGTCGTGTTATTGAGCATTACTAGAGCCTGAGATGTCTCTTCTTCTGGGCTTCCAGTTTCAAAGGCGGGGGTCATTCGATGTTAATTTCACTCCGCTCCTGTGAACAGAAGGCGGTGTATTCGGCTCGGTCGGTGGACTCTTCTGCCTGAGGGTGGACCGGATCGACGGAAAAATGAAAGCTTCCCCATTCCGGTTGCAGATCTACGCCCCGGATATATACGGCGTTTTGGCTTTCAGTCGGGACAGCAACAAAAAACGTGGAATGAGTTATCCTGCGGAAAACAGAAAATGGGAGTTATTGAGAGGCGTGTCCACGTCTATCGAGAAGAAATAACGAAATGAGAGACTCGTCCGTCAGCGAGTCAGGGGGTGGGGGGGTGGTAACAATGTCAAAACGTGGTCAATCCTCCAATCATAACCCTTTGGCCTGATTTCTGGATGAATCATTCTATTTGACATAGGCTGTGATTTGTTGATGCCATTTTTTTTACCTACTCGTATTTGAGTGTGAAGTACATCCCAAAAAAACCACGTAGTTCCCGTAAGAAGTGGACGTGACCTTTGACCCCCCCCCCCCGCCCCGTTCTCTCAACTTCTACAAGTGAACTGTATTTACGCTGCTGGTGCTTTATTTTTTCCTGTTGCATTTATTCTATCGCACAACTCATCAAATCCACTATGACTCCATGTCTGTGTATTTATGTTTTGACTTACAACAAAAAAAAAAAGCATCTCCCGTCAGACATTCCTTGGGTAAACCACGTGTAATAGAGACTTAAAAGACCTGCTTATGGACGCCTTACAGCTGCGTTTAAACTGCGATGCACTTGATGTTGGCGATTAGGGCTTGAAAACGGACACCTCTCAACGGCTACACTCGGCATCAAAGGCCGACCGGCCCTCTCGTCGTAGGAAGGCCGCTCTGGTTACCCTCTGTTTGACTTCCTCCGCCTGTGTGTCACCGTGGTGATTCATGCTTTTCACGCTTTTCATGCTGAAAGAGGTTTCTTGTTGTTTCCCGGCAGTGAAATATAACAAAAGTTCAATCATATTGGCGTGGGGGGGGGGGGGGGCATTGCACAAGAATACGTGCAGCACTTGAACAGGTGAGCCTTTCTGCTGCAGTGGGAATAGTGATTTTTTTTTTTTTTAGCAGCGCCAAAAGACCCAAATTGAAGAACAGAACACCACGACTTTTCAGAAAAGATGAAAGGAAAAGTCTGTTTTTCTCTGTGACCTACATCAGGCCTCTCTTCCCTTTTGCTTTATCTTTAGTTCTCTCTCTCTCTCTCTCCCTAACTCTCTATATTTCCCTAACTCGCTCTCTCTCTCTCTCCCTAACTCTCTCTCTCTCTCCCCAACTCTCCCTCTCTCTAACTCTCTCTATATTTCCCTAACTCGCTCTCTCTCTCTCTCCCCAACTCTCCCTCTACCTAACTCTCTCTCTCTCTCCCTAACTCTCTCTCCAACTCTCTCTATATTTCCCTAACTCGCTCTCTCTCTCTCCCTCCCTAACTCTCTCTCTCTCTGTCTCTCCCCAACTCTCTCTCTCTCCCTAACTCTCTCCCTCTCTCTGTCTCTCCCTAACTCTCTCCCTCCCTCTCTCTCTCTCTCTCTCACCTTGTTGCCCCGAGCTGTGCATCATTACTAGAAACTCTGAGAACATGGGAACTGGCTACCACACGTCTACGAGTAGTTACCAAAACAAATTCAAGTGTGATCAAATGTGGAGGCTGAGACTCACAGGAAGAGAAAAGAGGGCGTGGCCATGTCTGCATTCCCAATATATCTATAGATATATATCATCATCTCCCATCCCGTCGCTCCCTCTCCATCCTCCATCGATCTCCCCCTGGACGCTCAGTGTGTGGGGAAGGAAGCGGGCGAGATCCACCTGCCAGGGCTCCAGGGCTCCAGGGTTCCAGGGCTCCAGGGCTTCAGGGGCCAAATCAGTGTTGGGTCACATAAAAAGGATGTTTTTTAAGTCAGCAGGTTCACTGAAAACCACTCGTGTGGAAAAGAACTCCCTGAATAGGCACGTACTCGATCGGGAGCTGCAGATGCAGGACTCCCTTCGAGCAGAGGAAAGGTCACTGCCTTCAGACAGAACTCAGGGCTGAGGTTGTCTCGTTGTATCCCCCAGAGGAGTCGGAGGAGGAGGAGGAGGAGGAGTTCAAAGAGGACTTGGTAGATAGAAGTTTGGGGGGATTTTTGGTGGAGAGTTTTGCGTTGCCTACACTCTTCGAAAAAGCTGAAGCGTATTGAATGTTTTTTTGGATGCAATATGTCAGAGAGATGCTCTGGGTTTGGGGTTTGGGGTCTGAAGGTTTTTTTAGGTTTTTTTTTTGTCGCGTCAACCCAATTTTCATGAACAGCTCTGAAGGCCTTTCAGAACCCTTTCTACTAATAACAAGAGACAATGGTCACTGCTTTCATAGGCAAACATGAGTCACAATAATCTGATACATATAATCAAGTGGAATTCTAAAAAAATATAAAAAACACTACAGTGGCAGTCATATTACCATCCTCACATTTTGATGCACTCTTGCTGAAGTTTTGTATATATCGCCCCGTATAAGTTAAGGAGAAGGAACTTCCTTGGCTTTAGGATTTGTTGTATTCTTGAAGGCTTATTAAATTAGCCATGCGTTTGCTTTTCTCCTCTCATACGCTGCACTATACCAGCTCCTGGTTTTCAAGGACAACAAAATTCTTGCAGATTATAAACGCTTTGGCGGAGATCCTTCCCCTTCTCGGAATCAGCTGATGGTCATTTGTGGTGAAATCATATCCCGGCAGAATGCAAGTACCACATCACAGAGCAACCTAAGGCTAATAATGAACGGACGAGGTCATCTATTCACATGGCCCTGTGGTTCCCCGCGTGCTTTGTTTCCTCATTTTGACAAAGTAAAAGGAAATGCAAGTTGAAATATTAATTTCCACCAGCTGAACTTTTTTTCTCTCAACACAATCCTTTTAAATCACGTCAACTCGATGATAAACATTCTTTGAAAGCAGTGGTAGAGTGTAACTGTATCTATCTACGCTGTCAAGCCTGCGTTTATTCAACATTTAGAGGAGAGAATTCACATATATATATTTATATATATATATATAAAAATACATATATATATATATGCATATACATGTATATATAAAAAAAATTATATATAAATGTATATATATATAAATGTATATATATACAAAAATACAAATATATATAGATATATATATATAAAAAATATATATAAAAAATGTATATATATAAATATATATATAAATGTGAATGTATATATATAAATGTATATATATGTATATATATAAATATATATATATGAATTCTCTCCTCTAAATGTTGAATAAACACGGGGTTGACAGCGTAGATAGATACAGTTACACTCTACCACTGCTTTAAAAGAATGTTTATCATGTAGTTGACGTCATTTAAAAGGAGTGTGTTGAAAAAAAAGTTATATATATGTGTGTGTGTGTGTGTATAGAGAGAGCCTTCACAGTTAAATGTTCCCTTGAAAAAACGAACGCCGTTACCCTGTCTGACATACGAGCTCAGTGAGTTGGCCGTGACTGTTATACCCAGGACTCGTGTAATAAAGGAAGTATAAAAACTCATTAATTGGGTACTTTTGAAACTGGTGAAGTCTCCTAAAGTACCATCAATCATCTCACTGCCGCCAAGGTTTTTGTTCCCCTTTTCTGGGATTAGTTTCTAGTTGCTTATCCACCCTTCAGGCCCATTGTGAATATCGACTCACATATGTCATATTTCACCTTATTCTGTTATCCCGTAAAGAGAGAAAAAAAAAAAAGGATGTTGTTACTATCTCTGATGCACTGTAGTGCCAACCTACTATCACTGCGGTTTCACTCGCATGCTGCCAAGGGCTCGATGCTACGTGCATAACGTTGTGTAAATGATGCGTGCGTTGTGTTAATGTGGGAACCGTGGAGTATGAAAGGCCCATTTTTCAGCCCGTCATCATGTGGGTAGCCGTAATCCTCTCTGCCCTCGTCTGTATGAGTCCAGAGAAAACAGAGCAGTCGTATACATGTGTGTGTGTGTGTGTGTAGGATGTTTTCCCCTAACCTTTATCAGATAAGGGAGTCTGATGTGTTGCTGCTCTGCCCAAATTTCCTTCCCAATTTCTCGGCCTCGCATCCCCTGCCCACCACATGTGTCTGCATCGAGGGGCGGGGCCTAAACGAGCGCCATCATCGTCTCTGTCTCAGACATGTGTGGGTGTGTCGAGAGCTGCGGGTCCCTCTCTTCCTCTCTTTTCCCTTCACTCTCTCTCTCCTGCCCACCCACCGTCCGTCTGCTGACGTGGCCTGGGGTCGTCCCGGGCCCTGGCCCTCGGGCCCCTGTGTGTGTGTGTGTGTGGTTGCGTTATCGGTGGGATCTGCGTCTGTCTGTGTCTGCCGGTGCCGCTAGACGCAGGAGGAAACAGGATGCGAGAGGATCAGCTGTAATCTCACAGCGCGCTTTGTCCCACACAATCCCAGGCCGATCGCTGTGTTCTCTACACGCGGGGCCGCCACTGGACGTCTACATGTGCCAACAATCACACCGCGCACTGGCCCACTTAGGTGAGAGCTCAGAGAGTTAGTGGGTTTGGAGGCGGAGAGGACACTGGTGGGAGGGGATGTTAAGAGACCTGGTGTCACGGGAGTATTAGGGTGAACCCAAATGCACGACTCAGGAGACGGAACTGGAAAATAATTAACTTTACTCCAAGGACCGGCAGGAACAAAACAGACGGGAACAGATAAATACACTTTGTAACGCTGGAGGGCTTGGTCAAGAAGAACACAAGACAATCTGGCAGAGGACAAGGGCAAGTGAGGGAACCTAAGTAGACAGGGACTAACGAGGGAATGGGCAACAGGTGAGATGGGCATGAAGACCAGGTGAAGGTAATGAGGGACTAACGAGGGAGTGATCAGAGGCAGGTGAAGGGAGTTGGACTGACGAGATGGGAAGCAGGATCTGGAATGACGTGATAGTTAGTGAGACAGGATGAAAACAACTAATAAAAAAGGAAGGTGTGGAGCTAAACCGTTACACCTGGAGCTTTATGCGAGGGGTTTGATGAATATCAACGAATATGGGAAACATGGGCTCCGAACGTGTCATTTTGACTGGCTGATTATGGTGATGACGGTGTTGGTATCCTCGATCATATGACGCGAGATTGATTTATATCTCCGTAAATATGTTTTTTATTGCAGATGAAACAAAGTCCAAAAGGGATTGAAATAATCCCCCCCTCCCTTCCATCATCCCTAACCTCTCTCCACACCCTCCCCCAATCACACTGCACCGTAAACGTCTAAATCTAGTCACTTGCACTTTTGGGTTTTGGTTTGCTGTTTGTACATGTTTATATATATATATATATATATATACATTTATATATGCATTTATATTTATATATATATTTAAATATATAGATTTTTTAATAGATATTTTTATATATCATTTCCACTGTTGACCATATCTGGACTGCATTTTATTTATTTATTTATTTATGGTATACTGCTTCTTTGCACTCTGGTCAGATGTAAAACTACATTTCGTTGTCCCAGTGCAATGACAATAAAATTGAATCTGATTTTGAGGAATAATCCTAAACTGAACTTGATGAATACCGTGTGCGGCACATACCGGCACTACGTTTCCAAAACTGAGCAGGTGAGGTCCCTGATGTTCAAGTCTCCTTGTTAGGATGAAAGGGTAGGAAGGAGGAGTTGTGCCTGTTTTAGCAAGTCTGCGTATTCAGCGAAAAAGCTTTATCTGCACCTCAGGGAGATCAGGGAAGAAAAAGGATGCTTTTCAGATGTTTTCTGCCAGCCCAATTTTCTATGCCTGGGAGGCAGCTTACTTAGATTCTCAGCATTTAATACCGGCATTGTTAAATACCCTCGTAATTGTTTTAGCTTTACTGCTCAAAGCCCTCCTTATTATACAGTAAGCGGCTGTGCCAAAGCGTGTCACTCCCCCCCCCCCCCCAGCTCCATGATGTGTATTCACCGAGACTGTGGAGCCTAGTTCTGGTAAAACAATATTATTTTATTGTACAGGAACACGGCTGCGCTAATTCCTCAAGCTGCAAACCTCACGGACCACAACTTTGCCTATAATTTGCTCGGGAGCATACGTTCATAGCAACGGTACATAAAGCGGAACGGAAAACAGTAGGAGAGAGCGCGTTAGTCAGTTCGGTGATTGGTATACAAAGCGAGGGGGTTTTCCTCCAACTTTCTTCCCCTTCCATGAGGCCCGGGGGACTCGGCTCCAGCGCCGGCGAGGCATTGGTTAGAGATCGTTTTCAGTGTTTTGGGTGTTACAACGTTATCATAACTGGACTTTGTGGAAAATGTGCTTCTTTTTTTTCTTTTTTATAGTGCGTGCGTGAACTTTTACAGACAATTTGTGCAAAATCTCAGATTTCTATTTGATTCAGTCTTGCTGAAGTTTTGTATTTATCGTATATAAGTTTTTCTTTTGCTTTTTTAACAGAAGAGTAAGAAGAGTATTTATTTATTTAAAAATATATATATTTAACCAGGAAACGCCTCATTGAGATTAAAAATCTCCTTTACAAGAGCGTGCTGGCCCAGACAGCAGCAGTAGCACGTCACGCAAAGTTTCAGACAATACAACATAAAACAGTGACAGGCAATATAAAAAAGAAAAAAAGAAAATCACAGCATGAATAAAACCAAAACTAAGACTCAAGTCAACACAACCCAGCTTACACAGGAGCATATCCCTCCGTCACAGAAAACATCTACACCCAGATGAATTTCCCTCCACATCTTTCAATCTATTTTTAAAAGCACCTAAAGAGATATATAGGAAGAGTATAGGGACTATCTTGGCTTTAGGATGTTCACGTTATTCGGAGAGTGGGAGTGCAGCGTGGAAAAGAAAGCAGCCGGGAATAAGTAGACAGTTAGTAGACTTTCAGTGAACCGACATGCGGCTGGAGAATTGACCTTTTCAATCTCCACTAAATATACACTACCGTTCAAAAGTTTGGGGTCACTTAGAAATGTCTTTATTTTTCAAAGAAAAGCACTGTTTTTTCAATAAAGATAACATTAATCAAAAATACACACTATACATTGTTAATGTGGTAAATGATTATTCTAGGTGGAAACGTCTGGTTTCTAATGAAATATCTCCAGAGGTGTATAGAGGCCCATTTCCATCAACTATCACTCCAGTGTTCTAATGGTACATTGTGTTTGCTAATCGCCTTAGAAGACTAATATCTGATTAGAAAACCCGTGCAATTATGTTAGCACAGCTGAAAACAGTTATGCTGGTGATATAAGCACTACAACTGGCCTTCCTTTGAGCTTGAAGTTTGAAGAACAAAATTAATACTTCAAATATTAATCATTATTTCTAACCTTGTCAATGTCTTGACTTTATTTTCTATTCAATTTTCAATTCATTTGAGAAATAAAAGTGAGTTTTCATGGAAGACACAAAATTGTCTGGATGACCCCAAACTTTTGAACGGTAGTGTTGTTGGTGGGCAATTGAGGAGAAATGCTGGATCCTCTGGATGAAAGAAAAACAAAAAGTAGAGTCCTGTCCTGTTTGTCGTACGCTGTCGTCAACATCACCACACGTGCAGAGACCCCGGCCCACCAGCAGGTGACACTTTCCCCTGTGGTCACTTCAGGGCCATCGTTTGTCCGTGGCAGGACGTCCTCTCGCTTAATGGATGTGAAGCTCCCAAAAAAAAACACTCCTGTGTATCGGCGTGTTTTTTTGAGACGTCATTTCTTATGCAATCCAGTCCTCTCCTCTGTCCGCCCCGGGGGGGGGGGGGGGGGGGGGTGGGGGGTGAGTGCATGTCCGGGATAAGGGTGGGAGCCTTTAAAAAGCGTTTCCCTTCACTGCTCCACCAACAGGCTCAGCTTGTGTGGAGAGGCCATTCAACTGCACTGCTGGGCTCTGCCGGTCTGTGAGTGTGTGAGTGTGTGTGTGTGTGTGTTTGTGCTTTTTCTGTTGCTTGACAAGACCCCCACCAGTATTCCAGCCTAAACTACTTCTCTCCAGCCCTTTTTTTCATCATCTGCTGAATATTCTGTCCTCTTCCTGTCATACATCCGGTCCTCCTTGGCTCTGTGATCGTTGCGTCGTGGCTGCGGCGCTCCTTCAGACCGATCGTGCGATAGGGTTAGGCGTGGGTGGGGCGCGGGCACACAGGGAATATATTTTTTTTTTAAATGTTGGGAATTGTATGTAAATGTATTTAAAATATTAAGTGCATGGTTATGCAAAAAAAAAAAAGAAAAAAAAAATTCAATAAAAAGCCTAACAAATTTTAAAGAACAGAACATTGGAGCAAAGGCAAGTCGACCAACGGGAGTGCAGACAAGCCCATGTAAGTCCACAGTCCCCACCCCCCCTCCTCCAGTCCGCTGTAGCTTCCTGTAAAAGATTGATGAAGATAAAGGTCCACAACAACAACAAAATGAACGAGAACGGGCACTCGGTAGAGCGCATACCTTCGCATATCACAAGATTGGGCATTGAATTATGAACATTTTGGCATTAGTTGCATGCCAATTGGATAAATATTGACCGTGCTATGGTAAAAAGAAGATTTAGACCTTTTCATGACCTTGACCTTTGACCCGATCGATCCCAAAATCTAATCAAATGGTCCCCGGATAATAACCAATCATCCCACCAAATTTCATGCGATTCGGTTTAAAACTTTTTGTGTTATGCGAATAACACGCATACAAATAAATAAATACACGGCGATCAAAACATAACCTTCCGCATTTTCAATGCGAAGGTAATGAAGGTGTTTATGGGAGGGATTTGTTGTGGACATCTGAGGCAAGTCTGGGTTTAGAGGTTAACAATAAAAAAAAGGGGGTTAGGGTTACCGATACAAGTTGTGTGGCAAACACTACCAAGGGACTTTAACCCCCCCCAGGCATAAATCAAACCTCTCTGGGCTGTTCTCTGGAGGACGGAGCAGTGAGCTCCAGCCCTGAGCTCCAGTCCCTTTCCTCCCTCGTCAGCAACACAGTGGTGAAGAAAGCGAGGCCCCGGCTTGAGGTCAGCGGTGGTGTTACGACACCGGCTCGCCTAAACTACACCAGCAGCACCGCCTGCACGGTGTCGCCGGTTGTAAATCTCCCGTGCCGTGTCATGGGAAATGTGTCCGGCGGTCGAGGCCTGCCTCATGGCTCTAAACACAGATTATACCGTTTTTAGCGGCGAGCCGCGACATCCAGAGATTTTCTTTTTGTGTCTCGGTTTCCGGGGGCAGATGGTCAAACGGCCGCGGCCCGAGGCCCTCCGAGTCCGTCGCTGACGCAGGGAAAGAGCCGGATGCTTTGGGCTTATTTATGAATATATATATATATTTATGTGTATTTTTATATACCTGTTGTGAGGGAAGCAACGGTTCATCTTCTTCCTCCCGACTTTCTTGGAGAGTGTAGCAGACACTTGCCACTAAACTCCATTAGACATCTGGTTTAATATTCCCCCCATCCTTCTCTCCTGGATGTTTCCAAGTTCATTGAGGTTTTTCTGGTCACTCCAATTTTCCACTGGCAGCTAGCGAGGCTATCCCAGGGTGGTTCCTCCTGGAGGGCTGTCAGGACTCTGGGGCCAACCTCTGAAGGGCTTTCAGTTGCTGTTATGGGTGCTTTTTCTCCTTTTTCATCAACCACATGGCTGTCGAGCAAACCGTGGGCCTTCCTTTCCTGAGGGCGCAGGAGTACAATCATGTTACACACACACACACACACACATATAACCTCCAACACAAGAGCATTGTTGTTGAAATACAGAGTGTTCCTGGTCGTGGTTGTTCGGTTTGAGGTTTTCAGAACCTTTTGGGTTTGGGGTTTCTATCACCTCGGGACAGCATCATTCTCTATTCATGTGTTTCTACTTCAATTCGGACTTGAAAATAAGTTTAACAGCAGTTCAAGCACTTATTACAGAATGAACTAGAACGGGCACTCGGTAGAGCGCATACCTTCGCATACCACAAGATTGGGCATTGAATTATGAAAATGTTGGCATTAGTTGCATGGCAATTGGATACAAATTGACCGCGCTATGGTAAAAATAAGATTTTGACCTTTTCATGACCTTGACCTTTGACCTGATCAATCCCAAAATCTAATCAAATGGCCCCCGGATAATAACCAATCATCCCACTAAATGTCATGCGATTCGGTTTAATACTTTTTTAGTTATGCGAGTAACACGCATACAAATAAATAAATAAATAAGTACACAGCGATCAAAACATAAACTTCCGCATAAATAAATAAATACACGGCAATCAAAACATAACCTTCCGCATTTTCAATGCGAAGGTAATAACTGTGATTGTAATTTTTGTTTCATGTTTTGGATTCATATCATCCTCACATATAATATAATTGAAGAGGCAAGAGGGAGATTGAAGGGCCCATTCTAATGGGTATTTAAACCCAACGGACAACATGTTTTTAAAAAAGTCTGATTTCCGATGTCTTCTTTGGTTTATTGCACAAAGAAAAGAAGAAGGGTCTTGATAGCCACAGTCCCTTGGCTTGTGTAATTGGCTTTCATCACGGCCATGCAGAGAGCCTTGGCAGTGCCAGACCCACCGGGGGGGTGTCGACCAGTGCAGGCCCCATCATCATCATTTTCCCCATGAGCGGCACAACTCAATGGGCCCAGAAATGGGCACGCATCTCCGGCTCAGGGAACCACCCTTTCTCTGGAAACTGCCTTTATCCTGTTTTAAACATTACAGCGACGCTCTGTTTGTGCCTTTTTAACACCGTGTGCGTGAGAGGATGGAGAGGCTAGTGTTGAGTGTTTTGTGTATTTTTATTATATGGCCCGGTCACTCGGTATCTGCGTGCATTATGGTTGCCCGCCACCATCCGTGCACACGTGTGTGTGAGGTGGGGGGGAGGGGGGCGGCAGTGACCACGAGCCGGTGTGGCACACGGCTCCGCCGCTAACCCGAAAAAGGAGCAAGTGGTCGTGAGTCAGTCGCCATCGGGCAAACCCGTGGCCGTGGTGTTAGCGCGGCGGCACCGGTGCCAGGATAGGAAATTAACGGCGGCTTTTTTTGGGGGTGAAAACGTCTGTGAGAGTTCAGAAAATGCCCCCTGAGACTGCAGAATAAAGAGGTGCAAAAAATGTTTTAAAAAAAAATCCCTCTGAAGAAAGAAGAGGAATCCAAATGAAAAACAGATGCAAGATGTCTGCAAAGAAGCAGTTTGTTTTAAAAGTGCATAACACGAAAAAAGAAGCTTCATAAAATCCGGGCAATAGGCAAATAAGTACTTTTTAATGTTCCGCTTTGTGTAAAGCTGTCATGCCAAGGCTGGACTCCATGCGACCGCACCGTCTGGGCCTGTTAAACCGGGGAAAATAAGCAACGTTTTTTTTTACATCTAGTAACGTTTAAAAATTGTTAAAAGATTGTTTGGCTATACTGAGATGTTTTTCTTCTGCGTTTCAGTTCCTTATAACTTTCACTTTATTGTTGTACTTTGCCGCTGCAGATGTAAACATCTCCTCCATTTGCTCCTTTCAGGATATTTCGGTTTTCTGAGGGGACTGTGGGTCCGTCTGGAGTATCCGACAGTTTATTTACTGTAGGCAGTGAATGTTTACAACGTTTATTTCTTCATTCGGTCTTTCGACGGATTTGAATTCTTTGCAGCTTTCAGAACTTTTTTTGCATATTTCGTGAAACATATTTTGCACATGTGTGTCACATTTGACATGTTGGAGTGTGTTACAGCCAACGTGTCCAATATGGACAAATATGTCTCTGATAAATCGCTGATTCAGACGGTTTATACAATTTATAAACCAGGATTTGCCTTTTAAATCTGTGGAACGTGATACGATGACGTCACCAAACCGATGCGACAAGCTTCCTGTTTCCCCTGAAAGGACTTTGAGGACATTATAAATCATAAAAGGAGCTTTTTGGCTTTCTGGAGTGCAAAAAAAAGCAAGCAAAAAAGCAATTTATATAGAAATATTCAAATAATTGAGACCGAGTACATTACACAACATACATCAAAAGACGTTCCCCTGTGCTCTGCGGTGAACTCGTCTCTGCATTACTGCCAGTTGAAGGGAGGCCCTCAGCCCTCTGGAAAGGAGGAGAGGAGGGGAGGACTCTGAGATATTTAGGAAGAATAAAAGGAACGCAACAACATCGTTTATTTGTCATCGACCTGTGGCTAAACGTGTCCATCCTTTTCATCTCAAATCCATAACATAACTATTATTTCATAACGTGATAAACCTAGCAGCGCTCAAACAAATAGCACTTTTGATAACGAATCATCTTTTAGGGCATTTGTCAACAATAAATGTCAAATATTTGCACATTTGACCCTCTCAAATTTGAGGATTTGCAGCTATATATTATTTTAAACCAGGATATGAAAACAGTTGCTCACGCGTGTTTTGGACGGCGTGTATGGGGACCGGCTAACGGCTCATGGAACTACCAGTACACACACACACACACACACACACTGGTGAGTACACACACGGCGCGCTGCTGAACCGGCCGACAGCTTGATAGTTCTACTTTTGCTTTTTGCCCTACGCGAGGACTTCGAGCCAATCGCCCGCATACATCGGCGCTTGTTTTTGAATTTTAATAAAGTGTGTTTCACGATTGCCTTCCAGCCCATTAGGGGGAGGGGAGGAGGAGGGGGGGGTCGTTGCAGACACACCTGGCGTAGACACACCCTCTTCTAAGCGCACGCTTCAATTCAGTTCAATTCAGTTTATTTTATGTAGCCCAATATCACAAATTTACAAATTTGCCTCAGAGGGCTTCACAATCTGTACACATACGACATCCCTGACCTTTGACCTCACATCGGTTGAGGAAAAACTCCCCAAATTTTTTTTAAAAAGGGAAGAAACCTCCAGGAGCGCAACAGAGGAGGATCCCTCTCCGGGATGGACAGAAGCAACAGATGTCATGTGAGCAGAAGGAAACAATACAGAGTTACATAAACACATTCAATGAATATGACAGAAATGTATGATTAATTAGAAGTAAGTAAAGTTTATTGTGTCAAAGTGCAGGAGAGTAGTCAATTAAAACAATGTGTCAACAGTTAAAAGAGCAAAGTACAATACACTGTAAAAAATGGTGCAATAAAATAAATAAAAAGCGTCTCCTCTCTCGCCGTCGGGCTCTCGCTCCCTGCACACCTGCAGCGTGGGCAGCAGAGCAAGGTGCTCCTGGAGGAGGAATTCAGCACGTTGGACAGCACCTAGACCCGCTCTCCCCACTGGAAATCCCAACACTGCACACACACACACACACACACACACTCTCCCAGGCTGGGCCCGAGGACTTTGCGGTCGGAAATGTGACCACATTTCTTCCAAGGTGCAGGAGGGAGGCAGTTTTGGGGAGAGGGGGGGAGGGAAAACATGTTTGTGTAGCCTATCACGGTGATGAAGGAGCACACTTGACGTTTCTCTGCTGTTTATCGAGCTTCAAATATCTCATTATCTGTCAGGAGTGGAGTGTTGAAAGTTGTCTGAAGGTGGTCGGCATCGTCTTTAGCATGAACACATTTATACAGAATTATTAGAGCCAAAATGTCCATAACAACAACCCCGGAAGTCATTTTGAGCCGATACATGAACGATAATTGGGAAATTAAATGAGTATTCCATGGTTGTGGGTGCTGAACATGAACTCACTTGGTTATTCTCCAGTAAAGATGAATGAAAGTACAGCGACTTTATCGCGGAAGTCATCGAAAACAATCATTTTTAACCCTCCTGTTACCTTCACATTTACTAACATATTTTACCCTCGGGGTCAATTTGACCCCAGCAATTAAAACCTCCAGAAAATTATTAGAATTAATATTGTTTCCCAAGTTTAAGTGTGAGGTACTTTATGTTTGTTTGTTGACTACCTAAATAGCCCTTTAAATAAATAAAAAAGTTGATATTTCTTATATGTTTGACAGTGAAAAACAGCCTGGGGTCAAATTGACCCCAAAGAACACCGACATTAAACATTGAATGGGGTCAAATTGACCCGAAAGGTAACAGGAGGGTTAAATCAATTCAGTTTATTTTGCATAGCCCAATATCATTAACTTACGAATGTTCCTTTACACTCTGTACACACACGACACCCCTGACCTTTCCTATGTCATCACGACCCATCGCACGATTCCCCGAAACAAAAATACCTATTTTCCCTCGTTTTTTTCCAGGCAGTCGGGAAGCGGCGTTCACCTACGCCATCACGGCGGCGGGGGTGGCTCACGCCATCACGGCGGCGTGCAGCCAGGGCAACCTGAGCCAGTGCGGCTGCGACCGGGAGAAGCAAGGCTACTACAACCAGGAGGAAGGCTGGAAGTGGGGGGGCTGCTCGGCCGACATCAAGTACGGGATCGAGTTCTCTCGCCGCTTCGTGGACGCCCGGGAGATCAGGAAGACGCCGCGCCGCTTGATGAACTTGCATAACAACGAGGCGGGGAGAAAGGTAAAGAGGATTCTCGTCGTCTCAAAAATCAGGCACGTGCACAGGTAGAGTGGTGCTCAGGCTCCTCCCCTTTTGCCCTGGATGAGTAAAGCGCCCTTTTTGCCGGAGACACTTTTTTTTTCATTCTTTAGGATTTAAGAATAAAAGTTACTCTCTGTCATCAAGTCCCCACAAATGTGATTTGATATCCGACGGGGCATTTATTTGAGTTATTGTGAGAATTTCGCCCCGACGCTCACAAGCTATATAATAATTCATCTTTATTCATAAAGAAAATGAAAGCTAGCGGTCTGATGCTGCCAGAGGAAACGCAGGTCGAGGACAGCATCATCAGTGTATTGCTGCTTATGCTTCAACTCTGTCAGAATTTCTTTTTGGCAATGGGTGCCCTTTTTTTTGGTTTGAGCACCTGCCCCCCAAAATGTCTGTGCACGTGCCTGTCTCAAATGCTTTGCACACACACTTTTCTTTTTTTTGTGTCCACGGCGATCAAGGGAGAACAACAGCGAAACCCTTTGGAATTATTTTTAATGACCTGATTAAAAACGGTCAATTTCCGATTCATTACATCTTGGATCTAATGAGTTAACGACTCAGATCTAGGAATGTGGTGACATTCCGAAAAATGAAGTCAGATGTGGGTAAAAAACACACGAAACGTGAAATGATCCATTAAAATCATCCATCATAGACGTCACTCTCGACGTATATTGTGTTCGAAGCAACATTTTCCCGGACGATTAAGGATCGTTACCGACATGTCGGGCGCGCCCGCCCGCTTTTGTTTTCATCTCCAGATCCAGCGGTTAAGATAATTAACCCTCG
This sequence comes from Pseudoliparis swirei, assembly GCF_029220125.1. Lineage (NCBI taxonomy): Eukaryota > Metazoa > Chordata > Actinopteri > Perciformes > Liparidae > Pseudoliparis > Pseudoliparis swirei. The sequence continues at coordinate 7,349,465 of NC_079393.1, read as the reverse complement.
ATGTGAAGAGCAGGCGATACAAATGGTGGGAATCAGACCGACGTTGTAATAAAGCGTAATGATCCCTTCGATCTTCCTTCAGGGCAAAACAATGCGTGACTCGAAACTCGACGAACTCCACGCGTGCGCGCGTTTGGTAATGTGTTCCTTTCGCAGAAGAGCAAACAGTCCCAGATAAAGAGCGACAAGTCACGTGACAAAAGGAGTGCGGTTTGACCGAGCGGCCGATTGATTGATCGCCCCGTCCGCCTTTCAGCTGCTTGTTCTGCTTCGGCCGATTATTGACATTTCTTCCCATTCCAAAAGAGGGCGTCTTTCATTTCCGAGCGAGCGCGTTGGGCAAACTCCGTCGTGGACGTGTTTGTTTGCTATTAGTCATCATTAGGTGAGAGGTAAATAAAAAGAGAAAAGATGATGTTACGTTGACAAATGGATCCAGTTAATAACTCAGAGATGGGACAATGGGGCCTTTCCAGGCGGCGGTCGCCGCATCGAGGACCGCCGTTGCCCTTTTTCCAGCTTCTTTCATGGGATCGTGAAGTCGGGAAAAACAGGATGCGATCGCGGTTCTCCGCACGATACCCAAAAAAACACGTCGCTGTCATTTGACCGCGTCCGTTCGGGGCGTGAGAGCTGATGTTAACGCGGCCGACCGATAGCTGGCATGCCGGGGTTGGAGTTGGCACTGTTGCTGTTGGAAAATCGCATTCTAGGAGGATGTGCAAAAAGTCCGATTTCCTCTTTGCTGAGACGGTAAGAAGCCCAAATCTCTCTTGGATTGGTAGTTATTAAGGTCTGAGCCTCTGAGACGTTGGTGTCGCTCATAATCCACGGACGTGATTCCTCCGTGTATTTGTTTTTAGTTTGTGGCTAGTTCTTAGGTAGCTTTCCATCTCTTTTTTTTTAACGCTCTTGGCAGTCCCCAAACAGATTCTAGTGGATTACCACCAGACTTTGGAGTGTGATTCCACTGATTTCGACCAACAAAGACACAAAAAAAGAAGGAAAAAGTGCTTTAAAATCACATTTTTCTAGGAGACGAGACATTTGAAACAACCTTCAACATCAATCTTGACGTTAAATGAGCTAATTAAAATAGATCCACTGGCAAACAGCTGAGATCGTGTTTTCTAATAACCGATAAGGACCGTCGTTGAAACAGAAAACTATAGATTCCGTGACTGTAAGGTGAACACCCGGTGAGTCAGCTGACCTCTCTCATCTCCCATCTGGGATGTGTGTTTGACAAGTGATCTTTAGATGGGAATCTGCTCATATTGGACTAATTAATAACAGATCAGAGGCTTTGACGGACACAGTTTAAGTAAATGTTTCCATGCATCTGTCAGGCTCCTTCTACCAGGCATTCCTTCGTGGTTTTCGGGCCCTTACATTTTTGGAAATCCTCGTTTCTGAATCAACATGCGAGGCCAGATTGACAGCTGACCCCCGGCCGTTTCACGGTCGGCGGAGCTCATGTTTTTTCAATCAAATATCTTCGAATCTGGGAAACTGCGACCGCACGAGTCCACGGACAAGACAGACGGAGTTATTGAACAACTCTTGTGTACATTTTTCGTAAGTGTCTGATAGAAATGATGACTTGTGCTTCTGGCGAGGCGAGGTGCCAGGAAAAAAAGCTGCACTGGAAAAATGCCCTGCCAACCGAAACTTACATCGCATACAACAAAGACGCGCTGCGTTCGAGCAAATCGGGGATTCCTAATTTAGTGAAAGAAGTCATGTCGGGATTATTACAGATGTGTTAATGTGACCAATTTGAACTCTTTCCCCCTTTTTTCCCCTCTGTCCATTTGCCTTTTTTGAACAGTTCAGCCGAAAACGAAGACGGCACAGTTTTTATTTTTTTGTTTCTCAAGGATTGACACTTAAATTATGACGACAGCGCACAATATTTCCCATATGCCCGCAGGCTTAAGCCTCAAGGAAAAGACTTTCTGCCCTGTGTACCATATGTTGGACTTAACCTCAAAGAGAAAATTAAGTTCAAGACTGAGTAAGTGAATAACCTAAAAAATGACTGACTAAAAGCATCTGAAGCTATAACAACGATTCACTTTCATGCATGTGGCAACATTTTGCTTTCTTCCATTTATCACATCATTTAAGCGGTCAAATGAACGTCAGATCTGTCGTCCAGCCGTAAACAATTCATTTAGTTTGTCTTTGTTTTAATGCGCAATAATCTGGATTGAAATGAACCGAGATGATTTATAGTCGTATGTGTAGTTTTCTGTGGAATATTACCAGTCAGGGCAATTTCCCCTCCCTAAGGACATGCAACAGCATGTCATCTTTGACTGAAATTTATAATGGTGATTATATTGTCTACTTTACAGAGATCTGTCACTCTGCACTCAAGCCAATTTGGCAATTTAATTTCAGTACTTAAATGCAGTATGAGCTACCAGCACAATCGCCAATTACGAGGACCCTGAATGCCACTAAGAGACGTTGCTTTGCCAGCGCCTTTTTTTTTACGCACAAAAGAAATGATAAAATATCTCAACATCTCGTTGATCTGACACATTTCACATTTGTTTTCCATTTACGTCATTGCACAACACAACGATAGCATCAGCCAGCCTGTGGGTGGATTAAAGAGAGTGTGTAGGATTTAGTGGCCTCTAGTGGTGAGGTAGCAGATTGCCGCCAACTGGATAGATCTCTGCTCCGCCGCCGAGTCCTAAACACTGAATTTACGAGCAACTGAAGTCAGACAGCAGCATGCGATCATGTTATTGTAGTTTCACAAGTGTGTGGGAGGACTACGGTGGCCTTCAGGGGACATAAAAAAGCAAAAGATTCTCGCTTGGTTTGTCCATTCTGGGCATCTGTAGAAACGTGGTTGCGCAACATGGGTCCCACTTTCTATCGAGATATGAAGAGCTCATTGTAAGATAAGAAAAACACATCCATTCTTAGTTTTAGGTGATTATACACTGTTTAATTCATAGTTATTATGGTAAATTTCTTGATGATAGAGCCCCCAAAATGCTACACACTGGCCCTTTAATAACCCAACGTTTAGTGTATTTTTACTCAAACAATGTATCCATTAATGTTTATGGAATGCAGAAGAAAAGAAAATAGAGAAAAGAGAAAGTTAACGCAAAGTTTGTCTTGGAAAATGTCAGATGCTTGGCGCATGTTTTATTGACACAAAATTAGCCCTGAATTAATTGCGATGTGTCAAAACCCGAAAAAAATGATCAAACAAACGATCTATTCACTGTTGGTTATTGCAAGCGTTCCCATCATGATTTCGCTGAACTGACTTTTTAAGAAAGACGGATCCTTTTTGGATCGATATTTGCTGCAGTTCGACAATGGTTTTTTTGGTTTTGTGTCTCTCTCCAGGTACTAGAAGAAAGGATGAAGCTGGAGTGCAAGTGCCACGGCGTCTCCGGCTCCTGCACCACCAAGACCTGTTGGACGACGCTTCCCAAGTTCCGAGAGATCGGCTACGTACTCAAGAACAAGTACAACGAGGCCGTGCACGTGGAGGTGGTCCGGGCTAGCCGACTGCGCCAGCCCACCCACCTCAAGGTGAAGCAGACTCAGGGCTACCGCAAGCCCATGGAGATGGACCTCGTCTACATCGAGAGGTCGCCCAACTACTGCGAGGAGGACGCGGCCACGGGGAGCGTGGGCACCCAGGGACGCCTGTGCAACCGCACCTCGCCGCACACGGACGGCTGCGACCTCATGTGCTGTGGGCGGGGCTACAACACACACCAGTACACCAAAGTGTGGCAGTGCAACTGTAAGTTCCAATGGTGCTGCTTCGTCAAGTGCAACACGTGCAGCGAGAGGACGGAGGTGTTTACCTGCAAGTAAGGAAACTCGAGTGCCAGAAAGTGAGGCTCCAAGGACTATTTGAATGAAGAAGACTCGAGCGGACACACCCCACCCCCTCCCGAGATGATAAACGCGTGACGTGGACCAGTGAGAGCTTTTTGAAATGAGAAAAAAAGGAATGGGACTTTACGCTATCAGCTCTTCGTGGCATCGTTTTGCACAGCAGAATCTATTTTAATTTCTTCTCTGAAAGTAAATGCTAAATATCGGTTCGGTAATACCCCAGAACTTTACCGTCACATAGAGGTTGAGCTCACGTACCGATGTCGGGACTGCGGGCGACGAAGGGCGCCCCCTGTCGGGACCTGTGCTCTTTGCACTCTGGGATCTGGAATTGTTCATTTCAAAAAAGAGACTCTTTGTGCATGGAGAGGAAACAGTAACCTGGGAGGTGATCAAAGAAATGACAGCAGCTGATGAGGGAGAGATTTGTCGAGTTTTTGTATTTTTTTTTTTTATAGAAAACTTTGATCGTATTTTCACGACAGGGGGAGCAAAAAGTGAATCTTGACATGAATGACCCCCCCAAATTGGCTGGGGCTTATGTTGTTGGAGTTTTGTTGTTGTTTTTGTAGAAATGAAGAACATTTTGTAAGTACGGTGCGTTGGGGTGCGCCAAAATCTGAGTGGAGAACTCTGTTAAACCCTCTGCTGCCAACTGGAATATGGTGGAGTATGTTAGTTTTCCAGTCACACTGGAACTGTCTGTTCTGAACACTGAAAATAAATTGTTTATTTATGTTATAGTATCTTAAAAAAACGAAGCACTAACGGGTAGAGATGTCTTTTTTTGTACTAAGTGTAAAGAAAAAAATATACTTTTTAGAAACTGACTGAAAATATGTGTCGATTAGAAAAATGCCCCCCCCCCTCCTCCCAATCCCTAAAAACACCTAATTGAAAGAAATATGGAAGAAAAAAAGGTTTCATTGCTACTGGTGTTCAAACACCTTGGTTTCTATTTTACTGTAGAGTAGTTTGTTTGTAGCACCCCCCCCCCCCCGTCCCCCAGCAGTAACATCCAATGTTTTTTTTGCATATTTCAAACAACTGACAGTAGCAAGAGAACTCATCCTTCCTCGATTCATATAAACATGAAGCTGATATGTTGCTGAATGTGTTGTTGAGTGCTGCACTGATATTTTCCATTCAGATACGACTCATGAGAATTAAATAAACTCCCATTTGACTCAGTTTGGTAGTTCATTGCTAAAATATAGTTAGTTTAGAGAGACGTCCGAATCCGTTCTTTTCAAAATATCTGGAGAACTGCGTCAACGGAGTGATGGTTAACTATGTATATAACAGCAGCGATGGAAAAGCCCATATAATATATTATTATTATTATGATTATTATTATCATTTAAGCTGATGTGTTGCCAGACAATTGTTCAAAAGTATAATGTTCATCACTTAACACAAGGCTCACTTGGGCCTGACGATGCATCTCTCGCTCAACGTTAAAAGGGAAATTCCACTAAATAACAACTGGGATATTCATTTGTGGACATCATTTTGGTCGGTCATAATTACATTGTACTCAAACTAATTGCTGCGATGTGGGAACACCGTGACGTCGGACCACTTTGCTGGAACGAGCACACCCAAAATTCCGGTTGTAATGGCGGGCCCACCCACGGCCGGGACCGTCGGTCAACTGCTCGCTCTTTGTTTTTCCAAATAACGTTATGAGCCATCTCCCTTTTTTAGCCATTTCAAATGATCCCAGACCATTTGCTATTATCTTAAGTGAAACGTGATTATAACTGATAGGAATGAGGAGCAACACTATAGAAATGAGTAACTATCTCCTCGTGAACAACAGTACTCGGTTGCCGCTGGTAACGGCCGTCGTCCAGGAGATGTTACAGCGTTCAATAAATAATGTAAAACATGATCATTATTTTAATCTTTCGCGAAGCTGAACCCATTGCCTCCCAGTGAACCAGTGAATTTCCAAAAGAATGGCCATGCAGTGTGAAAGAGGCTAACACTTATGATTTATGAAAATGTGGGTTATGACCGTCACTTGATTTGACATATTCATGTTGCTGCCGTTTATTCAACTTTGATCTATAATGCCATATTTTTCAAAATTACGGACTATAAGGACCAGTGTATCTTTTGGTTTTCATATGAAACAATAGTTTGAGAATGTATTGCAACTTTTGATCATTAATAATAACCACATATTTAAGAAATTCAGAGACTGATGTTCCCTATAGCCTTGAACTCTGCATGATTAGTATCAATCTTTAACTTATTGTATTTCAGTGGAGGGGCTACTCAGATGGATCAAACACAACTGTCATGTACATACATATTTACTCAATTAAAGTAAGTTATTAATATAAGATATCTAGCATAGCCTGATTCTGACATGTATATGTTCTTACATATAAATTCAAATAATAACGTCAAATCATCATGTTTCCTTTGACAAGGATGCAAACGTATTTCCTCACATGAAAAGCTGATCTGTTTTTAATTTATCGATGATTTATACGAGTTGCGTCATGAAAGACACCAGAAAGTTTATCCTCCAACCCCGAGTGAGGAATCCACATTCTTAATTTTATTGTTCCGCGCATGTTGGTACAAGAATGTTCCCGCTCAGTGTTCAGTTGCCCGGATCGACCGTTCCAACAAATATCCAAAGCTATTATTTTCATAAATTCTCCCCGTTGTGAAGAAAAACACACACATTAAATCGAGTCATTGTGTGTGTCCGGGTTCTGAGGCCAATCTTTATGCAGAAGTCTGTTATTCAAACATTCCAACCACGCCTAATATAGTAACTGGCGAACGCATTAGAAGAGCATAAATCATTACAGAAATCTGAAAAAATACATATAAATAAATCTAGCCGTGCGTCGTTTTGCGGACAGCGCATTTTTTATAATGCGCTGCGGTCCCGTGTCTTGATTGTGGCACGCACGGAGCAGTAGTCAATTACCCCCCCCCACCCCCCCCACTTGGAAAGGAGCGTCCCCTCCGTGTCAGTGTCAAGCACAATATGTGATCAAGAAAGGGGGGAGGAGAAAAAAACAAGAAAAAAACACAACACGCATTATGGAAAACTGGAATGTTCCGTTAAAAAATAAATAAACAATGCCCCACAAATTACATACGGAGCAACCCGGCAACGATGATTATTCATCAAGTTGGAATTGTGTTTTTTTTTCCTTCCCTGTTTCAGGATGAAAATGCTGTTTTTCGGGGTCCGGCACACTTTACCTCCACTCTACAGGTTTATTCAGTGTCTCGGTAGTTCATATTCGTCGTGTATTCTCAACGCGTGATGAAACTCCATGAGGATAAATTGGGGACAGCTGGCCTTCGCCACTCCGGCCTCTCCGTGTTTCGGCGTGAGCCGGCTCGGAGTCACTAAATAGGGACGAGGGCCTTCATGCAAATGACCCTGATGTGAATAGGAAGTGGCTCAGTGTGCCTCTTGTTTTCAGACACACACACACAAGAGTGTACTTCTTTTGTGAGTTTTTTTTGCTTTTTTCTCGAGATGGATGGGATGGCATGCAAAGGGGAACAAGGCGGTGCATGTGTAGCCGGAAACTGCAAGTGAAAAGAGTGGTTATTTAAGAGAGGAGCTAATTGAGAGTGGGTTTTTTTTTGTTGGAGAAAGGGTGGGCGCACCGTATAAGTAGGAGCAGCTGTTCGAACCGAGTGAGGGCCGATGTGCACAGAATGGTAAAAAAAGATACGGAGGAAACAGTTTTTCCTGCTTCGGAAGATAGTTCATTCATCATACTCGCTCTCTCTCCGGGCCCTCGGTGTGATTTACGCCGTCCAGAAAATCACCATTTTTGGACGTGGTGACACGCAGCTCTTTTCTCTGAAGCGGCTCGGTGGTGAAAGAGGCCCCGCTCTATTTCATTCGTCTTTTTTTTCCCCGCCGGACGCTCCCACTCGTCCTCCTGTATGTGGAAAGCATTGTAGGCGGCCGGCCGAGCAGAAGTAAGACATGTTTTGTTAGTTGTCTGAAGCCCTGGGCACCGGAACCATGAAGCATCCCCCCCCCCCCCCCTGGATTTGGGGGGGAAACATAAATCCATTCGTTTCCGAAGGTGATGAGAGACTGGAAACAGGGTCAATGATCTATTAATCTGTTTTTTTTAAACAATCTAATCATATTATTATGCTATCCACTACATCTATTATTGTTATATTATCATGCAAAGCAAAGGTCTTTAATACCGTTTTCACCACGTTGAGCTTGTCCGGTGCGTGATCCAACAAAGTGTCAAACGCATCCATCTCTTTGTAAAAAAAAGAACAAAAACAACCCTTAAAGTAACAGTTTGACCATATGGGACATTTTGAAATGAGAAGATTAATATCACTCTCATATCTATCCAGGAAAGTTGTATATTTACAGTTATTTAGCTGGAGTTCACTGCACCCGCCCAAGAAATAGTCCCCCCTTGTTGCTTTCTAATAAACATGTTTATCAGTAAGCTGCGAGAAGACAGATTCCAGAACCTTTAGAAGAAGCTAGAGCATAGCAACACATTTCACAAACAGACATTAGAGTGCTTGATCTTCTCATCTAACTCCCAGCTGGGAAGCGAACAACCCAGTTCCCAAAATGCCAAATTATTTCCAGAATACTATGAGAGGAAAAAAATGTTGTCATAAAAAATATGAGATAGAAAAACAGAGTCTGCTTTGTTCTTTTAAAGCGGCTATTGTTCAGGTGTCAGGATCATTGGTTCATCTCGATATACGTCCTGGACGCTAATGCTTCTGGTCTTATTCCCTGAGGAGAGACTGTCGTGAGGTAACATAGCTGTCAAGGACATGCATTTACCATTATGCCAATATACATATCGTATGACCCTGCTATTCAGAGTCTACTGCCGAGTCATATCAGGGAGTCTGGAGTGCTTTGGGAAACCAGGGGAGCTTCACTTGACCCCAACGAGGATGTAAAAGAGTCTTTTACTCTGTCTGGAGACAAGGAAAAACAAAGCTAAAACGATTTGAGCCAATAAAGTCGCTCAAAACAGGTCGATCCTCCGGAGCGACTTCTTCATTTGGCTGACAAAAACATTTTACTATCCGCTGTAAAGATAATTTATTACGGTTCTCTCGGTAATTGGATGGGTTCTAAGCCCGAAAGGCATATAAAACTACTTTTAGTTCAGATTGTTTCCATGTTAAGAGCAACATTGCTTCATGCTTCTTCTTCTTCTTTTTTCTGATTTCCTTCCCTTTTTTTCTCTTCTTCTTCTTCTTTTCCAAAGTGACAGAAGTCCTCCCAAATCCCTTGAATTAGCTCCAACATTCTGCCTCCTCTCGTAATTTGTTACTTTGGCAAAGTGAGACGGGAACGTCGAGATCTGAAGCTTGGCCTCTGGAGATAAGACACATCTGCGAGAGTGTGTGGGGTGGGGTGGGGGGGGGGGAAGAGAAGCAGAGGTGCGGCAAATAAAAATGAATTGCCCCCCGAAATGAAGGGATTAAATTAAAAATGGAGGCGGTCAGAGGTCTTCCGAGCTGATGCTTGAGATTAGCCAGATACCAAGTGAGAAGAAAAGGACGGGTGTCACCCAGACACCCCACTTCAATTACAGCCTTCTCCCCCAGTTGAGGAAAGGGAGGGTGGGGGTGGGGGTGTAACGGATTATTCTGTGGCGATCCTTTAAATCGTGTTTGTTATTCCAGGATGTGAAGGCTTTGGTTTTAAGGTGATACAACATGGAAGAAGAAAAGAAAAGAAAAAACACGTGCTAAATCTCTTCGCACTCCACGATAACGCTCATTTAAAACGTCCCTCGACAAAAGCGGAAGAGCGCCCAATACGGTTTTTAACGCGACCCGCAACAACAGCCTGCAGCAATTAAGAACGTATATAGTCTCCCTCTCTCTTTCTCTTTAAAAAACATTCGCTCTTTTTTTTTTATGTGATCGCTTGGTGTTTTTCGGTGTTCCTTTAACTTTGTTTTGACTGCTTGTCTTAGCGAAGGACCGTCATCCGGAGGTTTCTCATCATCTGTTTGATATTAGTGGTGAGGAACACATGGCCATTCAAAGGCAGAGCCCTCGTGTGACATCATCAACCACAAAGTGGGGATCGTCAAGACCCCGGACGGAGCGCTCTCGAACGCTACCTGACTGCCTCCGTCCATCTGCGACCGTCCCGTCCGCGTGACGTGCCAGACTTTCATCCGCCTGTTATTTTTCTTCAATTTTTGTGCGTGTGTGTCGTCTCTCGAGGTCAAAGAGGCCTTGTATTTTTTATTTACACTACCGTTCAAAAGTTTGGGGTCACCTAGAAATGTCTTTATTTTTCAAAGAAAAGCACTGTCTTTTCAATAAAGATAACATTAATCAAAAATACACTCTATACATTGTTAATGTGGTAAATGACTATTCTAGGTGGAAGTGTCTGGTTTCTAATGAAATATCTCCAGGTGTATAGAGGCCCATTTCCATCAACTATCACTCCAGTGTTCTAATGGTACATTGTGTTTGATAATCGCCTTAGAAGACTAATATCTGATTAGAAAACCCTTGTGCAATTATGTTAGCACAGCTGAAAACAGTTATGCTGGTGATATAAGCTATACAACTGGCCTTCCTTTGAGCTTGAAGTTTGAAGAACAAAATTAATACTTCAAATATTAATCATTATTTCTAACCTTGTCAATGTCTTGACTATATTTTCTATTCAATTTTCAATTCATTTGATCAATAAAAGTGAGTTTTCATGGAAGACACGAAATTGTCTGGATGACCCCAAACTTTTGAACGGTAGTGTATTTCTTACGGATATCTTGCGTGTCAAATCGCATACGGAGCACGGTAAACCAAAATGAAATCAGCTGTCAAACAAAATGGCAAAGAGCGTGCTCGGTAATTAAATGAGAAGAGGGCAAGACGCAACAGAGTTTTTTTTAAAGAAAGGCTAACCCGACGTCTCGCCTACACGCGGGCTCTGACTGAACAGGTTCGAAAATGTCCGTCACAGACGTTGTAAATTACTTCAGATCCACAGATATTAAAGCAAATGTTATTACTTTATATATATATATAAGCAGACAAGACATTAACCCCGGGGAGTCATGACGCCCAATTTGGCGCGCACACCTGTTTGTGTTGGACTGCGGTGCCTGTAAAATATGAGCAAGGTTAATACTTATGCGGCGACGCCCTCCGGCCTCACGGCTGCAGCGAGGACGGCATCAGCAGTCTGAGACGATGGGATGGGTCCGACCCCAGGCAGTGTGCTGCGTGTGTGTGTGTGTGTGTGTGTTGATTTAAAGCGCATTAAGCATGTATTCGTCTGCTCGCCTCACCTGGCGTCTCGGTCTGCGTGCAACTTTGACATGTACGTGTGTGTGTGCGTGTGTGTGAGACGGACACATCCCCATGGGAAGTTGGTTCTGGGAGACATTTGGCGGAGGGAGTTTCGAGGACAGCCCACACGCGCTTTTGTGCTGCTCAGTGTCCGGCGGTCGGCTCGGCCACGGCTTCTCCTTGAGGTTTAGTTTTTCTCCTCACGTTTTGTTTTCATGAAGTGAGGTCAGGGTTATTTTTTTTCTTCTAAAAGCAGACTCCACCTCGGGGAGACGCTACGAGACCCTTAAGGGCCCTTTTCCTAGCGCTTCGCCCCTCGCCCTCTGTGAGACGCAGCACGACAGACGGGCGCTTCTCGGAGAGCGGCGTTTACAATTTTCACAAACGGGGATCGCAAATCACGTCTTGGGAATAGATTTTTTTTTCCCAGGCCCTGTTGCTTTTTAACATACACTGAGGGATTATTTCCAAACACACAGCACGCATCTTTACAGCTAATTGCTTCGTAATTCATTTTTCGAAACCATGACTCCGCATTTTTTTTAGCTAACTGAATTTGCCGTTTGATTTTTAAAGCTGCAGATAACACACACAGACTTACTAAAATTGCTAAGAATGTACTTAGTCCAAAACCGTACTGTTGCGACTCCGAAAGGCTCCGAGTGCTGCACACTGCGAATGATCCGTTCTGATAAAACATCAACATGCCACACCGCTGAGACCGCAGAACTCGACACGCCGCAGCTGCCATTTGGAAAACATCGGCATTTTTTTTTCCCTCGATGTTTTGCTCCGCTTACGCGGCACGCAACTGTCGTCAACAAGTTTCAACAAAAATCAGTCTCGAAGTCACCGGCTCACCTCGAGCGACGTCTCATCGTCGCCGCGCTCGCCGCGAAAGCGGCGTTAGCTAGTTTTGCTATAGGCCTACCGTAAAGCCGAAGAGCAAAAAAAAAAAAGTGTCAATTACTCCTTTTTTTTTTGGGTTGCTCCACGACACTTTCGAGTCAGGACCAGAGGACGGTCCAGGAATAGCCGACCCGACCGAGCGAGGACCGGTGCCAGAGTATCATCCATCCCTGTCTAGCCTGTGGAAAGAGCCGTGGTGGAGGTGAAGAGGTTCCATGATGTGGGTCACATACATGGAAACTTCTGCTGGATCCTTTTTGCTTCGCTTCTTTTTTTTTCCATGTGGAGGGAAGGTCACCGGAACAACACACAAACAGCTCCAACGAGACATGTGGCGAAGTGCGCCCGCCGCGAGAAACACTGCAAGCCCCTGTCGTTCGAGCTTCATCGTCTTACAAAGTTTTTTTTAATGGCTTTTTCAGCTGTGTGTCACCCTCCCCCCTCCCAAGTAATCCAGAGCGTAAGCGCTCGTGGCAGATAATGATGAGCAGAACAGTGGCAACAACAAAACAAAAACAAAAAGTTTGCTTAACACAAGTGAACTTGTCCATCTCCCCCTTGCTCAGGGAGTTGACGGCTAACTCGGTCTGTCAGCAGAGCGCACCGCATGGAAAGCAACATCAGAGGGAACCAGTTGCCCGGCGCTTGTATATTTCTGTCTCCATCTGTGTCACTGGCTGGAAGTGGGCTCGTGTACATGCCTTTGAATACGTAGGGCATTGGACACCAGCTCCGTGTGGTTTGGGAGAAGTTAAAGGCTGGTTGGGGCTTTAATCCGCCAAACCCTCCTCCCAGTTTTTCCCCTCTCTTTTTCTTGTCTCTGTGGGTCCCGTTTCCCCCAACCAGCTCTCCATCTACCGCACGGGGCCCGTCAGCACCCAAACTCCAAAAAAGACCCTCAGCCCCCCCCCATATCCCCCCCTCCCCCGTCCCTCCACTGCCTACACGAAACGTTGGCCCTGCCTCGGCCGCAGTTCCTGACGCCCTAATGGCTGATGGATGCGCCGAGGTCACACTGATGATCTAGAGGAGTCCTTTGGTCCGTCGTTGGGCCTTTGATCAACATACTTAACCCTTTCTTCCTAAGAACCCCCCTCAGTGGATGAGAATGCGGGGAGATTGAGTTACAGTGCTGGGGAGCGGGCAGGCTGACATCCCTTTGGTAACACATGTCTTTGTTTAAAGGCAAAGCTCTGGCACTGACGGTCCTCTTCCAAGCTCCTCTCTTTCTCTTAATACCCCACCAGAGCTGCAGGGAGAGGATCGAGAGAGGAGATTCTGGGTGAAGAAAAAACTGCAGCTTTTTCCCCCCCCAAATGACCCGCATTGATGGTCAGTTGAATCAATGGAAAGCGAGAGTTAGTTTGGGTGAATGCATGAGCGAGGCATCGGAAAGACACATTGGAAGCGTGTTCTATTCGTCAATTTTCAGGTGTTTTTTTGAACCAGTTAACTTCTTTGGATGGTGGATTATCATCATAATTCAAAATATGAAGTGCAATATGTGTTGTGAATCTAATGAGAGCATCACCGAGTTTATTATATGGTGGTAATCAGATTCTGTCAACACAAAAAAATCTAATATATTAATAATAAGAATAAGTTGTTCTCACATTAGCAAAAAAAAAGTCTGGTTAAAAAAAAAGAAGAGTTTTTAAAAACTCATTAATCATTCGCAACACGTGAAATGAAATGTGGTTTTGAAAAGCGCCGTTGCTCCATGTGTTCATTTCCGGATCACCTCACCAGCGTTCGGATATGTTCTATCAATTAGCGAAGGCTTGGGCAGACAGCAGAGGAAAAATTAATGCGTTTCTAATTCGGAGTATCATGGCTTCTGCACATGGACCGTGCGTCTCATCCCTTCCAAAGAAAACTTCTACCCATACATTTCTCACGTTTTATTGAGCTGAATTGCAATAAAATGTAATCCACAAATACATAAACGCATTAGACCTCATTTGGGAATTGTTATTCGGTCTGTCTCGCGGCAGCAGTCAAATCCATTTTCAAACCACTGCCAGTTTTTTTGTTTTGTTGCAGTTGCACCTCTCGTCACTCGAGGCCGTTGACGAAACGCCGCCGGTCAGAGAGGACGGGGGCGTCCCGTCCCTCCAACATCCCGTCCTGTGGACTTTTTCTCCCCCATGTGCGCAGGTTGTCGAGGCAACTGCAGCTGTCAGACGGTGGTTGTTGGCAGGGCGTGGTGCCTGACCAGCGGGTCTGACCAGACACTTGCGTGCTCCTGCAGAGAGTTGACCCCAAAATAAGGCCCGCACGCCTCAGACTCGCCGGTTGACGCGCTGCGGTCGCCGGGGTCCGTGACAGCGCCGACGAGCTGCAGCTCCTGGGTGTGGAAGAGTTCCGCCGCTTCTTTTCACGCGTGTATTCATCTTCCTTTTCTTTTTTTTCCTCCTCCTTTTTTCTTCTATAAACTGGCTAAGTAACTTCACAGCTAAACAAACTATGATTTGTGACCCGCAGTAATCCTGTTCTTGGGTCATATCCCTTCTTTTCTCCCTCCTTGAAATATGCCGCTTGAAGTTCCCTCAAAGAGATCTTTAGATCTGGCCCGGAGAATAAATAGCGAAGCACACTGCTCGGGCTGGAGTGATGACCGTCACCGTGGCAACCACCTTATGTTTTCAATTTCAAGCCGACGTCTCAATAGGTCCCGTTGTGTCCTGATATGTGGGGATAGTAAATGTCATATGAGTTATTAGGAAGTCTGTTAATTACAGGGGTGGGACGAGATATAAATCTCGGAGATTAGAGGCTGGATGTAGAAGCAAAACAATCTGCGAGCTCAACACTCAGTACTTCAGAGCGTGCTGCACGGCCGCAGCATGAAGACGTTGCATGGGAGAGACCCAGTTATCAACGTCAAGCTGAGTCGGCAGGAAATTGAAGCTGATGAATGTCGATTCATAAAATAGGTGCAGGGTGGCCGCGTTCAGGGAAAGAAGCAGCGCAGGTCAGCGCATGTTTTACATGTGATATTTAATATTATTGCCATGCATATGCCAAGTGTGTGACCTCAAACTCAAGACTGTTCCGTTTAAATTCAAAGTGCTAATATAATGGCGAAAGAAAACAAGTTTATTGTACTAGGAAAATGAATATGTGGCTTTAGCAAGGCACCTTAAATCACTGCACAACCTTAACTTTAAGGATAACTAAGGGGTATTACAACTTATTATCTATCCAGTTTGGACCATCATATATGAATGTTCTTGAAGTGGCCGTTTTACCAAGTTCATAGGCCACTTATTCTTTTTTTTAAATATATATTAATTTTGATTTTACAAATGAACAAGACTTTAAGGATACATTACAAAGGGAAAGGAGAAATAAAAGGGTAAAGAAAAAATAGATACAAAATAACCAAAGAAAAAAACACATTCACACATCACAAGTCTAACATAAGTACATAAGGCCACTTATTCTGAATACACAAAAACGTTTGAGCATCTTCTTAACACCGCTACGGTGTCCAAAGCTTTTTCTGGCCATGTGCACGAGAAACTAGTGATGCACTAAGCCCATGTGCCGGATCGACATCAAGTTTGGGCTTTTCTGTGAATAATCTGGATTAAAGTGTCATAATAAAATGAGGTGAGTTGAGCTGTTACAACCAGAAAGAGTTGAGGAACAGTTGAATCACGTGTGTAATAAAAAATTACAGGAAGCAGGTGTCAAAAAGTCCAAAAGTAAATTGAGGATTTTTTTTTCTTCTTTTCTTTCAATAACACACACGAAACGTAGAGTTTCCACTTGTTACACATGTGGTCTCTTTTCCATAAAGCTACTTGGTTAGGTTGAGGAACATAAATAGTTTGAAACTATAGATCGTGGCTCTGGTTACAAAAAAATACAATCGGTTGGTTACATAATTGAGTAATTAGTACAAAAGTTGCTGCACCAAACGACAACAACACGCTCCTGGGTGACAGTTCTGTGTTTGCTTGACCCGTCGACCTCCTCTCCCGCCCGCCACGAGGAGGATAATAGATGAACGCGGTACAAGTGATGTACAAAGATGGGGAAGAAACAATAAAACGCAATTTAATTTCAGTTGGATTTACAATGGCTTTTTTTCCCCTTTCCCACTAAAATAGATAGATAGATAGATATAGATAGATATATACTTTATTAATCCCCAAGGGGAAATTTGTCGTCACAGTAGCAGCACCAATAAACTAAACACACAAGAATAAAATATAAAATATAAAAAACAGGGATATTTTTTGTATACAAGTAAAATATAAAATACAAAATGAAATATATAAAACAAAATGAAGTATATAATAAAAAATGAAGTATATAATACAAAATGAAGTATATCAATACAAAATGAGGTATATAAATACAAAATGAAGTATATAAATACAAAATGAAGTATATAATACAAAATGAAGTATATAAATACAAAATGAAGTTTCTAAATACAAAATGAAGTATATAATACAAATAAGTGCTGTGTGGCCGTATGGAGAAGGTATCGCAGACCTGAAGTGTCACAATGGATGACAACAGAGGTGAAAGAAAATGTGAGAGAGGTGCTCAACCACAAACAAACATTCCCAGTGAGCCCGGGCGATGAGAATGGGTCTGGAGGGGAGCGGCTGATGGCCGGAGCCGGACAGACGGCTCTCGAGGCTGGAGGAGCGCTCATGCACAAAGGGGCCGCGAGAGGCTCCTTTCTCCGCGGTGGCAGGCCCTTTCACAGGTCGTCTCTCTGAAAAGGACCCCACATGCACCCCCCCCCCCCCCCCCCTGCTGGCCTGTCAGTCTGCTTTGCTTTCCCATCCCTCCCCAAACAGCTGTTTCTGGGTGGCGTTGTGTCACTAGCTGTGCTCATTGATACGGCCCCCTGCCTGTACAGAGAGGCTTTTTGTTGGAGGTGTTGTGGCATAGCTCGCTCACATTCGCTTTCAAATAGGTTGCGTGTAAGTTATTTGATGGTTTGGCTGTTGACAAGCGCTGGTTGAACTAATTTTTTACATTACATTACATGTCATTTAGCAGACGCTTTTATCCAAAGCGACTTACAATAAGTGCATTTCAACCTAGAGTACAAACTAAGAACAACAAGAATACAGAAAGTAACATTTCCTCAACTCAGTCGAACTACAAAAGTACCATAATAAGTGCTATCCCAGTGCCACTGAAGTGCAAATCTGTGTTTTAATCCAGATTTGGGATAATTTGGGTCCTCATAGGGAGGAAGAAGAAGAAAAAAACGGTTAGGACTCCAAACGCGAGCGAACACTTCGGTACACCTTTAAAAAAAAAGTGACGCGTTTTCTTTCTCTGCGACATCGCAGGAATGTTTTTTCCTTTAACCATAATGTAATGTCGCTGGCACGGCATGATTGAAAGAGATATTTCCTAATTATGACCCCGAGGAACATAATGTGTGATCAGATATCAAATGAAAAAACCCAAGAGTCGAAACTCCGCTCTGCAATTTTGGCGAAGCAATGAGATGTCTCAGACACTCACTGACACCCCAGAAGACACGGCGGCGTCCACCACAGCCGCTCTGACAAATTTTTTTTTTTGGGGATAAACAGGTGCACCACCGCGACCTTCGTGGAAAGAGTCGTATGTCGAGAATCAACCCCCACGATCACTCCCGATCCGCACCAAGACCTTGTGTTTTGCCCCGAGAGAGCGGCGGTGGATATATATCACGGTGAAGAAATGATATGGCGCACGGTTGTGGCGCCGAGCCAGAAGAGCTATAGGGGAGCCCCTCGTGGTCAGAGCGGTGAAGGGAGGCCTCGCGGTGTTGGCAGCTCACGTGTGCGATACACCACCAGACGCCGCATCCGCCTGCAATTGCAGATGTAAGGATATACCTGCTTACATTTCAGCCTGCAATGTAGTTTCAGTGCGCTGTTCAAATCCGGCTGGTTTTTTCCAGTTTTAAATTCAACAGATTTTTTAGATTTTTTTAATATACTTTGTTGATAATGCACAATATGCTCAAATAACAAGTATTTTAGATTTTTGTGTGTGTATGTTTTTGAATCAGATTAAAATTGTAAAAGAGGAAAAATAAATAACAAAAAATAACCAAGGCAAAACAAAATAACAAATTGTAATGAATAATGAAACACCCACCCTCAGGACCCACCCCACCCATGGCCTTTATATTATTTCACAGTTTGCGTAGTACAATATTGTAAAACTAAAGTAAAGTATTTAGGTTTAGTTACAGTTAATTCAACAGATTTTTATTAAAAATGTATAACAATCGCCTCAAAAGTCACAACAATAACCTTCCCCCACCTCTCAAAATGTGCAATATCCCCATATAACGGTCCCCTTCCCCCTCTTTCTTTTCACAAGCTAGGAACAGCACTCAGCACAAGCCTATTTATTAACCTCTGCCCTCTCCTTTTTTTAATGTTGATAACCTGGTTTTTTAAAACTGTACTTAATACTGTATATTATCTGCCGGGTTGATGACTCCGAAAATGAGATCATGTTTTTATCAAATATAAAATTCAGCACAACACAATACCAGTCCCAGCTGTGGAGACATTGGTACAGCTGTCTATTTATAAAGCATGTGTAGTTCTTTGTTTGTTTTTTACTTGTGATTTTGTATGTATTTTATTATATTTTATTGTTTTGTACTATCTGGACATTGAGTCTGTAATAAAAGTTTGATCATATATTCTACCACCTTATGTACAGTGTGTTTTTAGTATATTCTTCTTATAATAATAATAATTATTATTATAATAATTATTATTATTATTAATATTATTGTTATTATTATGGTGTGTTTGTACCTCTGTTGACTCGGAGAGCCCTGCAAAACAATTCCGATGTGTCTGGACTGTTGGTCTCGGCACAAATGGCAAATAAAGAACCTTGAACCTTGATCAATCCCGCGTGAGGCCGAGCACTCGTCCGATCGCCATGCGTTTTACATTTGTGACGCAGCTCACGGAAAGCTTCTCGAGGTCAATATAAGAAGTCGTCGCGTAAACACGTTGAATTTGTTACGAGGATTTTTTTTGTGAATGAGGGTTGTGGTACGACCTCCAGCGTGATCAGCAATCTTAATATTGTGTGACCTGTGTTCATCACAGTGGGAAATGAGCTGTAACATCACAGAGGGAGAAGAAGAAAAAGCTTGGATGTTGAGTGTTGAGCGTATGACTGTTTGGAGCCCACTGAGCATACCCATGGAGAGCAGAGGATTTGGATACTGTTGCGGGAGGGATTTTGAGAAGTTTGTATCGACATTTTTGTTTAAAAGTGGTCAGAGTTTTAAATCGATTGGAGCTGAAGTGAACAGAAAACTGTCCATGGGCTGGAGATGACGAACAAAAGAACGATGTGTTCCCCATTGATGTCTAAATAAGTCATATGCAGGATGTCCAATGAACCGTTATCAATACTCATAATTATAGTGGCAATGCTTAGTATTACTCCGTTCTATGAATCCAGTCACAGGAGTCTGAACCCAAACCAACCATGGCCTCATCTTACCTACAGTGGGTTACGCATCTCTGGAGAGACCTGAAGATGGCTGTCCACCAACGTTCAGCATCCAACCAGGAAGAATGACAGAGGATCCCCAAATCCAGGTGTGAAAAACATGTTGCATTATTCCCAAGAAGACTCCTGGCTGTAATAGCTCAACACTCAACACTGAGCAAAGGGTCTGAATACTTGTGATATCAGTTTTTCTTTTTTAATACATTTGCAAAAATTTCTACATTTCTGTATTTTTCTGTCCAGATGGGGTGCTGAGTGAACATTAATGAGAAATAAAATGAACTTTTTGGATTTTAGCAAATGGCCGCAATGAAACAAAGAGTTTCTGAATAATAAACAAGCAGTAAACAAGCGCTCCCATATTGTAACAGTGCAAACGCATTCTATAGTTAGAAATTAATTTACATGAATATATTCATACAGATTTTTTTTATATCTACTCATTAAATTAGTTTAATAAATAAACAACCAAAACAACAAAGTAGCGTCACATTCACTGCTCCTTTCCTTAATTAGTAAGAACTCAACTGAAGGGTCTGAATACTTTCCGTACCCACTGTACGTAGACGAGCCTAATTACGCAAAAGCTCAACAGAATATATGTTTTTCTCGGTCATGGCAGGTACGTTGAGCTGTGATATCGGAGGAGGTATTGAGAAAGAATAAAGTATATGTGCAATAAATAAATGGGTTTCTCTCACGGTTACAAGTTATATCGCCGTTTCTTCAGTAACAAACACTATTCAGGCGTCACACCAGAACCCGACGGATCGTTACCGTGGCGATAACTCATTCATTCAAGTAGCAGCTGACAACTCAAACTAAATACCTCCCAAGCCTCCTTTCCATCATCGTAATAGGAACGTCACGGCTAACGGTGGAACCAGGGGCCGTAGGATATTTGTCTTCCTCCCCTGGCCTGTGTATGTAAGTGGCCAACGCCAGTCATGAGGCTCGGGTCACAACAGCCATTCTAATCAGCGGTCATCACGGTCCAGTTGCTGATGATTGAGCGTGTTCCCTGTGCTGACACTAAGTGGCGAGTCAGGTCAAACGGCCATTCAGAGGAATGCCATTTCGGACATTCCGACGCTGCGGTTCCCTCAGGTTCACATCACAGAGGGGGGGCGAGAAGAAGAAGAAGAAAAAAGGTCGAACAATGTGATCTGGAATCTGGGAGGGGTGAGTTCGGCCTCCGCTTGTTCACGGGGCTCCTGAGATATGAGTTAAACATGCGGAATGTTAATCTGTCAATGTGTGGTCATGGTGCGTTCTCTTTTTCTTTTCTTTTTCTTTTTTGTAAGCGGTTGCGATTTGAATCACGAGGCCCCTGTAATTGTGCCGGTGCCCTTCTCCAGCCCATCAGCCCCCCCCCCCCGATTTAGAGGTAACCGGTTCCGACACCCTGATGGCCATGAGAAACATCCCCGCCAACAAAGCCACATGTCACACACGGCCATCTTGTTTTCTCCCAGCAGGCCTCTGGAATGTCGTTCATCCTCTCAGCCTCCTCAATAAAAGGCCATTCTACAAATTCAGGGGTTTGGCGGCTATTGAATCCCGACTCTTCAGCGGGATGCAAAATAGCTCTCAGCATGTGAAACCGTGTAGAACGAATGCATTCGGCCACCCTTTATCTGCCCCTCAATGGACGGCCTTCGTTGACACGGGCATTCTGAAGCCCGTCTCGGTTCGGCTCGTCTCTTAAACGCGACGGTGAACCAGCGGGGAAGACGTACACGTGATCACCGACTCGGGCTCCGGCAACGCCAACGACCGTCCTGCCCTGGAAACATAAACCTCTGGGGGTTTTAAAGTTCACGAAGAAGAAGAAAAAACAGCAGACGGCGTTTAAAAAAAAATTGTTTGCATGAAGTTGCATCCGAGACCCCGAAACGCCGCACGTGTGTGTGTGTGTGTGTGTACGCCGCTCGGAACCTTCTTTGGTTTCTCGTTTGAAGGAAGTGAAAAATGCATTTTTTAAATCTCAGTATGCAGGGATAGATCCATGCCATGTTGGAAAAACATTTGCACCACAGCTCTGGTTTGTGGCTGGCTATTGTACAGGGAGTGGTATTTCACTTATGAAGTGATTCCGTTACAGCTGTCCCCTCAACCATCCCCCCTCTGCACGCACTCACTTACTCCCATTCAACCACACACACACGCACACACACACAGGCCCATTTAAACACAGTTCTCCATAAACACGTACAAATCAGTTCCAACGGGTGCTCCAGCAAAAAAAAACTCAGACGTGGACCCAGACCCACAGCATTCAAAAACAGGTTATTTTAGAAAATGACACGATATGCCAAGTTGCACATCTGCACTCGGATCCTGCCAAGCTGCCATGTGAAAAACGATCCAACTGGTCTGCCTGATTCCAATGAATGACATCCTTACGCCGCTGTCCGTTGAATAATACATTTCCCTTAAGTCCTCATACGGGTGGGGTGGGGACAAATCTTGAAAGGATTATTGTATTTACTTTCTTTGGCGAAGGCACCCCCGCCCCCCCCGCCGAATTGGTATATGGGAGGCGGCGGTGGCTTTTTTTTTTTGCGGTCACGTGTTTATTGTTTATGCTTTGTATTCATCCTTAATTAATGCCGCGCTGATGAGTGCCGTCACAGACACCGGGCGGAACGACGGCCGGGTCTCACGCAATGTGCGGATGATTCCCCCCCCCCCCTACGTTCGAAGGCCTCGGAGAGGAGCAAACGACGGCTTCGACGGACGCTGTCGAGAGAAAAAAACACGTGGAGCGGACCGAAGACTCTCAACCCGCGTTCCCGCCACTCTTCTTGTTTTTCGCCCCGGGAAAAGAAAGGGAAGTTCGAAGATGTGTTGTTTTTTTGTAGCATCACAATAGCTGCGCACGTCTCCCCCCCCCCCCACTCCCCAGATGAAGGCCTCGTGATCCAGATGCAGATCAGTCACGGGGGGGGGGGGGGGGGTCACTGCAAGGTCTGCCTGACCCTCCCTGCATGTGGCTACTTCATCCCCAACTAATCTCTGTCATAGGATTATTGTTTTCAAATGATCTGCTCACTGACAAATGATGTGCGACCAATTATGTAATAATGCAACTTGTCTTCCCTGAGAAATGGAATCCCCAATCCTTAAAATCCTGATTTCATACAGTTGGTATGTTGAATGCACATGTGTGGAGTTCAGAGCGACTGACATTCGGATTACTTTTCAGGTGAATATACATGCTTGCATTTTGATTTCTCTCATCTATAAATAGTCTAACGTTGAGGTCCATCTCACCACGATTATAATGTCATTAAATATTATTTTTCTTCCACATGAGGGGAACTGCAATACGTCTCAAACTGATGATTCTCTGTGGACTTCATCACCAGAAATGTTCCCTTTTCACATGTCGTTATTTTATCTTTTTTAAATGGAGAAATATTGAATTTCACAGCTTTAAAAAGAACAACAATAGTAAGGCTGTCGTAGTCAGAGAGAGATTGGACCGAAATGCCAACAACATTTCCGAAGAAGATTTATTCCTTTATAGAAAACAGGTCAGACACAAAGTAAACATTAACACAGACACAAACTAAACTGTCCAAACCAACACTGGGGAATGAGACAAACAGGGTTTAAACACACAGGAAGGTGCAGGTGATTGGACACTGGGGAACGAGACGCAGGTGGAAACAATGAGGGCGGGGCTAGCAATCACACAGGTGGAAACAATCAGGAACAGGGCAGACAATTACAGGGACAGGAAGGGCAGGGAAACAGAGGACACGAAAGACAGGGACTTCAAAATAAGAGACACAAACTCTGGATCATGACAACAACAGGTGTCCATCCTACGTAACTATAATATAATGCACCAGCTAACTGAATTCAAAACATCCTCAAAACAGATGTGAGCAACAGACTAAAACAGACAAATAACATTTAAGGGTTTATTGGCATAGAAGACAATATGTTGTAGATCATACGTAGTAAACACTCTATTTAATAATAATAACAATAGTAATCTCTACCAGGCCTCGTACCGTTCACTGTCCCGTGTAATAATAATAACTTTATTTATATAGCACCTTTAAAAATAAAGTTTACAAAGTGCTCTACAGATAATCAAGGCAAAACAAATAGAATGGTAAGATACAAATAATAATAATAATGATATATATATTATTATATATATATATATATATAAATAAATAAATCTATATATATTATTTTATTCATTATATACAGTATATATATATAAATATTTATATAAATATATATATAATTAATAAAATAAAAAACGGACAAACTAAATTAAGGGAAATAAAGAACTGCATAAATGGACTACATCACCTGCACATTTGATTCCCGGTTCCCGGTCGGACTTTCCGGAATACGCCTATAGTTCACAATGCAGATGTTAAAGACCTGTTTTCTGGAGATGTTGACTCACCCTAAATATACTCTTCTCTATTTTTGGTTTGAAGCGCTTGAACTTGTCTCGGCGGTGCTCTCCCCTATAGAGGAAAACACGGACACGCTTCATTTCTTTTCGCCCGGGGTCAGGATCTCCCTCGAGGGAGAGAGCGAGCGGACGGCGTTCTCAACCCTGCGTATCAGCGGGAGCATCCCCGACTCGTGTGATCTGTAACGCGCAGCTGCCTTTTACTACGTTCTACCGCCGAGGGCCTTGCGGTGGCTCGAGGGCGGCGAAGGCCTCAGAAGTTAGTTTTTGTCTCCAAAATCACATCTCAGCACCTGAGCGCCGGGCTCAGCCGCTCACTGGCGTGCGGCGGGAGAGTTGAGGAAAGATGGCGGCTCACTTCACTTTAGGTTACACGGATGTTTCTCCATTTTATCGGGTCACAGGACGATGGGACGGTGTGTTTTTTTTCGAGCGCGATCTCAGAAAATCAACTTTGCTGTCATTGATTCTCATCCAATAAGATCAAATGCACTTTGACAGTTTACTGGGCAGTCACTGCCAACGCCAGCAATCGTACACCTCAGACACACTGAGGAAAACAAAGAAGCAGCAAGCAGATGTTTGAGCTATAACATTCGTAAAATAATTTCAGAGATCATTAAAACTCAAACTGGAAACACAAGCTCAAAATCCAGACTCAACTATATAATCTGTCATCTATGTCCACGTTGTTGGGACATCGGAGCATCTAACTGTACATCTGTGGACTCATTTGCTCTATTGAAGTCTACTTTAAGGCGGGGTTGGACCTTTTTGCAGGGCCGTGTTGAGAGACCGATCCTTTATGGACACGTAGTGAGAGACAGAGCCTGGAAACCAATCGGGTCCACTCGGACCGGGCCAGGGGACGACTGGGCCAAGGGTAGACCGGGCTGGATCCAATCTGACATGAAAAAACAAACAAACAGCAGTAAAAAAAAACTGTCGAGCCCAAAGGCGAAGAAGCTTCAAAGGCTGTATGGAAATACAAATAAATACTTTCTGCCCTCTGAAAAAAAATCCCCGTTTCATCAACATGCTCATGCATTCTTGAAGAACTTCTAATACTCGTATTGAAATGGAGCCACACAGCGGCACTATGTTGACGAGACAATAAACTTGTTGTTTTTTTATTTGCGGGAGGAGGAAAGTGCCTCTTTCATCACTTCTTCCACAGAGCCCAAGGCTGCTTCCTTCTCCGCGGTGCGGCCGGCACACATCCAGCCACACAGGAAGCATCTTCCACTACTCCCCCCTCTCCCTCCTCTCCTCCTCCTTTCTCTCTCCGTCTCCTCCTTATACTCGCCCATGGTGGAAACTATTAACAGGGCAGGGTTCCATGGAGCAGTGTGGCGAGGTTATCGTTCACACAGCTTTCCCTCTCCCTCTCCATCTGCCTCTCTCTCTCTCGGAACAGCAATCCTCAACAGAGAGCCAAATATAGCGGGGGAGACTCGCTGCCCACTGTTTTTAAACCTCCTCCGCCGCAGAGTAACGATTTTTCCTGATATCCGCGGTGGTGAAAATGCGTAAGACTTGACCTTTTTTTTTTTTTTTTTGCGGGCTTTCGGTGTGTCACATGCCGGGGTGACACGGGAAGGAAAATGTGAAGGCCGCCTGCAAAACAGCTTGGTGGAGTGTCAACAGGGGAGTAGAATGTAAAGATGTGAACAGCTCAGTTTAAAAAGGAATAGTTCAACATGTTGGGAAATATGCTTCTTTGAATCTCTGAGAGCGAGCTGTTGGGTTTCCATATGTGTTTGTGTTGAGTGTGTATGCATGAAACATGCCAGAAATAAAAGGATGCTGGGCTAGAAAATGACAAATTAAGCCATGGTACCTGATTCTGTATCAGGGCAACAAGTCACATGTCATCTCCTTATCTACCACCATGGCAACGGATTAAAGAAAAAACACCACAGGGCACAGGTGGATCTATATATATATATACAGGACTGTCTCAGAAAATTAGAATATTGTGATAAAGTTCTTTATTTTCTGTAATGCAGTTAAAAAAACAAAAATGTCATGCATTCTGGATTCATTACAAATCAACTGAAATATTGCAAGCCTTTTATTCTTTTAATATTGCTGATTATGGTTTACAGCTTAAGAAAACTCTAAAATCCTATCTCATAAAATTTGAATATTTCCTCAGACCAAGTAAAAAAAAAGATTTATAACAGCAAAACAAAATCAAACATTTGAAAATGTGTTTCCAGGTGTTTCGAGTTAATTAGGCGATTCAAGTGATTTGTTTAATACCCTACTAGTATACTTTTTCATGATATTCTAATATTTAGAGATAGGATATTTGAGTTTTCTTAAGCTGTAAGCCATAATCAGCAATATTAAAAGAATAAAAGGCTTGCAATATTTCAGTTGATTTGTAATGAATCCAGAATGCATGACATTTTTGTTTTTTAAATTGCATTACAGAAAATAAAGAACTTTATCACAATATTCTAATTTTCTGAGACAGTCCTGTATATATATATCTATATGAATATATATCTATATAAATATATATATAAATATATATAAATATATATTTATATATATAAATACGTATAATGTTCATGCACATACATGTGTGCACAAGGCTGTATCCCTCACATTGAATTCACTCTCCCTGACTGTAATGTACCTGCTCACTTACTGCGTATCTATAGAGCTATCTGTCCTCTCACTTCTCATCTCTCATCCATCCTCCTTTCTTCCTCCTCTTCCTCCTCTTCCTCCCAGGCTGCTGAAAAGCTGTCATTGATGAGAATACTGTGAGGGGGTGAGAGGTGCTCGGGCCCCATGGGCTTGTGTAGCAGCTCCTCTGAAAGACTCCCATTTAAACACACACACACACACACACACACACCTGTTAGCAAACAGCAACAATGGGCTGTATGGCGGCCAGCTCAGTGGGTTCCATACCCTGACCCCACTCCCACCCCTCGGCCCCCTGGCGGATATTAAAGAGCCTCTATTTACCCATACTGGCACACAGCTCGCAGGCCCCACAGAGGCCGGCCTGCCCGGGGTGTCCTCAATCCACCATTGTCCCCGGGATGGAGAACTAGGCGGATGGATGGCGAGGAATGCTGAGGTGATATAGACGGCTGGATGTTTTGTTGTAGATCTGTCAGACGCAAAATGAAGGTTTGAGGAAAGTTCAAAGGAATTTGAAGGAGGCCCGTGGGTGTTTTCCTAAAACACCCACAGTCGAATGCGCAAGATGCAACCGCGGAGAGAGACAGAGGGGCAGACAGGGTATGTTATTGTATACGAGTATATTTATTATAAATCCGAAGGCTTTGTTTATACCAAAGCTGAGTGGGTTTACGAGGTAGCATTGCGCAATCTCCCTGGTGGGAGGGGCTTAGGACAGGTAGGGGAGAGCTGCAGGTTGAGGGTCGTTTTTTTCTGAATTTTGCTGGTTTTATTTGTCTTTTTCATAAAAATGACGATCACTTGAATTAGAAAAAAGGTCAATATTACATTTTTGCCCAATAAAACCAAAAATATATCACCTTCCCAGCGTTGAGTGTATTTCTAAAAAAGGGGCGTCAGAAAAGAAACCAATTGGATAACTAGATAGATTACGCCGAGAGTTTTTCTAGGAACGTAATTTTTTGGCGGTAATGCTGAATTTTTTATCTATGAATAAAGAACAGGAGCAAATAAATACTGTGCAGAACTGTGACAGCAGAGAAACACACCACATGATATCAGAGGGGCAATGGATCTGGGCCAATACATAAGATAATCCTTTATTAGGATTATCTTATTTATTGTAGATGATGAGGTGTAAATGGGATGATGGGCAGGGAATCTCAGGTGAGGGGAATGAGGTGATTGCTGGACAGGTGGGAGTTGCTGTATCTGAAGCATCAGGAGAGTTAGCGATGGCAGGTAAACACGCAGAAAACAACATGAAACAAGGTGTATGTCGGTGTGAGGTGTGAGTGTGCTTTGTCGCATTGTTTTTATGGTATTTGCAACAAGTCCTCACTATTTGAATCACAACGTGCTGAAGTTCATTCATAATTCTTCAAGGGCTGCAACACATTATGTCATTATTGAGTAACTCCCACTTTCTCCAGCAACCTCCAAAATAAAGATTCAGGAGGGCGTCCTTTGCATAGTTGCTTATTACCTTCGCATTGAAAATGCGGAAGGTTATGTTTTGATCGCTGTGTATTTATTTATTTGTATACGTGTTCCTCGCATGACAAAAAAAGTTTTAAACCGAATCGCATGAAATTCGGTGGGATGATTGGTTATTATCCGGGGACCATTTGATTAGATTTTGGGATTGATCGGGTCAAAGGTCAAGGTCATGAAAAGGTCAAAATCTTCTTGAATCGAATGAAATTTGGTGGGATGATTGGTTATTATCCGGGGACCATTTGATTAGATTTTGGGATCAATCTGGTCAAAGGTCAAGGTCAAGGATAGGTCAAAATCTTCTTTTTACCATAGCACGGTCAATTTGTATCCAATTGGCATGCAACCAATGCCAAAATGTTCATAATTCAATGCCCAATCGTGTGATATTCGAAGGTATGCGCTCTACCGAGTGCCCGTTCTAGTCTTTCATTATTTTACATGTGAAATAAAAACTCAAAGGGGAACTCCCGTCGCTCCGAACTCGGCGTTCCCCCCTGCCCTCCGGGGATCTACGGTAATAGAGATAGAAATGGAGTAGAAATAACCCAAAGTCTCCAAACTCAAGGACTTTGGGGCTCGTCCGCGACGCCTTGGTGTCAAACCCGTCGCGAGCTTTGAGGTCATTTTGAGCACACTTTCCGTAAGTCTGCATTTCTGCCACACCTACCCACAATTCATAGCTTTGTGAAGTTAAACACAGGGTTGTTCCCCCTTAGGCAAACACAATTTGTCCTGCTGTCAGCGTCGTTGCTATTCTTTGCGCCGTCGGTGCCGTTGGGACGATGAGTCGCTCAGCCTCAATCCGAAGAACGCAATCATACGCGATCTAACGCTCCGAGATCATGTATGTTGGTTTTTTTACAGGTTACTGCTGTAATGTGTGACCATAAGTCCTCTTTATATAGTGGTTTGAAGTATTTCAGGTGATAGTGTTTCTTATTTCATGGAGGAAAAACCAACAAATGCTTAAAAAACAAAACTGAAATATTTTGTCCCCGTTTTCTATACATTTGATGCATTTTTTGCCTCCTAAGATTTCCCTGGGGACCCATTGGGTGGGCTCGAGCCTCAGGTTGAGAACCACAGGTTCAGTGCGTTACAATCAACAATATGCCCGATTTGTCCCATTTTACAGGGATCTGAAACAGATAAAAGATTGATAACTTAATTGAACGTTTTAACAGATTATCTAAATTCCACAATAGTGATAATCAAATCAGTTGATCCCATCCATAAAAACCCAACTGACCTCTCTAATACCTCTTTTAATACCTATTTGGGGATAAAGAAATATGTCACTATTGAGAGCATGAAGGGTTTGCGGTGTGAACATCCTCAGACGTGAAAGCCAGCGGGCACCAGCCGCCATTCTTCAGATGGGGGCTCTCCAGTTCGACTGTGACCACTCCTTTTGTGTTCGCTGAAGGGCGGGGGGGGGGGGGGCGGCCATTCAACCCTACGGGGACGGATAATAGCCTCGCTGAGGCCTGCTCCCCCTCCAACTTCCCCACCGCCGCCGCTCCATCGTCCCATAAAGTCCCCCCCCCCCCCAATTTAATTGCAGTTCCCTGGAAGCCAGCGGTAGAAGAGGAGGAACAACTCGGGAGGGAAAAGAAAGAGCTCTATAGTGGGGAACCTGTATTCATCCCTGGACTATATGCATGGCAAACAACAAACTGCGAGCCGCTGTCTCGGAAGAAAGAGGCACAACGGTCCAAAGCGGTGGAGGACCGGCCCGCCGGTCTCCAATTGAGCGGGCCCTGGCTTCTTTAATAACCGATGGAGTTCACAATTAAACGCCGGCTCGCTGGTAATGCAAGACTCCTCAGAGGCACAATTGCCATTGGTGGGAGACGGGGCCACTGTTGTGTCCCGGGGATTAAAGCAGGCAGGGGGAATCAAAAGCCATTTTACAATACAGTAATCAGCATGTTTTCCCTCTGAAAGGGCCTCCGCTCCCCCATTTAGAAAACACAGAGCATTACCTCCTTTCTGCTCACGACAAAACCCATTCAGCGACTCGCTTTATTACACGGATTAATCCTGTGTGTTGTCGGGGGGGGGGGGGCGAGGGCTCCGTGAAGCACGGGGGGGTGGAGGTGAAGGAGTGTCCACTCCAGGCAGGTTGGTGAGGAAACACATGACCTGGCCATGGACACAATTCCCAGCTTTCCCCCTTGTTTTTTTACCCCACCTGCAGTTTTCCTCCTGAGTGCAAGTGAACCATGGGAAGTTGGAGAGACATTTTTCTGAGGCCACTACGGTATATGATAGAGAAGACATGTCGATGCGCCAATCAAATCACCACAATGTATATGAAAAAGAGACATTTTCCCAATAATTCCCAATGCATAGAACATTTGGGCTTACCATTGACTTGCATTGAGACACACAAGTACTTCAGAAAGAGACATTTGTGATATTAGTTTGCTGTTGATAATTACCACTTTGATAATATGCTTAGAGGTAAACACCACTTGTGTGTGATAGTTGAGATACTATCAGAATCAGAATCAGAAACAGGTTTATTGCCAAAGAATGAATGTTTTCACAAACAAACGAGGAATTTTTTTTGGTGGAAGGTGCAACATTTGGACATGACAAACAACAATCAACGCAAGGAGGGAGGAGGAGTGGGAGGAAGAGGGAGGAGGAGGAAGAGGAAGGAGCGGGAAGAAGGAGGAGAGAGGAAGATGGAAGAAGAGGTGGTAGTCCTGGGGGTGACAGTCAGTCAGTCCCGGGGTCCATTGATGAGCCCGACCGCCGTCGGAAAAAGCTATTGGTGTGGCGGGAGGTCGTGGTCATGATGGACGCAGCCTCCTCCCGAGGGAGGGACTCGAACAGGAGTGTCCAGGGTGGGAGGGTCGGCGACAATCTTTCTGGCCCGCTTCAGTGACCTGGAAGTGAACAGGACCTGGAGGGAAGGCAGATTGCAGCCGATAACCCTCTCGGCCGAGCGGATGATGCTCTGCAGCCTGCGCTTGTCTTTGGCTGTGGCTGCAGGGTGCCAGACGGTGATGGAGGAGCAGATGATGGACTCAACGATGGCCGTGTAGAACTGTACCATCATCTTCCCTGGCAGGTTGAATTTCCTCAGCTGCCTCAGGAAGAACATCCTCTGCTGGGCCTTCTTGGTGATGGAGCCGATGTTCAGCTCCCACTTGAGGTCCTGGGAGATGATGGAGCCCAGGAAGCGGTAGGACTCCACAGCGTCGACGGGGGAGTCACACAGGATGAGAGGGGCGGGTGGGGCTGCATTCCTCCTGAAATCCACAACCATCTCCACTGTCTTCAGAGCGTTGAGCTCCAGGTTGTTCTGGCTGCACCAGGTCACCAGGTGGTCAGTCTCCCACCTGTAGGCGGTCTCGTCCCCGCCAGAGATGAGTCCAATGAGGGTGGTGTCATCCGCGAACTTTAGGAGCTTGACGGACTGGTGACTGGAGGTGCAGCTGTTGGTGTACAGGGAGAACAGCAGAGGGAGAGAACACAGCCTTGGGGAACCCGTGCTGGTGGTCCGGGAGCCTGAGACGTGTTTCCCCAGCCTCACGTGCTGCTTCCTGTCGGTCAGGAAGTCTGTGATCCACCTGCAGGTGGAGTCGGGCACGTGCAGCTGGGAGAGCTTGTCCTGCAGCAGGGACGGGATGATGGAATTGAAGGCAGAGCTGAAGTCCACAAACAGGATCCTGGCGTAGGTTCCTCGGGAGTCCAGATGCTGGAGGATGTAGTGAAGGGCCATGTTGACTGCATCGTCTGCAGACCTGTTGGCTCTGTAGGCGAACTGCAGGGGTCCAGGAGTGGGTCGGTGATGGTCTTGAGGTGTGACAGGACCAAGCGTTCAAAGGACTTCATGACCACAGAGGTCAGGGCGACGGGCCTGTAGTCATTGAGTCCTGTGATCTTGGGTTTTTGGGGACGGGATGATGGTGGAGGCCTTGAAGCAGGCTGGAACGTGGCATGTCTCCAGGAGGTGTTGAAGATGTCGGTGAACACCGGAGACAGCTGGTCAGCACAGTGCTTCAGGGTGGAGGGGAGACGGAGTCCGGGCCCGCTGCTTTGCGGGGTTCTGCTTTTAAACAGCCTGTTGACGGCTCTCTCCAGGATGACGAGGCGTCGCTGAGTTGATGGAGGGTGCTCCAGAGGTGTGAGCCCCTGATGGGCTGGGGAGGGTGGGCTGATGGTCTGTGGCTTGTTGATGGGGCTGTGGGGATTGTCTCAGGACTGCTCCATTGTCTTTCAAAGCGGCAGTAGAACTCATTTAGCTCGTCTGCCAGAAGCACATTGTTCATGGAGTGGGGTGATTTGGGCTTGTAGTTGGTGATCTGCCTGAGCCCTCTCCAGACAGAAGCAGAGTCGTTTGCTGAGAGCTGCTGTTGCAGTTTCTCAGAGTACAGTCGTTTAGCATCTCTCACCGCCTTGCTAAACCTGTATTTGGACTCTGTGTACAGGTCCTTGTCCCCACTCCTGAATGCCTGGTCCTTCTGCAGTCTTAGCTTCCTGAGCTCCGCTGTGAACCAGGGTTTGTCGTTGTTATAACTCACCCTGGAGCTGGATGGAATACAGCTGTCCTCACAGAAGCTGATGTAGGAAGTTACAGCCTCTGTGTACTCATCCAGGCTGTTGGTAGCAGTCCTGAAGACATCCCAGTCAGTACAGTCAAAGCACGCCCGTAGATCCTCCAGAGCCTCACTGGTCCACTTCTTGAACTTCCTCACCACAGGTTTGCAGAGCTTTAGTCTCTGCCTGTATGAGGGAATCAGATGAACCATGGCGTGGTCAGAGTTTCCCAGTGCAGCTCGAGGGACGGCGTGATAGGCCCTGCTGATTGTTGTGTAGCAGTGGTCCAGAATGCTCTTCTCTCTGGTAGGGCATTTAATTAACTGTCTATATTTAGGCAGTTCGTGGCTGAGGTTTCCTTTGTTAAAATCCCCGAGTACAATAACTAAAGAGTCCGGGAAGGTCCGCTCCACACACCGTATCTGTTCGGCGAGGGTCCGCTGTGCCTCGTGCACGTTCCCCTGCGGCATGTAAACTCCGGCCAGGATGAATGAAGCGAACTCACGTGGGGAGTAGAAGGGTTTGCAGTGAATGATAAAAGATTCCAGGTCCGGCGAACAGTGCTGTAGAATCACCGTTACGTCGTTGCACCAGCCGTTGTTGAGGTAAAAGCAGATTCCTCCACCCTTTTTTTTACCGGAGAGCTCCGTGACCCGGTCCGCTCGGAACAGCTGGAAGCCAGCGAGCTGGAGCGCAGAGTCTGGTATCGAGCCACTAAGCCATGATTCCGTGAAACACAGAACGGAGGATGAGGAGAAGTCTCTGTCTCTCCCCACCAGCAGCTGGAGTTCGTCCAGTTTGTTGCACAGTGAGCGGACGTTGGAGAAAAGTATGCCCGGCAGCGCTGTACGAGACCCGAGTTTCCGTAGCCGTACAGGCGCTCCCGAACGTGTCCCTCTCCGCCGGCGTCTCACCACGTGGCGAAGGTGAGCACACCTTTTACAAAAATGTCCAGTAACTCCACAGAAGTTAAAAACGTTGGAAGTAAATCCGCTGGAGTTGTTCCCCTGATGTTCAAGAGCTCTTCTCTGGTGAAAGAGCTCTGGGAATCCCAGCAGAAAACAGTATTTAAAACGAAAACAATAAAAAACATCGCGCACCAACACACCGAGGCGACCTTTCGCGGCGCCATCAGGATAATGGCGCCGCGAAAGGTCTGTAAATGCTGTAGGTCACAGGTCATTTACATGTACAGTGCATACAAATAAAAAGTTTTTTCCCGCATTATCAACTGTATTAACTCTGAAGTTGGACAACACCCTTTTCAATAGTGCAAAAAAGTGTTTTAACGCTAGCTCGAGATGTTTTTTGCCTGTCAAAAAATAGTAAATGAAATCAGTGGGGTATAGAAATGCCTTTTCCCAATAAATCCTTTCCGGATATTGCATTCCTGTGGTAATGCTTGTCTCTGTGTCCAGACAACGCGAAACTGTCATAAGTCACAGATGTCGCAGAGCGAGAGGACCAAAATACCGACATATTCTGCAAAAAACAATATTTAATTTCAAACTACTAACAGGACAACAAACACGAGGACCAAACAGTTCGAAGCCACACTGGGAATGAGACGAACAGGGTTTACATACACAGGCAAGGTGAGAGGATTGGACAACGGGGAACGAGACACAGGTGGAAACAATCAAGACCAGGGCAGACAATCACAGGGAGACAGGCGACACAAGGACTTCAAAACAAGACACAAAACAAGACACACACTCCAGATCATGACAGAAACATGAGCAATATCTGACGTAGAGGAACAACTGAACCTTTCCCTATCAGAACAGATTATTGGTACTTACTGGTTATTTCTGGTAGGTTGATTTCGATGGCCATGGCAAGTTGTTTTGTTTGTGGCTATGCGGCAGATGAAAGCCAAGTGCAGACTTGATTGGCTCCAAACCAGTTTATGGAAACACACCAATTTTTAAAAAAAAGTTAAACTTTTCAAAGCTACTGTCGCAAATTCAATTCAGTTTATTTGTATAGCCCATTTTCACAAATTACAAATTTGTCTCAGAGTGCTTTACAATCTGAACACAAAGACATCCCTGTCCCAGAACCTCACATCGGATCAGGAAAAACTCCCAAATAACCCTTCAGGGGGAAAAAAGGGAAGAAACCTTCAGGAGAGCAACAGAGGAGGATCCCTCTCCAGGATGGACAGAACAATAGATGCCATGTGTACAGAAGGAATCATTACACACAAATTAAAACACAGTAACAACACAATCAATGAATATGACAGAGTATATGAATAGTTGGTAGTAGGCATATTCCACGATCCAGACCTCGTTGATCCATCAGGCAGAAAGAGGTAATAAATACTTTAACTCTAGAAACGATCCTAATATAGGCGTCGAAATTGACGCTGCAGCTGAATGACAAGTGACGATAGATATTCAATGGACACGTATCCACGCGCCAAGACAATCGATTTGGTGGAGGGAAACATTCATTATCATTGCATGATGTGAGAACAAAGGCTCCAACATCAGATATGTATTTTTATGGTCAAAAATATCGACTGATTTATAAACTCCACGCAGTCTAGAACAAGAAACATCTGGGGGGGGGGGGAGTAGACAGATGTGTTGCAGCAGTGAAACACAACAAGGCCAATGGCATCAAAGGATGTATCACAATGGCCCGATTCCATTGTGTCTGCTCGGTATGCATCGTGAAAGGTGAGATAACAATGGGGGGGGCAGATAGTATTCCACATCGCTCTAGTCCAGCTTCCAGATCAAAAAGCCTCAAACGTCGGATTCAGTTCTTCCTGCGTCATCCACACCCGATCTCTTCGTCGATCCCGCTGCACGCCAAGAGCTTCGTGTCCTCGACGACCGAAACGCGAATCCAGAAACACGAGCGCCGGCTGTCAGAGAGAGATGGGGTGTATATGTGCAAAGTGCACACGGAAAAATCCTTAAGTGACAAACAAGCCGACGCCCATCAGCTGAAACAACGCTCTTCTCAGTTACTCGTGCAATGCTACAGCACTGGACATTTGTCATAGTGGTCCTTAACTTAATAGTCCACATCTGTAAAGTTCCATGTCCAGTGTGAATGTAGAGCTGGAGAGAATCATCACATGCATCACTCAGACTTTCCTCTGTGATAGTCGTATAGTTTGTTATAGATGTAGCCCCTCCCCCTTCCCAGGACCCTCACGCCACCATGCTCACACTTCCCCACTTTAGTCCTGCAGGATTTACCGGCCCTTCTCCTTCCAGCTTACCTACGTTATTTCTTCACCTCACATATTGTATATAATATATTCTCCTCTTCTCTCTCTACTTATGGATCAATTTTCATCTCTCGATCACACATTACTAACTCTGCTTCCTCCCCGGAGTCTTCGTGACGTCACGTCTCATCGGGTCCTTTGGACCTGGCTGGGTCTGATGCCTCCTGCCATGGCCCTGCTGATGCTTTGCTCTTGTTGGTGATTCAATATTTTAAGTTTTGTATTTAATGTAAAAATAGAAGATGCAATACAACATGCATGTCTCCTTGGAGAACATGTGTGAATCTCTCCAATGATCAGATGATCTCTTGACTAAACTATTGTGCTGATAATATCACATCGGACTAGCTTTGTTGCATAAAAGCTTCAATCTTGTGCAATTGCTTCTGGCTCGGCATCCATTCTCTCCTGTTGTGTTGAAGCACCGAGGACACCGGCGGAGTAAAGCCACAGGCACTGATATACCGAATGCTTTACACGCTACTCTTCACCGCTGGAGGCCGTTATCAGTGTTGAAACAGTCCATTAAAAGGCATCGCGATGACATCAGTCTCACCCACATCGCCGTGTGCTATCGCCTGCATCTTAAAACATCACTTTCACGCAAAATAGAGTGTTGCACAGTGAAGTACAAATCCATCCGACACGTAGGCAGACACACTTTTATCAACTCGAAGACGCTCCCCCACATTCCTGACCAGCCCCCCCAACCCCCAACTCCTCTGCTCTCTGTGCAAGCCTGTTGCGAGAACCTTAGTCATGACGTCTGTGTTTGAAATCAGAAAAAAAGGAAACCATTCCAAGGAATGAAGTGGAGGTGCTTTTCGTCGATGGGGAAGATGACGTAAGATGGCACTCCAGGCCTGTTCTGCGTTTGCACTCTGTGCATCATGGGAGATTGTTTTCCTGTTTCCTCTGTGTTCCGTAGTGTCTTTCATAAAGACAGGTCGTGGCGGTGAACGATGGTGGACGGGAGGTTTCAGAGTGAGGGATGGAGAGAGCTGATCAGAGGAGAGAGGGAAGCGGTCGAGAAAATGAGCTTGGCAGCTTTCCACAGAAACCATTAAACGTGATGTGCATGGTCATGTTTGTATATGTGTGTGTGTCTGTGTGTGTGTGTGTGTGTGTGTGTGCTCTGCTCCTATCTCTCCCAGGTAACCACTCAGTCCGTCTGGCTGGAGGTGCAAAGCACTAGAAAGTGGAATCTCTCTCCCTCGGGGGCGATTTTGCATCCCCAAAGATGTCAACACTGACGTCCACGCAGGGTTTTTAACGGCGATACAACAGACGTCATAGATTTTTCTTTCTTTAGTGTTTTTTTTTCATGCAACAGCCATAATGAGAAAGTCGACAATGTCCCAATATGATGGCAACAGCGTGTACATTTCTGCAGTGAAGATTTAGCTGGCAACTTTTTTGCTTTTGTCCACCCAAAAATGTGCAATGTCTATATTTGACCCAGTGTCATAGGTGAGGAGTTTTGAAAACAGGGATTTTCTCTTAAAAATCACTTTTAGATAAAAATACCCTGTGAATAGAACTCTATGAATATATTTTGTACTAGAGATCTTGTCAGGTTCTTGTCACGGGGTGAGGCTCAGGCACAGAGAAACAGGCAGGACTCAATGTAAATAACAAAAAAAAACTCTTTACTGAGGCCAAAAAGTTTACAAAAAAACAACAAGGTCCAAAAAGGGGCAGGCAGAGAATCGGGGTCAAACAGGCAGGTCAGGCATATCCAGGGCACAGGGACGACGGCACCAAAGACAACAAATATAGACAACAATCCAACAGGAGACAAGGAAAAGACTGACACAATATATAGAAGGGAAACACAGGTGTAGGACATCAGACAGTAACGAGACAAGAGTGGCTGAGGGCAGGTGCAGGAAATTAACGAATCAAGACAGAGGAGACATCGGAGACACGGAAGACAGGAGAAACAGAACAGGTTGTTACAGATATTTTTGCTTGCTTATTTATAATTATTTTCCTGCTTTAACATTTTTAATTTTTGTGTTTCCTTATGGCCC
This sequence comes from Pseudoliparis swirei, assembly GCF_029220125.1. Lineage (NCBI taxonomy): Eukaryota > Metazoa > Chordata > Actinopteri > Perciformes > Liparidae > Pseudoliparis > Pseudoliparis swirei. The sequence continues at coordinate 7,311,385 of NC_079393.1, read as the reverse complement.
TTCTTGGCCAGGTGCATGGATTTTTTAAACTTTATTTTTATTTATTTTAATGTTTTATTATTAGGCATTCTTACTTTTGAACGTTGTATTTCTGTAAAAATACCTAAATAAAATATATAGTATAAAATATCTAAAAAATCCCTTTTAGAAACCTAAGACTGTACATCCATGCTGTATTTAATAAGAATGTGTTGCCATTCTGACTGTACTGTAACAGTATGTTTATGTCGTGTATTGTTTAAATAATATATTGTCCTTTCTGTGGATCCTGGGAAGATTAGTGGTCACTCAATGGGGATTCAGTTAATAAAAAAGAAACAATCATGAGTAAAAAGTCCAAAAATAAAGAATAAAAAACAGTTTGACATTTCCCCTTATCCTGTAACTCATCGTGTGACCTCAAATTCATCTCTTGACTCCTTTCGGAGGTCCCGTCCTCCTCCAGGTTGAGAACGACTGATTCAGAGATTTGTGAAATGCAGACGCCTTCAGGACCAGTGTCGGGAAACACAAGCACACCCGAAACCATGAAAACATCCCTGGAACTGTGGCAGTCGATGAAAACTGCACGGAGTGTAACCGTGTTAGTAGTTGAAAAAAAATCTCTACAAAAAAGGTGGAGAGTATGACTCCAAAAGTCATTATGGACAAACACGAGAATGTGGTTCAACTTGATGAAAACTGGATTTTCCCTTCTTTTTTTAATTTTATAAATCCACGAGAATATAGAGATTTTTTACAAATGTAATTCCACATGAGTTAAGGTGGCTGGTTGTGTGTGTTGCTGTTCAAGTGAAGACACAACATGAATGCTGATACTGTCCTCAGCCAAAGAACTGCTTGGACTGAGGACTCTCGCTCGTGCTTAATATTCTGTGGCTTCACTTGTTAGCATGCATCATCTGGTCCTTACACACACACACACACACACACACACACACACAGAAACTATCCTCCCACTCTGCTGCATGGCCTCAAGTGCTAAAGGGAGATTAGATGCCGGGAGAGGCATTGCTCCCCATTACTCTCTTGTTCGGCGGCCCAAAGGTGAAATGAAAAAATAGCCCTGTGGTCTTAATCCTGAAGACACTCAACACACTCATATTGTCCCTCCAGGGTGCACTTCTTCTGGCTTCCAGCGCTGCCATGGCGACCGGCGGCTATAACACCATAATGGATTTGTTGTGAAAGCAGCAAAAAAAATACAGAACACACACAACGTATAACCACGACTAGACAAAACGTGTGGTCCCCCTCTTGAACTCTCCTTGTGCCTCCCGCCCCCCCGATCGCATACGCCCGCTCTTCTTTTAACGTGCGCCGTCAAGGTGAAAACACACCGAGTTTAGTAGTGCAAGAAAAACAGTGTGAGGTGAGGTGAAAATCCCCTCGATATGGGATCCCGACGATGAGTGGTGCTAGAAACCAGGCTCATTGCCAAGAAACCATTGCTAATCCCTCGGGCTGTTAGAGTAAGGAGTGTGTGTGTGTGTGTTATATGAGTGCGAGTATCATCCAGCATGCATGTGACTGTCAATGTGTGTGCGTGTGTGAGCTTCCTAACTCATACATACCAAAAGAGTCACAACATCTAGTTAAACATTACAAAAGGGCTGAAGGAGCTTCAAACACCTGGCAGGAGTGAAGCAAAACTCTCTGTGTGTGTGTGTGTGTGTGAGGAACTCAGTGGGAAGTTTCAAAACCGTATGATTTAAAGCAACAATTTAAAGTATCCAAATCCAAAGGAAAGCCCATTTAAAGCATGATTAAAAGCTCATTTAAAGTAACTAATCAAAATTGTTTTTAATATCATTTATGAGTTCCTTTACAACCGCTGGCACATTTATAGCGGGCGGGTAATATTCCGTGACAGCTAATCTGAGAATAAATACGTATCTTTTCCATCAACTTTTTCCCTCACGGGCCCCGGTGACGGCCGTAAAATGTGTTTTAGAAGAAAAAACGCGATGGTGTTTACCAATGAAACGAATGAATTCTGTCCCGCGACGACGCAAAACCAAAATAAGAACAGCCCGAAGCCGCGTTGCCAAATGCACACAAGGCCACGGAACAAGCCTTCGCCATGCACGTCCGCACGGCAGCCTCCAATATCCTCTGGGGAACCACAGGAAGGTGAACGAACAGCCACACACACACACACACACACACGGGAAGTGACAACATCGAGCTGGTGGGTAAAGGCAAGTTCAAAGGTCAACACCGGATTAGCTTGTGGTTGAAGTTGGCATTCGGGTCCTAATTCACAACATGCTGGTTCCAGTTGAAAGGCTTCACCGGTCTCTTAAGAAGTCCATTTTGAGTTGGAGTTTTTTAACAAAGTACAGATTGCACATTAAGATCATCTGTGGCTGATTAGCAAACCGTGTTTTGATCCTATTCCAGTGAAATTAAGAGCAGGTGGTTTGGTTGTCTTTTTTCTTTTTTCACCACAGTTTTAATTTTTCTCTTCCTGAAATGAATCGGACAGAAAGCTAAATGCCGCGGCGCCGAGAGCGTAACGTTTTTTTCTTAATTTGTTAATCGCGTGTTTTACGGAGCGCGCACGCTGAGCTCACAGGCCTCGGCCGTAGTCATGACGACCACATCAACTCACACAACTTTGTTGACTAAAAAACAAAAATGCGCCTCACAAGAAGCCGAGGAAAAAGGGACGCAAATATAAATGGCGGACAAGTCTCCCCCCCCCCCCCTCAACCACCGTGTTTGGAAGGAAGCTCAACCCGATGCTCTGTGGATGAACCTGTTGTGAAGATAAAAAAACGTCCTCATTGCAGTCGGCCAATCGAAAAATATTAATAGATATATTAAATATGAAATATGAAAGAGCAAAAGACTTCCACGCATTTAGATCTCATTGGACTGAAATAGTCTCCTCACTTTACTCCGAATGTCTCCTAATTGATTACCACAGATCCATGGAGCCAATTTCAACACACACACACACACACACACACACACACACACACACTCAGCCACCTCCAAAGCTACAGAGCGTGTATCTCATTAGGCGTTCCACTAAGTGAACACTCTACTGTCCAAAACCTTTTACATCCGCCCATTTGTCACAGCGTCCTAATGTCCCAGTGACCGGGCGGAGTTATCAATCAGAGCAGGTAGAGAGGACCGCGTGACGGCTGAGAGCTCAAACCCAGCTGGACCTTCACCACAAAGTCTGTGCAGCATTTATCAATCAATCAATCAATTAGATGTATTTCTGTACTCAGTAAAGGAGACACTTCTTATAAAAGCCTGTATGAGTTGTTTAACCCTCCTGTTACCTTCACATTTACTAACATATTTTACCCTCTGGGTCAATTTGACCCCAGCAATTAAAACCTCCAGAAAATTATTAGAATTAATATTGTTTCTCAAGTTTAAGTGTGAGGTACTTTATGTTTGTTTGTTGACTACCTAAATAGCCCTTTAAATATATAAAAAAGTTGATATTTCATATATGTTTGACACAGTGAAAAACAGCCAAGGAACACCGACGTTAAACATTGAATGGGGTCAAATTGATCCTAAAGGTAACAGGAGGGTTAAAAGATCATACAGGAGATGGACTGATGGTTGGATGCATAATATATTTACATGAACAGTAAACATAATGACATCATGACATTGAATACAGTCACAATGCATTCAAGATGGCGGCAGACGCAGCGGCTCGGCGCTCTGGGACAAATAGCAGCGTTTTGTTTATTTTTATTTCTATCTTTGTCGTTTGCTGCTACTGGCCATCGGACGAAAAACAACAATGACAATAAAAAAAACTATCTTTATCTTTATGGGGTGTCCCAATTTTGAGCCGGCAGCCACACGAGAGCAACAGATGAATTTTGAAGCTATAATTGAAGAGACAACACCGTAAAAATCACAAGGAAACAAACATAAATATCACAAGGAAACAAACATAAATATCACAAGGAAACAAACATAAATATCACAAGGAAACACACATGAATATCACAAGGAAACAAACATAAATATCACAAGGAAACAAACATGAATATCACAAGGAAACAAACATGAATATCACAAGGAAACAAACATAAATATCACAAGGAAACAAACATAAATATCACAAAGAAACAAACATGAATATCACAAGGAAACAAACATAAATATCACAAGGAAACAAACATGAATATCACAAAGAAACAAACATGAATATCACAAGGAAACAAACATAAATATCACAAGGAAACAAACATGAATATCACAAAGAAACAAACATGAATATCACAAGGAAACAAACATGAATATCACAAGGAAACAAACATAAATATCACAAGGAAACAAACATAAATATCACAAGGAAACAAACATAAATATCACAAGGAAACAAACATGAATATCACAAGGAAACAAACATAAATATTACAAGGAAACGAACATAAATATCACAAGGATATTGGACAATAACAAATGATTTTATTCTCCCAAACGTGTGATTCTAAGTGACTGCAGGCTCATTACAGGGGTGCTTCTAATCCTTCTTCAGGGGGAATGGGTGGTCGACTATTTGCATAAGCCAACCGGCCTCAGAGGGAATTACAAACTGGAGCCGGCAGCCCTTTTATTGCTGGGTTCATGTCAATACCTCCATCGTGTCAGCTTAGCTTCAGACATGCAGACCAGTAAAGTGGAAGAGTGAGCCAGCGTTAAGAAAGGATTAGAGAATCTCCGAGGTTAAACATTGCCTGACACGGACTGTGTTGTCGCCAGGGGTGGGGGTTAGACCAATGGGATGTTTTCTTTCCCCCCCGGCGGACACTGTTCACTCCAGAGATCTTCACATGTAGGACATTCATAAGTAAGCCACGTATTTGTTTGTTTGTGTATTTTATTCAGTATTTGTATATAGTGACGGTGTGTCACAGTTACACAACCTCCAAACGACTGAATGCAAAGTTCTGTATGCCCCGACTTCTTCGAGGTGGTATTATTCTTCATTCCTGCGTTTGCAAAATCAATAAAAAAAGATTTAAAATAAGTTATTCTACAGTGAAAAATGTGTCTCGCAATATTTTAACCAGAGGACATACAAATATCTCTAAATACTCACAAGCCAATCAGAGAGCAGCGTTGGCTAAAACAGAGCGTGAGTACAAGTATATTCCGACAGAATGTATGAGAATAAAAATGCATTCATGAGCATTAAATGCATTTACACATGTTCTAGTAGAAACCTGAAAATACATTTACTGCAATGTTTTTATCAATGTGCACTGTCCCTTATTAAATAAACCATTAAAAAAAAAAATGTTAAAAAAAAGCGAAACTATATTTTCGCGCGACCGAATCCCATGAAAAGTCAACGTACAGACGCGTGTGGCTGCGATAGACGCGATATTTTCCAGGGCGGCGCGTTTGGGGCGACGCAATGTGGGCGACGCGTTGTCAGCAGTGCAATTTTCGCCCCAAGTTGAAATATTTAAACTTTGAGGCGGTCATCTCACCGGGCCAATCGGGTTCTTTTTTTCGCCTCGCCCGGGGTGGAGGCGGGAGAAGTCCAGACGTAACAGTGACTTTATCCGTGTGAGTGACCGGAGAGGGTGAACCTGATGTCATCATCAAAAACAACAGGCGGGCGTGTGTGTGGACACCCACAAGTATAAAGCAGAACTAGTGGTGAGTTATTCTGGTGGATGAAGGAGATGATAACGGTCTTTACGGAGACGAGATGCGGAGATAAGCCCCGCCCCTCGCGGAGCGTCTCGACGCTCATGGCGAGAACACGGCGAACGGTCGAGCGAGTAAACTCACGCGTTTTGGGCGACGCGAAAAATCGCTTTGCTTTTGGTGTGAACGCACCTTTAGTCACAGTGTGTGTGAACAGATCATTTGATATATTGTTGTCATGCTGTTGTTATCGTATTCATGAACAAATTGAGTCGAGAATAGGTGAAAACCTTCCAGACTAAGAAACAACTGGACTCTACCTAAACCCTTAATTCCACCTTTTCTCTCAAACCACACACTCTCCCTTCATTCAGCCTCTGTGTCAGTCAGTCGGTCGGGGGGGCGGGCCTGCGCTCTGTCTCCCAGCATGCACGGAGCCAAGGCCTGGGCCAAGCAGGGGTGAGTCACGCTGCAGGAGCACGCTGCTGGATGTAAAACAGAACCGTCGTATCCTGCCGAGTCAAACCCGCAGCTCTCATTAAGTCATTACGCGGTAATTAGCCTGCGTGTTAGCGGAGAGGTAGCGCAGCGAGAGAGCGGGAGTGGATGTCGGGTCACTCGACAAAAGCCCATTGGCTGGTGATTGTCATTCGATCGGGTTACTGATCCGATTCGTGCCGTCTTTGACACGACGCACCCGCGCTGGCTCCTTTTTTTCGCCGTGGCAGGTTAGGTTACGGTTACCGCGTTGGTTTTTTTTCACTTTTTTTTTTTTGGTCGCTCACATTAGTGCTTGGCTCAGAGTCCAGACCGGGTTCTTCTGGCAGCGCCTCTCGTCCCACTCAGAGTGATGAAGAACCACGGTGTGTGTCCGTGTCCTAGCAACGGACCGGACCATAAATCAGCAGCACCGATGGCGAGAGAGAGAGAGAGAGAGAGAGAGAGAGAGAGAGAGAGAGAGAGAGAGAGAGAGAGAGAGAGAGACTTCTGAAAGAACGTGCGTTACTCAAACAAAACACTCCCCCTCACCTCTCCTGTATCCCTCTTTCCTCTCCTCTCCATCACGGGCAAACACGGCAGATGTTTCCCACGCAGAGATAAACAGCGGCCGTGAAGTATAGTACACAGTATATGACACAAAACTGGGCGCAACAGTGAATAAAAGCAACACAGTGTTAGGAAAAGCTTAATTAAGGTTTGTCTTAAGAAACAATACAAACATAGGAAGAAATTAATGTTACTAAATGAGTATTTTTTTAAATTTTGTGTTGATTTTCGGGGGTACCTGTGGACAAAAGCAGGTGTATTTCTAAATTGTATGGCAGCTGGAATCTGGCTAGATCGTACGAGAAAATAGCAAATCTTCTGAGTCTTGTTTGCTTACGTCGGTCAAATAAAGGCATCTTGTTTCATAACTAGGTCAAAGTCACTGTCATTTAACATTTTAAACCTGGAATAATCCATAATTCGAACTTCATTGGCCAAACTGTGCCTTGTAATCTTGCAATGATCGGCCTATTGGCACACAGGATATTTCTCTTTTAGGAAATTCGCAAACAAAATTCTCATGACAAAACATTTGGGATTCGACACCATGGCCCATTTGCAGATAAAGGCGACGCGAAAACTGCCTCACGGCAGCATAAACTCCAACGTGATGTCGATTAATATACGGATACAGTTTTAAAGGATGTATCTGGTCGGCTTAAAGGGTGCTTCAAAGTTTTCACGTCACAGATTTTAGCAAGTTATGAATGCTTTTCTATCAAAATGAGTCCTAAAAATGACCAAAAAAAGAATCGACACATAAGGTGTCGTCTTTTATTTAGGCTTTAAGAGGCTTCAATGTGTTTGAAGGTTGTTTTTTTATTCTTGACTGCAATTTATTTTAAAAGCTTCTTTTGTTACGTTTCTTGGTATTCTGACAGCAAGCAATCAACCAAATGCTCTTTCTGGTTTCTCGACAGTCGCCTCCGCATCTTCGTACATTGTATATTTCGGAAAGGGTTTATTGGCGGTGCGACTCAAAAATAGGCAGGTGTCAGACCCAGAAAACGATATCCATTCATCCTGTTCCTGTAAATTCACCATTGTTTTCACCCGGTGACTTCAGCTCTCGGCCCGGGAACTCCCCGATTGCAACAGCGATCCAACGCTCGGCCTTCTTTTTTCGCGGTTAATAAGGCTGGCAGGCATCACAGCTCTGCCTGGAACGGGATGTTCTGAGCCGCCGCGATCTGTCGGGAGCTCCTGCAAAGGGGTTATGATGAGCCACGACCCTCAGGGGTCGTTTGTCACCGACCTTAATGCGACGGCTCCGAGTGAGTGTTGACGGTGCAGCGCTTCAGGGCCTGGACCTGAACCAGCGGACGGGTCGGCCAAAGGAAGCAGCTGCATGAGGAGCTGATGGCAGGTAGAGCAGGTGCTCTCTCCCCAAACGAGGGCTTTTAATCAAGCCTTAATGACAGAGATTATGGGCGGCCAGTAAATATAACTTCAATATTCATTAATCATCTCGGAGAAACTTTAATCCCGACGTGGAGGACGGGCGACGAAAGCCGGGTCCAACCGAGAGCCAAGAAAAACTGACGAGTAATCGAACGTGTGCCAGTGATCTTGTGAGTTTACAGTTAGACGTGAAGAAGAAAAAAGTTGTTTATTGTCCTCCGGCTACTTATGTAACAGTCTGATTTTGTTTTGTATACGTTCGTAGTTGCTAGTCTGTGTCGTTTTATAGTTTCCATTCCGATAGTTGATGGAGGATCATGACAGTGTTATTCCTGCAGAGTTGTTTTTGGGCTTATGATGAGAAAATCATTGTGAACTAGAACGGGCACTCGGTAGAGCGGAAAAAACTTTGCATATCACAAGATTGGGCATTGAATTATGAACATGTTGGCATTAGTTGCATGCCAATTGGATACAAATTGACCGTGCTATGGTAAAAGAAGATTTTGACTGATCCATGACCTTGACCTTTGACCCGATTGATCCCAAAATCTAATCAAAAGGTCCCCGAATAATAACCAATCATCCCACCAAATTTCATGCGATTTAAGAAGATGTTGACCTTTTCATGACCTTTGACCCGATCGATCCCAAAATCTAATCAAATGGTCCCCGGATAATAACCAATCATCCCACCAAATTTCATGCGATTCGGTTTAAAACTTTTTTGTTATGCGAATAACACGCATACAAATAAATAAAGAAATAAAGAAATACACGGCGATCATAACATAACCTTCCGCATTTTCAATGCGAAGATAATCAGCACTTTGTTTCATTCTGCAGCAACTTTATGTATCATTAAATGTCATTGTATGTCAGCTCAAAATGTATTGTATCTTAAGGTGTGAAGTGCATATCCTACGCATGGGACTGGCCACAAACCTTTATAGAAGAGTACACAAATATGTGCAACAATGCCACCCCGGCCTCCACACAATTACAGTAATACTCACACACATCACAGGCCAACCACAGATTATAGGCCACTTCTTCAGTAATTACTACTGGCCAGGCCTAAGGCATAATCTTACAATTTCCTCTCTGACGCAAAGCATGTAACTCCCTATAGGCGCCCAACTCCACACGGATCCCCGCGTTTTATTTCAACTCGGAGCACTTGTGACTCTTCAGAGAACAGATTAGCCATTACCTGAAGTGTGCGTGTGCTTGGAAAAAAACAAACACCGTTCATGCGGGTTCATTTCCTCGTGGCCATGACGACCGAGCGGTAAGCCTCCCTCCTCAGCAGATGTCGTACACCTTGCTGCATCAGCGTGGAGCGCCGGCTGAACCGCATGACAAACACGGAGGATTTGAGGTCGAGCCGATGTCTTCGCCCGCTGTGCGCGTTTCATAGTGAAAATCATCTTTTCCACAGTGTCAAGTTCTTGTGACGGGGTTAGGCTCAGGCGCAGAAAGACAGGCTGGACGCAATATGAATAACAAAAAAGCACTCTTTAATGAGGCAAAACAGTTTACAAAAAAAACAAGGTCCAAAAGGGGCAGGCAGAGGATCCAGGTTCGGGGCAGGCAGGGTCAACAGGCAGAACCAGGAACACGGACCGGACGATGGGAAAAGGACACGGAACTAGAGACGACAATCCAACCAGAGACAAACGAAAGACTGACACAATATATAGGGGGGGAAACAGGTGTACGACATCAGACAGTAACGAGACAAGAGTGGCTGAGGGCAGGTGCAGGGAATTAAACAATTAAGATACAGAAGACACAGAGGAGACATAGGAGACACAGAGGAGACATAGGAGACACGGAACACAGGAGAAACAGAACCGGGTGTTACACACAGTACATGACTGTATTTTTCACCAGACTGAACGTGGCGTTTCGTGATCCTTCAAACACTCGCTTCACCGGGAGGAAAATCTTGCACCGTGCGCTCCTTGGTGGCGCACCGGCAGACGCTCCCTGACCCGTAGAGGTCACAGGCGCTCCAAGGCCTTCAGCTTTTTGGGATTTTTCAGTCAGGAAAATATTCTGTTAACGCTACCTGAACCCCCGATCTTGCTGGGTGGTAGAACCGGGCCCAGTATCCTCTTGCGTTACCCTGGTGACTCACAGTTCTGCATTGGTGTCCGTTCATTGACATCCATTAGAAACACAGACAGAAAACCACAATACCTCATGATTAAGGGTTATTAGTTATTTATTTATTGTCCATATCAACAAAGAAGTGTTCTGCTATCCTGCAGCATGCTAACTTTTTGCATTCCCATTTCCGTCCTCTCCTCTCTTCCCCTCACAAGCCCACAAGCCCCGCCCTCTTGACATTTGGCAACCGATCCATCGGACAAACGACCAGGATTGCAAATGCATTTTAATGGGAAGGTTTGAAACAGAATGCCACTCTTGCAGAGAACATATAACTGCGTCATCCCCCCCCCCAGCATCTGTGTCTTCGGTGCGGGGAGAGAGGCCTTGTTCGCGGACTGCCAACAATGGCATGCTCAAGGCAGCACAGGATGAAAGAACAGTGCCTTTTAACAGGGGCAGCTCCTGTTTGGCTGAGTTACACACATGCAGCTCTTTGCAAACATGAGTGGTTCAGACTGTGGAGCAACAACAGAACAGCCGCTCAGAACCTTTCATAGACAAATGAAAAAAGCGGTGGGTTTGGTCCAATCCAGGAGCAGCCAATCCTCTTCGTTGTTCCAGTAACAACACCTTGTCATCCAACAAGAACAGATCTGCATCATAACTATAAACGTAGCGAGTGGCTAAGCAGCTGCTGAGCCTACAACAACTTTGCAACGATTCAAAAACAAAAAAGTGATGAAGACAGAGAAGTGAAGAAAGAGATGGCTGTAATCACTGGTTGACTGGTTGAAAAGTGTAAACGTGTCCTCTAAGATGCCCTTCCAGTGGAGAAAGTATGCTCAAGTGCCCCCATGGAGGCCCCTATGGTAGACATAACATAATAAAGTGCCTTCTAGTGAAGAAAACATGATAAAGTGCCTTCTTGGATACCCTCCCAGTAGGAAAAACATGAAGAAGTTCCCTCTCGGGTGCCCTTCCAGTGTAGGAAATATAGTAAAGTGCCGACTTCGATAGCTTTCGGGTGGAGAAGACTTAAAGAAGTGCCCTCTATGGTGTCCTTGCAGTGGAGGAAATATGATAAAGTGCCCTATTTGATACCTTACCAGTGGAGAAAACATGAGAATGCGCCCTTTTGGATGTCCCTTCCAGCGGTGAAAACACAATAATGTGCCCTCTTGGATGTCCCTTCAGTGGAGAAAACGTGAAGAAGTGCCCTGTAGGGTGTCCTTACAGTGGAGAAAACATGAGAACATGCCCTCTTGGATGTCCCTTCAGTGGAGAAAACATGATAATGTTCCCTCTTGAAAAACCTTCCCAGTGGAGAAAACATAAAGAAGTGCCCACTGGTGCCCTTCCAGTGGAGGAAACATGATAAAGTATCCTATTGGATGCCCTTTCAGCGGTGAAAACACAATAATGTGCCCTCTTGGATACCTTCCCAGTGGAGAAAACATAAAGAAGTGCCCTCTAGTGTGCCCTTCCAGTAGAGAAAACATGAGAACATGCCCTCTTGGATGTTCCTTCAGTGGAGAAAACATGATAATGTGCCCTCTTGACTAAACATTCACAGTGGAGAAAACAAAGAGAAGTGACATGTCCTTGTGTGGAAAACATGATAATATTCCTCTTGATTCTTGGATGTCCCTTGTGTGAAAACATGATAATATTCCTCCTATTCTGAAAACCTTCCCAGTGGAGAAAGAAAAACATAAAAGTGCCCACTGTGCCCTTCCCAGTGGAACATGATAAAAAATGCTATTGGATGCCCTTTCAGCGGTGAAAATACAATAATGTGCCCTCTTGGATACCTTCCCCTTCCAGTAGAGAAAACATGAGAACATGCCCTCTTGGATGTTCCTTCAGTGGAGAAAACATGATAATGTGCCCTCTTGACTAAACATTCACAGTGGAGAAAACAAAGAGAAGTGACCTCTGGTGCCCTTCCAATGGAGGAAACATGATAACATGCCCTCTTGGATGTCCCTTCGGTGGAGAAAACATGATAATATTCCCTCTTGATTAAACCTTCCCAGTGGAGAAAACATGATCAAATGCCCTCTTGATTAAACCTTCCCAGTGGAGAAAACATGAGAACATGCCCTCTTGGATGTCCCTTCAGTGGAGAAAACATGATAATATTCCCTCTTGATTAAACCTTCCCAGTGGAGAAAACATGATCAAATGCCCTATTGGATACCTTCCCAGTGGAGGAAACATGAGAACATGCCCTCTTGGATGTCCCTTCAGTGGAGAAAACATGATAACATTCCCTCTTGATTAAACCTTCCCAGTGGAGAAAACATGAGAACATGCCCTCTTGATTAAACCTTCCCAGTGGAGAAAACATGAAAACATGCCCTCTTGGATACCTTCCCAGTGGAGAAAACATGAGAACATGCCCTCTTGGATGTCCCTTCAGTGGAGAAAACATGATAACATTCCCTCTTGATTAAACCTTCCCAGTGGAGGAAACATGATCAAATGCCCTCTTGGATACCTTCCCAGTGGAGAAAACATGATATTTCCCTTCAGTGGAGAAAACATGATAATATTCCCTCTTGATTAAACCTTCCCAGTGGAGGAAACATGATCAAATGCCCTCTTGGATACCTTCCCAGTGGAGAAAACATGATAATATTCCCCTTCAGTGGAAAAAACATGATAATATTCCCCTTCAGTGGAGAAAACATGATAATATTCCCTCTTGATTAAACCTTCCCAGTGGAGAAAACATGATAATATGCCTTCTTGCCCCTACCTTAAAACATAATAAGGTGCTCACTGGGATGCCCTTCCACTGGAGAGCATTTTGCCTTCTTGGATTCAGTGGAAAGAAAATGATGAAGTGCCCTTTCAGCAATAACGTGCGAGGCAGTGCACTAATGGGTTGCCCTGAAAATGTGATGCAGTGCCATATAGGCTGCTCTACGTGCTAGAAGGCTTTCTGCACGCTGGTGCCCAACCGCATGCATCTGGTGCCCTTTGTATTTTCCTTCCGCCCGAGTCTAACACTGGCGGCAATTAGATGAGGGGAAAGAAGACAGGAAAGAAAGTGAAGGTGGGTCAGATGTGGAAGGTCAGACGTATTCTCCCTCGGCGGTGATCACCATTATCCCGCTGACATTCTGCAGACCTGCGTTCTGCCCTGCCATGAAGACGTAATGGAGTTTGTTCTCCTCCATCCTTATCAGCACACAGAGGTCTTTATTAACCCTAGAAGAGGTCTGGGGGGCGAACTTTGCGCATTCAACAAAACCGTGTGCCGGCTATTTAAAAATAGCACATTCAACAGGTCATGCACTTGCCTGCTTTATGATTTACGTCTTCTTCTTTTTTTAATGGTACAATACCAAATAGGCTATGATCTGTGGTTCTATTTTATGGACTTTGAAAGGAATGCGAAGCAGTTTGTATTAAACACGTTTTAAGAGAGGAATTCAGTTTTAAACATTGGTTTGGCTTTTTTTTAATAGGGTGTTTCATAAGACTTGAGACAGAGAAGAGTACAGGCTTAATTAATAAATTAATCAGAAGGAACCAAAGTTCAACTGCTTTATTACTAGGCACACATATATATATATATATATATATACTTATATTTGTGCCTGGTAATTAAGCGATATATATATATATAAATATATAGATATAAATTGCAGTATTGCATGGACTTTGTTGTATGAGGGACTTTTAATATTGTGGAATAAATAGCCATAACGCTGCCTACTTTTCCCCAAACAAGATCAGTAAAAGTGACACTTTAAACGGAGCATCTTTAAATATTATCCTGTCTATGGAGTTGTCTCCTTGAGAGGATTTTAAGGTCAGTAATACAGTTGGATGGAAAGTCTGTTAGAGAGAGTTAGACTCGACACTGACACCTAGTGTTAGAGCGAGCGACTCAGAGAGCACCTTCGTCTTCATCGGTGGCGTCGTACAGCAACACAAGACGGTGCTTGTCAGCGATACCTCGGCATACAAGAAGATTTGTGTCGGTATGAAAAACACAAACAGAGAGGTTTGTGTTTCCCACGACGCCGAAATGTCAAAACAAACAGAAGGTTGGCTTGAACCAAAATATGAATTAAGGGTTATTATTATAACCAGCAAGAGGTGAGTGACGCTGCTACAATTGAACGTGACATTGTTTCCAAAAAAAACCCACACGCCATCATACGGCTCACACACGCACACACACGTACAGTGAGCCTCTTAAAGCCACAGCGCAGGGAGTGATAATTATGCGTGTAAATTCCAAGACTCCCTCTCAGCAGCTCTGCTTGCTGGTGTTGAGAGCTGCGTCCGTTACTGGCCCTGCTGGTCATGGTAACCCACATGAGGCCAGCTGCCACTGCTCTGAGGCCCCCTATCACGCACTTTCACTGCAGCGCCGAAGTGTTGGCACAAACCCGTATGGGAAAACGTGAAGGATAACGTGTGTAGTTGTGTGTGTGTGTGTGTGTGTGTGTGTGTGTGTGTGTGTGTTGGTGCTGAAAGGATGCGGTACTGATGATCGCACGCTGGTGAGGAAGCACACGGGCGTGACCGGCGTGTCAAGTGTTAAATGTTATCCATTTAAAGTTAAAGAAATGAATAAAAAAAGGCCCAAAATGTGCTTATTCATTATCTCAGTCCCAATTCAAGGTCCTCTAACTACTTTTTTTTTTATGGTGCTGCACAAACAACAACATCAACAACAGAGGATTTATAAAGACAAAGAAACCACACAAGGACTCTCACCCACGAGACTTAATTTCGGCGTGCCGTGTGAAGCGAATGCTTTTGTTGCCTCAACATAACCAAGTAGTTTGTTTCAGTTTAGTCAACATTTTAAGCCAAATCATTGTGATTTCTACCTAAACCTAACCAGGTAGTTGTTTTTCTCGTCAACCAACGTGTTTAAACTGCAACCGCAGAGTTAAGTGAGTATAGTGTTATGGGAATGTCCTTTTTTTAGGAGACATTGTTGTCCTTCAGTCTTTAGTGGGTAGAAATCTCTCAGAAGGACCACGTGGTGTGGTTGGAAGCTCCCCGACGAAAAACAAAGCACGATGCTAAGGATGTTCAATTTGGATATAATAAGTTAGTTTGTTCGTTACGACATTGAGTAAACTAAAATATGAAAAGGACATACCCTGCCGTTCAAAAGTTTGGGGTCACCCACCAAGACAATTTCGTGTTTAACATGAAAACTCACTTTTATTTATCAAGTGATTTGCAAAATGAATAGAAAATATAGTCAAGACATTGACAAGGTTAGAAATAATGATTTTTATTTGAAATATTAATTTTGTTCTTCAAACGTCAAGCTCAAAGGAAGGCCAGTTTTATAGCTTCTCTAACCAGCATAACTGTTTTCAGCTGTGCTAACTTAAAAAGGGTTTTCAAGGGTTTTCTAACCCTCCGTTAGTCTTCTAAGGCGATAACACAATGAACCATAAGAACACTGGAGACAGGCCTCTATACAACTATGTAGATATTTCATTAAAAACCAGACATTTCCACCTAGAATAGTCATTTACCACATTAACAATGTATAGAGTGTATTTCTGATTAATTTAATGCTATCTTCATTGGATAAAATAGTGCTTTACTTTGACAAATAAGGACATTTCTTCGTGACCCCAAACTTTTGAACGGTAGTGTATAAAAGACATCCGTCCATTCGGACCTCTATCTTACTCAAAATTGACCTGGAAAAAAGCTCCTTCGGACTCGCGATACAATTTAAGGATACAAAGACACAATTACTTCCATAGGTGATCTTGTGAATGCTCTTTTGACCCCATCGCATATCTGAGAATATCCACGATCAATCATAAGCTGATCCGCTTCGGGTAAGAGACCATTACACACTCTCACACCAATGCGTTGACTGCTGCAGCTCGGGTTCGTGGCGCACAGGTTGAGGCCAAAGAGCGTGGTTGACGTCATCTAGTGGGACTAGTGAGCGGAACATGACGAACTTTCTACTACGTCAGTTGCTCCGCCTCTAATGCTGAAGATGAGCGTGTCGGACACAGAGGAGCATCGTTTGTTCCGCGTGAAATCAAAAGTCAACATAGCGCATAAAAATGTCCTCGTTGGACGGCTGTATTTAGTTACATCGTACAACCAGAGCATTCGTTCCACAGTGTGAACGTGGAGGCAACGTGAGGTTCTTACGGAGCCCAATGAGAAGCTATGAAACGTCTTCATGAATCCTATATTTGGCTAAGAAGCGTCAACATAGCGCACGGTCTGCAGAAGCCAAACAATAAAAAAGAAAACAATTTCTTTATAATTTGGGTAAAACTGTTGCAACAGTACAAAAGCACATCAAGGACCAACACATGGAGCAGGTGTTTGATGTGCTTTTCAAGAGATTCGACAAGTTTGTCCACCGTGCATTGGCAGATTTGGCAAATATCGGACACGTTTTTGCTGTTTGCCTACTTTGATATATATATAGCTTTTTTGATCTGTTTATCGAGCAATCGTGAATACAATTGGATTAGATATTCCTTATAGTCCCACAGTGGGGAAATTTCAGGATGTGAATTTTGTACATATTTATTTATATATATATATATATATACACTACCGTTCAAAAGTTTGGGATCACCCAGACAATTTCGTGTTTTCCATGAAAACTCACACTTTTATTTTTCAAATGAGTTGCAAAATGTATAGAAAATATAGTCAAGACATTGACAAGGTTAGAAATAATTATTTGTATTTGAAGTATTAATTTTTTTCTTCAAACTTTGCTTTCGTCAAAGAATGCTCCTTTTGCAGCAATTACAGCATCCTTTCTATGTCTAACATGTGAAGAAATTGACAATAAAAGCTACTTACTTACTTACTTTGGCATTCTAGCTGTTAATTTGTTGAGGTAATCTGTTGAAATGTCACCCCACTCTTCCTGAAGCACCTGCCACAAGTTGAATTGGCTTGATGGGCACTTCTTGCGGACCATACGGTCAAACTGCTGCCACAACAGCTCAATGGGGTTGAGATCTGGTTACAATGAACATTAACGTCAATTCACCCACAATAATGAGGTGTCATTAAATGACCGGGCTGACCTACCTCCTTCCTTCCTTCAAGGATGATCCCGTAGAGTCCTCCATGAGGTCAGCACGACCACCACGGCCACAGTGTGAGGCCCCCCCGTCCTTAATGTTCTCCCCGTGGGAATTACAGCAGCGTGTTTCTTTTTCCTGCTGGGTGTTTATTCTGGTAGGCATGGTGGTGGTGTGATATCTGAGGGGCAATGAGCCGAGACACATTCCTCCCCGTACCTGACGGGTGAACGTTAAGCATGTAGGAAATCTGAGTGCCGCTGAACACCCACCTCTGGGCTACTGTGCATCTCACTTAGCAGTTTCCTAAATACATGGAGGGGGAAAAGAAGAAGAAAAAACAGTGCGTGACAGGCTTAATTCACATCTGCATCTTAAAGCAGCGTGTGTCTGGGATGCTGAAAGGAAGAACGCAATTTATTGAACCCAGCTCATGTCTGGCTGGGCAGATGGCAATCACATAATGCGACGATTTTAGCATCGGAGTGGCGAGCGGGAATCAGCTGGTTTAGTCTGGGAGGTGACTAAGAGGCGCGGAGAAGGGAGGCATTGGAGAGCTCGGCCATGTCGAATCTGGCCTGCACCAGAGGCGTCAGCAAAGACGCAGATGACAAACACAGCAGAGTGGAGGGAAGGACGGTGGTGGTGGTGGTGGTGGTGGTGGCGTTGTGGGGAGGGGGCTCTGATTCCTGTTACATCATCTCTGGCTGACAGACGGCAGTGCGGCAGACTTATCTGTCTGTGGTCTCGGTTGACATTTGTCTGGACGAGCAGTGAGTCACACTTTCTGTTTACCCCGAAGTGAACCCATCCCTGAAGCTCTTCACTCGCCGTCCCGACAGCCTCCGTCCAACCGGCCTGCACCAGGGCCCCCGGTAGCAGGGTGGCTTCCACCTCGCGGGTTCCCATGGGGTGCCAGGAATGTGCTGTGCGCCCACACCACACCTTCAAACCGTGACACCTTTCCTGTGGTGTAAGGGCTGGTTCCTTTTTTTCAAACAGGCTCTCAACCAGCAGAGTAAATATAGCCCTCCTACTGTAGCCGCTCTTCCTCCGGAGCGGACGTGGTGGGTCAAACGGTGCCGAAGATACTGTTCCACTGTTTGGTTTTTGCCGGCCGAGGTGCCAGATTTTCTGTCGGACGATAAGCAAGTGAGGCCGAGGCTGTTTAGACGAGCGCAGAGAAGGTGCCTGGGTGTGAAAGTTTATTCAACTTTTATGCGACGACTTAACAGATCCGAACGGACCCGATGCGGCAAACCCCAGCCACCTGGTTCTCTGTGGCTCTTCAAATAAACACGTCTAACATCAGGTCTCCTCTGTGGAGCAATGATGTAATGTTGGCAGTAAGAGCCGCAATGGAAGAGGGACGATATTATTACTAGTGCAGGTTGTTGGAGACTCATCACCTGAGATCCACATCATAACTCTACCGACATGAGAGTGACGATCTTCTCATCTGACTCTTGGCAAGAGAGAGAATAAGTATATTTCCCCCCCAAAGAAGGTATTGATGCAGCAAAAGTAGAACTGAAATATCCATTTTAAAGTATTCTGGACAATATAAATGAGGAAAGGAGAAAGAAAGGAAAAGGGCAGTGCCCAGACCACACACACACCTGTGTCCATCGCATCACCCGCACATTACCAGTCTCCCCCTCCTCCTCCCTCGCACCGCCAGCACCCCCACATGAGCAAGTTCAACATTAACCAATGATGACAACATCCTCAACCGGTCAGGAAGCCCCATCAGTGGCACACAAACTCAGATTAGTGGCTCATCCCCGCGGTGAAAGGAACCCCTGGCACTTTGCCCCGGCATCCAAATGTAAACCAGCAGCACTCTCGTGAGAATGACTCCCCCCCCCCCCCCCTCCTTTACCTCTGCCAGGCAACTGCCTCACCCGTATAAATCAAATATCTGATTCATGAAAACGTATGTTGTAGAACAGTATCAAATGTGATTTATCAGAGCTGGTGTTCGGGAACATGTCCAAGAATACCCCAAACTCTTGTCCTGGTTCACTGGAAGCTCATATTTTGTAACTAAAACATGTGCAACTGTATCCCCCGTTCATCTATCCACAACCATCTTCTTCCCCATCTGTTGCTCTCAGCCTGGAGAGGAAGTTTCCAAGTCTAAACCGAACAAATCGCAGAGCACCTAACGAGACAATGATAGAGCCAATCAAGGAAGCCAGGATTTGCATTTATTATAAGAAGGCCAACAAAAGGCCTTGGACTCATGCCGTGGGGGATGAGGCCACTATTCCAGTAGAGCAAGACTAATCATGAATGCAAATAAGCGCGATGAAAGCGAGAGCCAGAGAGGTGCTGCAGCGTTCTTTGGTTAAAAAAAAACTTCTGGGAAACAGCACTTGGCACGTCTCGGGGGAGGGGAGGGTTCTACTTATCACTCAAAGAGAGACTGAAACACACTATAGCTGCTGAGACAATGATGTATTCCCACCGAGGAGACGGAGAGGCTAAATGAAACCGAGAGAACAAGAGATTAGCAGATAAAGTTTTTCGCGTAATCATCGCCGCTAGTTCGTTCGTGGGCAACCAGATAGTCTCATTAGCGAAGGAGTAACCTCGCAGGCAGAACGTGGGCCCGTAAAAGTTGTGTACATCACAAGGAGAGATGTCACTGATCTTTGACGAAATGTTCTTGGAGAGATGAGCAGGCCGCGAGGAAGAAATCTTCATGTGCCACGTGACAGCTTTATTGGAATTGATCATGTTTGAGTTGTGTGGTGAAACCTCCAGAGGGGTATCACTAACTCGAGTCTGGCAGCGCGACCCATATTGCTTCATCTCGTGCAAAGCTCCGAGCTCCGAGCCTGGCATTCCTCATTATTACTGGAGATTGTTGCGTGTGCAATCACATGCAATGAGATATATTAATATTAAAAGCATGCGAAGGACACAACATACACCATGTAGACACAATAGTGTAAGAAAACCGCTGAAATAGACAGCGGGTTAATCCGGACGCAAAACAGAGCTCACACACACTGACCAAAAATGTGCAATTTACATCTATAAACAACATATCTTTTCTTTGTTGTTACGCATTAAATTTGGGATTTCGACATTTGTTTATGTTCAATGAGACCAGATACAGGTTTTAAGAGGTAAAACAATAGTTGGAGGGTTTAGAGAAGAAGCGCTTTGGCTCCTGGCACCGAGCTGGACCACTCAGAGCGGTGGCTATCTGAACGAGTGTGCCAGTTTCACACTGAAACATAAGCAAATACTTAATGAGCGAGAGAGCTTCCAGGAAAAACCAGAGCCCAGAGGAGATAGCTGCTAATCTGAGCATGAAGCAGAAACCCAAACAAAAGGGCGAACCGCAGGGCAGGCCGCCCCCCGCCCCCCGAGCACGGCGGCCATATGCATCAGACACCTTTGGGCGATACCAAAACCACAGGACGCGCAAAGAAGCCTTGGAGTCATGGAGAAAGCAGAGCAGCTGTAACCCACTGTTGAAACAACCGACCACACGGAGACCGTCAGTGAAGAACAACGGAACCACCGCTGACTTCGAGGGGCATGGAACTCGACTATATCTGGATTAAAACACAGATTTGCACTTCAGTGGCACTTAAATAGCACTTACTTATGGTACTTTTGTAGTTTGACTATGTTGAGGAAATGTTACTTCCTGTATTCTTGTTGTTCTTAGTTTGTACTCTAGGTTGAAATGCACTTATTGTAAGTCGCTTTGGATAAAAGCGTCTGCTAAATGACATGTAATGTAATGTAACTCTATATGCTCCACTTTCAGAGGCTGTACCGAGGATGTACCGAAGATGTACCGAGGCTGTACCGAGGATGTACCGAAGATATACCGAGGCTGTACCGAAGATGTACCGAGGATGTACCGAGGCTGTACCGAAGATGTACCGAAGATGTACCGAGGCTGTACCGAGGATGTACCGAGCATGTACCGAGGCTGTACCGAAGATGTACCCAGGCTGTACCGAGGATGTACCGAGGATGTACCGAAGATGTACCGAAGATGTACCCAGACTGTACCGAGGCTGTACCGAGCATGTACCGAGGATGTACCGAGACTCTACCGAGGCTGTACCGAGGATGTACCAAAGATGTACCCAGACTGTACCGAGGATGTACCGAAGATGTACCCAGATTGTACCGAGGCTGTACCGAGGATGTACCGAAGATGTACCGAGGCTGTACCAAGCATGTACCGAGGATGTACCGAGGCTGTACCGAAGATGTACCCAGACTGTACCGAGGATGTACCGAAGATGTACCCAGATTGTACCGAGGCTGTACCGAGGATGTACCGAAGATGTACCGAGGCTGTACCAAGCATGTACCGAGGATGTACCGAAGATGTACCGAGGCTGTACCGAAGATGTACCCAGACTGTACCGAGGCTGTACCGAGCATGTACCGAGGATGTACCGAAGATGTACCCAGACTGTACCGAAGATGTACCGAGGATGTACCGAAGATGTACCGAGGATGTACCGAGGATGTACCGAGGCTGTACCGATGATGTACCGAAGATGTACCGAAGATGTACCGAGGCTGTACCGAGCATGTACCGAGGATGTACCGAGGATGTACCGAGGATGTACAGAGGATGTACAGAGGATGTACCGAGGATGTACCGATGATGTACCGAGGATGTACCGAGGCTGTACCGATGATGTACCGAGGATGTACCGAGAATATACCGAGTATGCAAAGACTAGCTGCTACTGCTGAGCCCTTTCACAACCGGTTGACATTCAGGCAGATTTTTCAGCACAAAAAGAATAATTAGTGGGATTGAAATAGTCATGCAAATTGAGGGGGAAAACAAACGTTATTAAGTGGGGTGATTATTTATTTTTGCCAAATGAGACAGAGCTTTTAGAAAGGAAACCACATCGTATTGTGTAAGAGACTCTGTGGTGCTCCAGTTCACCATTAACATTGAGTCACTGGGTATGTCACATGTGCTGTTAGAGTGAGCTGTGTAAAGCCAATCTGAGCCTAACAATAGTACTGAAAACGTGATCTCACTACACTTTGGATTGTCATCGAGTTGACCGGTTAAAAAAAAGATGAAGAAATTTACATTTATCCCGGTGGGGCAATTCTTCTCTGCATTTGACCCATCCTTAGATATTAAGGAGCAGTGAAGTGCATGGGGAGCAACTGGGGGTTCAGTGTCTTGCTCAGGGCCACTTCGACGTGCGCCTAATGGGGAGAGCCGGGATCGAACCGGGTACCTTGTGACCCAAAGACAGCCGACCCCAAAGACCCACAGCCGTGTATCGGGCACTTCTCGCTTGTCGCTGTTGGGCTGTCTCCTGTAATCTTGGAGAAGAACCCCACAAACAAACCTTGATGTTCCTCTCTTGAGGATTGGCGCATTCACTTCTGCCTCTCTAAGCGGAATACAAGCATGGGGCCCCCCCTCTATTTGCAATGTGTCATACCAGCAATGACGACGCCAATGTTCCATACATGTAACGTAAACATAAAAGCTAGCGTCAACAATATTAAAGTAAAAGGGGAGATAGAGGGCCACATAGAAATTATGCACCAAACACTTCTATACACTCTAAGAACCTGGTTCCAAGTTCTTTACAGCACAGTCATGACAGCATCAGGCGCAGCTATTTCCCAAATAATTTAATTTCAGATCCTCAAATGTATGTGTGTCAAACACACAAAAACAAAATAAGCGAAAGAGTTTTATCAGTAACTTAAACAATTACGTGAGAAAAAATACAGATTACCTTTTCACATTTTACATCCGAGGGCTAGCACCTGCTGCCTCTTTTCATTCGGAGCCACAACAGTAATATTAGCTTTTCTAGCGGCACTAGCGGTCCTTTGGTTTTGTTGTTATCGGACGCCATCAACGGTACACGTAAACCTTCGCCATTCTTCGCCCCTGTGGACGCGGCGCCGCTGTCCACTCCGTGTGAAGACGAAACCGTCTGGCCACCCGCTGCATCGCTTTGTTGGCAAACCACTGCAGATCTTACGGGAGAATTTTCTCTCGTTGAATAAAATTAAATATTCTATGGGAGCATCTTTTACAGATCAAGTCTCAAGGTGTCCTGGGCATGGGATGCAATTAACTTTTATATGACTACAATGTGGTGACAATGAAGAATTTCTGTTACATAAAAATATGCATCCCAGAGGAAATATCCTTGCCTCGTTTAGAGAAATTGCAGATAATTAGACGGTGTCCGAGGAATATTTGATCAAAACGCTAATGTATTTCATGTTAGATTTATACAAACAACTATTTGCACTACCCTAAAGCTCCATTTATTATACATTTGTAATGTTGCATGCACAATTTTTAAAAAATGGCTTCAACTGCAAAAACAGACTACTTTGGAAAATCAAAATGATTATGGGCATTCATAAATCACGCATTGAACTGCTTAAGCAAAGCCGGACAATGTATTCCTTTCACAGAGAAATGGACATTTTTAGAGAAGGCAAATAAGTCCTCTCACACTACTGTAATTCATATTGACAGGAAAACAATAACAGCAGGGTTGTTCCACAAACAAGTGGAAAACACGAATGCGGGCTTTCCCCATATTTTTGTTTTGTGGAAAAGCCTGTTTGTCCTCAATATGTCACATTCTTCCCCGTCAGTGGCACGACACACCACATGGCCTCAACTTAATGCTGTGGGTTTCCGCATAGGGGCAGCCAAGCATATTTCACAAACACACATTTCACACCAGCATGTGTTGCTCCCATACGTCTCTTGAGAGCAATGATTCATAAAATGTTGAACAGAGTTGTTGGAAATATTATCTATCGAAAAATAGGAATAATTCCGTAAGACGATGCTTCGTAACGAGCGCACGCACGCTCACCCAAATGCATCCAAAGACCGCACCGCCCACCGATAAGGAAGTAAGCGCCACATGAAAAAATATACATGGTAAACAGGAAAAACACTGGCGTAAGAATGCCAAATGCATTCTGCATTTTCAGCTCTGGTCCGTCCTCCGTACTGCGGCATCTATTTCTGGGAATGATTGTAAAAAAAAACAGCCAGCAGGCTATCTCTGCTGGAATTTTAAAAAATGTGGAAAAAAAAGAAAATCGACTCCTCGTGCTGGAGCGAAATAACATTCGATCATATTGTCAAATAAATGACACGTCTAATCAGCGACAGTATATATGTAAATGTGAAGTTTATGAGCTCAGTTAAAACCATAAGGGAGACCAGTTTTCCACTTTAATGTGCGCAGCTGTCTGGTTGAGTCACCGGCGCTGTATATTGGCAAGCGGGCGGCGTTATTAGCCGAGCTGGCCGTCCGCCAGCGTTGGGTTCCCGTCATTATCTGTGCTTTGTGTCTCAGTGATGGCCACATGCACATAATGAATAGGCCACTCTTTTCCATTAAAATAATACCCTCATCAAGTGGGCTCCTGTCAGCAAACTTGCATCTGTGCCCGACCGAGCTCCGTGCTCCGAGACAGCTCACGGAGCGAGGAATCCAAAGAGCTGGAATTTCAATTGTTTCACGGGAATCAACTAGTTAGCCATTCAAACAGGCTGGCACAGGACGGCTTTCCATGACAGATGATGAGCAGACACAAGGAGGGGGGATTTAGGAAATGTTGCTGTAAATTAATCCTGGACAAACCGCGGCTTTTTGGAGCGTTTTTGTCTCGTTGAAATGGACTACAAAGGGTGGGACTACAAAGAGAAGTGGGCTTGAAAGAAGAGGTTAGATGTAAAATGAGGAGGGGGGGGGGGGAGATGCATCCTTTTGAGTCTCAGGGAGATTAGACATTTCTTCAAGTGACAAAACACCTTATTAACCTCCGCCTGACCCTTAAGGATTGACCTTTGACTTGTGACCCGACACCGCTGCGCCTTACTCCTGTTGGGAGTCATCAGCATGAGCCTTTTCATTACAAGTAACCGTTGCGCCGAAATGCCAAAAGAAAGAGAGAATGCGAGGATTGTCTGGGGTGCATGTGGAACAGAAGATGGAGGGGTAGAAGTAAGGGGGGAGGGGGGGGGGTTGCAACGGAGAGAAGAGTTTAATTAGAGACACAGCACCGCTGGTAATCCACTCTCACCCTATTCACAAAAAGAACACGGGTAGGAGGGATGGGCTCGGGAAAGATGAGAAGTTTTTAACAAGAGGTCAGAGAAACTTTGGCTTAGAACATGGGGCCTTTATCAAATCCACTGGCAAATCCTGAGATTAGTTCATTCCATTGTTTTCAGGAAGTCCACTCCCAGCGACCCCGAATGCAGCAGGCGGATTTTGGAACTTTACAAGAGCTCCAAGCCACTGAGCTGGATGGCAGAGATGTGTGTGTGTGTGTGTGTGTGTGTTTGTGTGTTCAAGTGTAACTGTGTGTGCAACTGTGCATACACGTGTGCATGTGTCTGTGTCAGTCTGTGCATAGGGGTGGGGGGGGGGGGGTGACAGTGAGGAAGGGGTTGTCAGGAAGGCTTGGGCTCAAACACAAAAGCTCTGACCAAAAGATTCCGTTGATCGCTCATGACTTTCTGGCCACCGAAAAAAGAAAATGCAGACGGATGGCGGGCCGGTTTCCCACTGCGACCTCTCCATAGATAATATGTACTTTGGAAACTGTCGTCCCTTTTTGGTTTCATTAAAGCATTTTTTGGATATTTACATGGCCTGCCCGAGCTGTTTCTCTACACAGTCGATTTGGTCCAAATGTGAAATTGTCCACCTTGAATAAACACTGTGTGCTTTCTTCCCTGCAGAGTCACTTCACCGCAACCAACGCCACTGTCATTTGACAGAAAGCTACGGTAAAAACAAAAGATTTATGAATCAAATATTTGGTTTCTATACATTTTGACAAAAGCCATATTCTTTCTTCCCCCCCCCCCCCCCCCCACCTCCTCTTCCTCTGTCGTATACCTGTTACTTGTCACAATGTGTCTGCAGCACTATGCTCCCTGTGCTATTCAGCCTGGGGGGAAATGGGTCATTGGAGTGATGACAAGGAGAGAGAATCACTTGCAAGTACTGGATCTGTCTTGAAGGTATAGGCCTCTTTCAACTCCCAAACCAGGATGGAGGAGAGATAACACATTAGCAAAATAGGCAGAAAGCTGAGACACAAAAAGGTAAATGATTTATTATAGCTTTCAGCAGAAATACCTGCAGAGGAGTGGAGGCCCTCAGGTGCTTTTCTGGCAAGAGCGTAGAGAAGAATAAGAGAGTCGGTGCTGAGAGATGCGCTGGCGTTGGGAGCCGAGAGAGTCTTTGGCAGTCGAGGGAGGCAGAGAAGATGGTGGTACCTTTCCTCGCTGGTGGGGATTTCAGGGAGAGCTGAGGGAAGGATGATTCAGCAAAGGAAAGGTAGCGAGGTATTTTATGCCAAAGGCATCTCGGTTGTTTTCTTTTTTTTTAAATCGCATATTCATGACCCAGCGGCTGTTTTTTCTTTTGCCCGTCTGCTTCCACTTATTATTATTTAATGATAATAAAAGAGGGAGAATCCATGTGGAAACAGTATTAAAGAAAAAAAAAAGGAAAAAGATGTTGAGTTACTAAGACGTTATTAAATACAAATTCAAGAGGAGACCGCAAACACACTCTGAATGGAGTTCAGTTTCATCAAGATCAGGCATTTGGGTGATAACCAAGAATATTGCACTTCCTTATTATGCATATTGTAGCATTGTTTACTGAAGAAAGGTGGTGCCTCTTACTTAGAGTTTTGTTATACATTATCAATGAATGCATCATTTTATTATTCAAAGTGAGCTAATACAATAGTTTACCATTAAAGAGATGCGTGTTTGAGTAGATTCAGCTCAGTTTTGAGTTTAGCAATGACCATGGCCTCTGTTTTTAAAATGTTTATTAACTTTCATCCAGCTGTTAAAAATAAAGTCTGTGACAGCAAAAAGAAAGTAAACAACAACATTGTGATTCATGAACTATTGGGATTTTAAACCCAGTGGTCAGAATAAAATGTTGACATTTTACATTTCTGAAACCCAAGGACAAGATGAATCCCCCAAAAATATGTTTCAGATTAACGGCATGAACATCTCCTTGGGGAAAGTCCCCGGTTTGACCGATTCATCCATCCAGACATGATTTCCACGAACTGTGATTAAACGTGTTTGTGATTTCCAATCAAATATGCAATCTGAAAATAAATAAATGTCCTTGCAATGTAATTGACAATGCAGTTTGCTGTATGGGAACGAAATGTTGCTGGTACTTTAAGCTAATACAAAATATTGTGAATGTAAATATATCATAAACCAACTGGCATGAAACTATAATACAAGCTACAGCATGCATTACGTTACATTAGGGACACAAAAGTTTACTTATTTATGTCGTAGAATCGTTATTGGTTATGTGACATGTGGTTCAGGAATGATTCGTGCAGCCTGTTCTCATATCAGGATTTGACATTCCTGTCTCAAAGTTTCAATCAAATTCCTGCTCATTGCGTTCCATTTGTGGTCTCTTTCTCAAAGATTATTGAACAGAGCAATCCAAGCCGCCACCACTCGTATGGGCCGTATGAACCAGTGATACTGGCTGACCAGCACACATTCCTCACAATGTGACAGCGCCAAGACTATTGAGCTACTTGAAACCGGGAATAACTGTGGAAACAAACTGTTGATCAACAACTCCTACGTCGTTATACTTAGAAACAAACATTTTAACCTCTTTTTGCTTAATTCCAAAACCACATCTTGTTGTCCAGTTTCTAAAAAAAAATAACAACTCAGAGGTCATATTGAAAAAGTTTTGTTCTAGGATTTCTTTCGCTGCAAATTACATTATTTTCCTGGCTGAGGGTCTCCGTTAAGAGAGTGTTCACAGCGTTCCAGAGAGTACCTTGCAAAACTAAGTCTTGGCTGTACTGGCCTACTGATTGGTTGATGCATTTTCTGATTATAAACTCATAAAAAAACACATTTGCTGAGGATTCTTGGGCTTCTCATTGTAAAAGCATCCCTGTTTCCTGTTGTTTAACATATTCTTAGCATTTCTACTTCTGACAAAAGCCAATGTCTGAGAGAGGACAAGTCCTTATTCCTAGTCCATATTTTTAAACCCACCAAACACTGGTGCCACCGTTCAGTTTCACAAGTCCATATTTGATTTGTTGCACAGGTCTGAGATTTTGAGTAAACTGGATATCAACATCAAACTGTTTTTTAACCCAGTGGATCTGTAACACCCTGTTCCGTGTCTCCTGTGTTCCGTGTCTCCTATGTCTCCTCTGTGTCTTCTCTGTCTTAATTGTTTAATTCCCTGCACCTGCCCTCAGCCACTCTTGTCTCGTTAGTGTCTGATGTCGTACACCTGTGTTTCCCCCCCTATATATTGTGTCAGTCTTTCTCTTGTCTGCTGTCGGATTGTCGTCTATAGTTCCGTGTCCTTTTCCCGTCGTCCTGTCCGTGTTCCTGGTTCTGCCTGTTGACCCTGCCTGCCCCGAACCTGGATTCTCTGCCTGCCCCGTTTTGACCTTGTTTTTTTGTAAACTGCTTTGCCTCATTAAAGAGTGCTTTTTTGTCATTTATATTGCGTCCAGCCTGTCACTCTGCGCCTGAGCCTCACCCCGTCACAAGAACCTGACAGGATCAGGGCTGTAAGCTTGGCCTATAGCAGGCAGTGATAGCCGCGAAGACGGCTTAACTCTTTTGGAACCAGCCAAGTCTAGAGTGAACATTTTTAGTCATATTGTTCAGTGGAGCCTGCACGCTGAACAATTTTGTTAAAATAACAGTAAAATATTGGCAGCAGTGACAACAGCAGTGCTGTATAGCTGTTCTAAATGGACATACAGGGGAGAGATGCATTAATCATTTAAATATGGGGATAACGGCGGCACCTTCAGACAGGGTATCCTGTGATTCATTCGTAAGGCTGGAGTGCATTGTAGACACGACACATGACAGAACTATTTGTGTAAAGAATGAAAAACACCTTCATGGCTGGCCAATCACACGGCCCAGCTGAAGTTTAAAAAAGGTGACAGTTCACTCCCCTCTACCTTTTTATTGCAGAGTTTAGATACATTGTTGCCCTGGTCTTAATCAGTTTACACCAGTTCAAATTTGTTAATTCAGTTCAATTTATTTATTACTCATGACTGGAAAAAATGGTACGGTCCGAAATTTTTAAGAAAACTGAGCAATCACTTGATCCCATGCAGTTCACTTATAGGCCACACAGAGGAGTAGAAGATGCCACAGTCACTTTGTTGAATTTACTTATTAATATAGCCCAATATCACCAATTTGCCTCAGAGGGCTTTACAATCTGTACATCCCTGTCCCGGATGGGTCTTGTTTTCCAAAAATCTATTTGTTCACAATTTTCTGGCCAATGACTCCATAAGTGACCATGCTAGTTGTATCGGTGGTTCCGTTTTGGGTCAGGTACATGTAAGTACTCATGCCTTGGCTGGTTTTGGGGGTTTGCCTTGTCTACACGTCCTGGAAAACATTTCACCAATTCTCTAGTCCTTAAAAACACATTACAAATTAAAGAAAAAGAAAGCAAGTACAAGCAACAATATGTGTGTGCGAGCATAAGGTTTGACCAGAAGCAGAGAAAATCCAAGTCAATTTGAAAGCGAGGACAGGTTTTTCAAGGAAAGCGTGATAAAATCAGAACGTGAAATCGATACTCTCAAATTAAAAGCCCATACGCTCTTGAATAAAAGTAAGAAAACGATTCATACAAGTCACAGAACATGGAAGCACACGCAGGTGGGATGACGTTGCATAATGTGAAAAACGTGTGAAGGAGAGGTACCGCAGGTCCTTCCTGCTGCTGTCAGGCTGCACAACCATGCTCTGCTCCCAGTAGACCACAAAACACTTAAAACCTGTGCAATATAAATACACTGTGCAGACAGCTATTCTGTCTGTTTATATTACGTCAGTTATCGTCAACAATATCTGACAACATCTGTGGTCGTTTACTTAAAACTTGTGCAAAAAGAACTGAGTCCTGTTTTCCGCAACATTTTTAATAAACCATTACAGGCACAGCATGTACCTCAGGTCTGGAAGGATGCTGTGGTGGTCCCTGTTCCCAAATCCAGTTGCCTGAGAAGTCTCAATGATTTTAGACCAATTGCTCTAACATCAATTTTAATGAAAACTCTGGAAAAAATGGTACGGTTCGAAATTTTAAAGAAAACTGAGCAATCACTTGATCCCATGCAGTTCGCTTTTAGGCCACACAGAGGAGTAGAAGATGCCGCAGTCACTTTGTTGAATTTAGTTTTTAAACACTTAAGAGGGGAATAGATCTCATATCAGATTCTACTTCTAGACTTCTCTGCTTTTAATGCAATTCAACCCCATATTTTAACCACTCTGCTTTAAAAACCATTTGACTTAACTCACAATCTTGTGGGTTGGATTCTGGACTTTTTAACCAATACGACACAAAGCGTGAGAGTAAATGGAATTCTGCCGGACCAAGTTTGCTCCGCCACTGGCTTCCCACAAGGATGTGTGCTTTCACCACTCTTATTCATCCTCTACACAAATATGTGTCAGAGCAGATATGAAAATAGGACAATTTTAAAGTATGCAGGTGATTCTGTTTTTGTTAGTCAGCTCCAAATGTGTTTTAAACGGTTCAATAATGTACATTTATTTAGCACATTTCGTTCATTGCAAAAGTTGTTTTGCCCGCAAAGGTTTGTGCTTCAACTCTGGCTTGAGATAATTGGACAATAATGAATGGGAAGTGTTGGTGAACAATAAATTGCATCATACGCGAGTCAAACACCAGCTAAGTACTCACTCACGTTACTTCTTTAGTTTAGTTAAGGTAATAAACCTTAGCTTGACATGCGGTGTTCGACTTCTGTAGCAGTCGCTGACAGGGTGTAAGGAGACTCAGCTTAATTTATATTACAGGTACGGAGCTAACGTATGGTGTGATAAAGACTCAGTGTAATAATAATAATAGCAAACTCGTCTCTGACGATTGTACATTTGGTAAGCTATGTAAAGTTTTTCAACAATTGTCAGTGGGCAGAATTGTAGGTTTGTGTTTTTGGTCTTCAGCCCCTAGTTAGTTATTTGTGTTCAGGCACCAATAGTTAGATTAATTAATTTTTTTTAAGGATTCATTGGTGTATTCTTTGTTGTCATACAAGCTAGCTCTTGACTGAAAATGTCCTGGAAAAACCCTGATAGATGACTACAAACTCATGAAATAATTTCTTCTTTTCAACTCCTAAAGCCATCACACACACAGGTGTTTTCAGTTAGTTGGGCTGATTAGACCTCTGCTTAGGTTGAAGATGGGCCGGAGCTTTGATGGGAATTAATTAGGTCACAAATCAACCAATACGCACGATGAAGGTGTAATCTGTCCCGCCCTAACGGGTTCAACACAGCGACCATAGGTAAAGGAGAATGTCACTCTTCTACGCCCACACAGTCCTAAGCAGAGTCTAATTAGCCAGATGAATTGAAAACACCTGTGAAAACCGCACAGGTGTCAAATGTTGAACATCAGTGATGTGTGAGGATTTTTACAAAAATCTTTATTTCATACTTTTCACACTTCTTTTTTTATGCAGAAAGCTCCAATGCATTGTGGAATCAGCATGACTGATTTCCTCAAATACAAGCCGCTACAAGGCTGGAAGAGGGCCTTCAACTGTCTTTGTATTGTAGTCCAACCCGGCTAAACCGAGTAGCCCACATTACAAAGTATCGGTCGGGTTGACTAAACAAACCTGGGTTTTTGCTTGGGTTTGGCCATCGTGTCACGGATGCCAAGTAACTCATTTGTCATGTCTGCAGATGTGTCTGTGTATTTTTTCAATGTAAATCCTAGACGACGGGGGAAGGTTCAAACGCTCCTCTGAAGAGAAAAAAAAAATAGACTATTATATTGCAATTTGCTGTCCCCCGTATAGTAAATAAGCCTCAGGATGCCCCCCCCCTCCCTCCTTTTGTGTTGTGCCTTTGCTAATTTATAAGATCCCACATTCACATCCACTCAGTATTCATTTCCACACACGTCTCACTGGTGTAAAGTTCTGCTTTTAGTTCTAAAAACGTCATTGGCAGCTTGAAACAAAAGCAAATATTGAACTACTTCTTAAAAATAATTTTCCACCTCGCTAAAAGGACCACACACACATGCACACAGAAACACACTCACGCAAACGCATATCAATGCAGGCATGTTGAGTGCGTGATGTCCTTCCTCTCTCCCTGGCACTCTCTCTCTAACACACACACAGTTCTGCTTTCCTTTGAAGCCACATCCTGAATCTCCTTCCTCAGGGGAGTTGATTTACACTGTGGTTGTCCTTCAGGTACACCATAAGAGCTCTGCCTTAAAGCCTCTGCACTTGCAAACCCTCGCTCTTCTGACTTTTTAAAACAACATGGATTTAGTGGAAAGAAAGGAAAGACGGAAGGCATGAAATCATATTGGTAGCTTTATAGAAATTTCTAAATTGCGCCGAGTGACGCATTTCCTTCACACACACAAAGCATAATGGTCCATACTGCAATATTATTAATAGAAAAAATGGACGACTCCATTATGAACTGCAAACTGCTTTTTATGTCAGAGGAATGTCTGCTAATGGTGTCTATCAGATCATAATTTTAAAAGGTTTTTGAAAGAGTTTTCATTTTTATATACCTGGATTTCTTTACTGAGAAGACAGTGGAGTGGACCTTCATACTTTAACTCTTTCTCAGAATTATATAGAATGTATATTTGCTAAGTTAACGCCTCGCTAATATAAGGCTACATCTCCGGCTACATCTATTATTAAAGTCCTGCTATCGGGGATCTTACATTTTAAATTTTTTTAACAGCCAGCCACTAACGGACCAGCTAAAAACAAGGAGTGATGTTACTGCTGTGTCACCTCGTGTCCTTCTGCATCTGACATGAAGAAGAAGTGGTTCAGTATTTAAAAAACGTGTCTCCTGTCTCGGTACCGCGTGAAACCTTTATGCTGCCATCTTGGCCAGGACTCCCTCGGGAAAAGAGATTTTAAAATTGTATGTAACTATCCTGCATACATAACGGTTAAACTAAATACATTACTTATAATGCATTTCTGTAATTTACTAACCGCATTGTAACAATGCAGAAAATAAGAGAATAAAAAGACACTGTTGTATGGCGCAAGCAGCAACAGAACTCAACGTGTGCAAGCTTCACAAGGCATGGCAAAAAGGAGTAAATGACTTCGGCCTGCAGTTTGCGGTATTTAAGCAAATGTCTGCGTGTAGGTTTGAACTTAGGGCTACACGAAACTGCCAAAGCGTCATATTTTGAAACGTTGCAATTTAAAAGGCGGTATTGTGTGACATTTTACCATCTTTTATGCAAAAGGTTTCAAAGAAGTGTTGTAATCTGAACCTCGCCTGTCTCTATAACATCGTTGGTGTAACAAATCTCACATTGAATCATAAATACATTTGATTGAAGAATGCTTTGAAGAAAAAAATTATACTGGATTCAGGGGAAAGCTATTTGAACATGTTGCATACTTTCAATTCTAAACTGGTCATTATGTTCAATTCATGCCAACACTGATACCGTTTTAGCAATCACTCTGTGACAGCCTATGCAGACGATTGGCTCGTAATAAACACCACCCACCTATCAGAAGGGCCACCAACCTACGATAAATGATCCGTTAGCTCCCTGCGGCCAGCATAGTGTCAGCTAACACATCATCAGCATTCCTGAAGTGTTGCCAAGTGCAAAGGTCTATTTACACTGCCATAATAACACAATTGTTTAAATGGGCTGTTCGAAATACAAAATGAAATGGGAGAAGAGTGGAATCCAGCCGGATATGCTTGGTTTCAGAGGAAGGAATTGCCTGTCTCGCCTTGTTTACCGTACTCAGACGAAATAAATCATAATGCTGACAAATGTACATTTATTTCCAATCTACGAGCATATCACGTCTGTGTGCGGTTTGTTGTCACAGGGAATTCTGTCAAATGCAATTACATACAGCAAACCGTCTTCTTAGAAATAAACAATGCGCAATAGAGGTAGCAATACACCATTTCATGTTTACTTTGTGTGTGTTCAGTATCTTTCAATTATATGTTTTGAGATTTGATAATTTAACTGACCTTGGCTGTAACACATGGTCTGACCAACCAGACACCAACATGTCTCAATATCGAAGGCCATGCATTTCAGTTTGGATTACAAAGCTCCCCATGGTGGTATCTTGCAGGTCTATCATGAACTCATTGCTGCATATATTGTAATACAGGTCTTAATAAAACATGACAAAATTAGACTTGCCAGTGGTCTCAAAACATAAACATTTACTATGAAAGCAGTCGACACAGAGGCTTCCAGATGTTGTCTTTCTACAACGCAGGTTTCCAAGCAACTCGATCCAACAAGCACAAGGCTGACAAAAAAAAAGAGATTTTAGTCTGTGGCATTTCTGTCAAGCGTGAGATAAAATCTGTACATTGTCTGGTGGAGAGGTATGCATGGCTTTCCTTGAAGCAGAATAATGGATCGCTCAACAAAACTGTTGCTAAAATAAAAAAAACCTGCTGCTCGTATACAACTGTCGCTCAAGAACAAAAAACAGACCGAATATTTGGTAACTATGAAAACAGGTATTTGATTCCGAGGAAGTACTTAATTTGACATGATGTTCTCTTTAAAGGTGCAATGTGTAATGCCTGGACATTACCCCCCCCCCCCAAAAACAACCCATATATGGTCATTATTTTATTTTTTTAGATTGTTTAGTTATACATGTGTAATAAACCTTCCAACGTCCTCAAACATGTTAAGCAAACATTCACCAATTTCCAATCTTGCCTCATCTATTAATATATAAGAATAATAATAACATTAATGTCTGATAACAATGATTAAAGGAGCTGTATTTAACAATTAGTGAACTAATATAGCAACAAACAACTTTGCAGGGGAAGTTATCGTGGAGTCAAGTCCTACCTGAGTCGAGAATAAAGTCACAGTCCCTCTGCATTGCTATAATATGGTGGTTACAGCTAATAACGCGATAGACAACCAATCAACATGTTACCCATCTTGGATCTTGCACCTTTAACTTAAATCGGTATAACAAACCAGCAGCTATGCCATGTGCTATGAGGACATTCTCATAATTTTAGATTTATTTTGTTTTTCAGATGGTTTATATTTAAGTTCCATGTATTTTCTTGCAATGTTATTCCATTGTATTACCCTAAACCACTGAAATAGATGTCACTCCTACTGTAAATCTTCATACCGCCTGCCATTACTCAACATCTCCCCATGATTTTGAATGATTACGGATAGCATTACAATCGGTAATTTTCTAAACTAGACTGTGCGCCAAGCCATGGTATTGTCCGTCTGTGGTCGGAACGTCGGCTTCCCACGAAAAAAGACTCAAGAGGCCAACTGGTGCTGTATTTGTGGGCAGGGCCACACTGTAGTTTGGCCATCATATTTGTCATAGATCTGCCCGGTCCCTGGATGGTGGAACAGTGTGTCCAGAACTGGAATGAAATGGAAAGCTTCCTGAGGTCAGGGGAGTACAATGCACTAGCCGTCTCTCAAATAAAACTGGTTTGTTTTTCCGAAAAGGAGGTTGAGGTTTTTGGGTTTCACTCCATCACCCCCACACCACCTCCACTGCGCTCCATTTTTTACAATGGAAGCCTTATGATGTGTGTGCTTTTTGACCTTTTTGATTTTTAACACAAGGTGGTGCTTGGCAGAAAACGTGTTTCATTGTGAGCTCTGGTTTGGCACACATAAATGTCGGCTGTGTACACATTTGTTGGCGAGTGGACTGTGTTCATAGTGCCATTGTTGGAAAGGCTTTTGACATTACGAATATTATCCAGAATATACAACACATTGTACGTTTCTCTGTCGAAAATGTCATTTGCCAAAATGGACACTTTCTGAACGACCATTACCAAAATGTAACTGCATGAGTCATGGAGGACCCCATTTCAGATCTCACAAAAAATGGTTCAGTCAACTTTAGAGACAAACACAAATGTCTCAACATCCACTGAGAGAAGATGAAACCGAAAGGTCACTTTCAGTTTTCGTAAACAGTATGGTCAACAATCTCATTCTATAAGGTCATCCATGAGAAGATGTTTGTTGTGTTGTTCGAAGCTATATTAAAGTCAGTGGCTGGCAAAGAAAGAAGCTGTGGAAGAAGTTTTAGGTTGCATTAAGTCTGTATGTACCGTGTTAACCTGGAGATAGCACACATCCAAAATAGTTAGAATCCATTGGGTGTAATGGTAAGTAATGGCCGGTGGTTTGGCGCGATCTGCTCCTTGTTAAACAGCTCTTCCTGTCCACACACACACTGTATAATAAAGACTTCCTCAACAGATTGGAAACCACTCCGCTCTCACAAGTCCTCTTGAGCTCCTCTTTCTTCCTCTCTACCCCCCCTCTCTCATTCTCACTTTCTTTCAGTCTTTCCCATTCTGTATCTCGTTGCATCCTTTCGACGACGTACTGACCTTCCCATGCTGGCCTGGGTTTTTATATTTCAGGCGTTGAGGCTACATCTGAAACAAAAGCAAAAATTATGGGTCTGGTTTGGCTTGAGGAGAGCGCAGTGACCCCGGCATGCGGTTTTCTTAGGCCAGACCAGAGAGAGGTGAGGTGGGCAGAAGTATTTGTGTGAAACGAGCTGTGTATTTGAAGAAAACCCGAACCACAGCTAATTTGAATGTGTCATTAACAGGAGGGGGTGATCTAAACTTGGGCTGGCCAGTGATGGAGTGAAGTTCACGTACGACAGAAGACACCACTTATTTTTCCCTTTTTTTAGATGTTTAGGGCAACATAGGGGCCTTAGCCTCAAGAGTAAAAGCACATGACCCATCACCTCATACATCTTCTCAATTCACTTGTCCAAGTCATGAAGCTGTTTGTTGGAAGCTTCTATGACATCTATCACTTGCTGCTCTTGTCCATTAAGTCGAAGTGCAAAAGAGTGCAAAATCTTGATGGGTATTATTGTCACACGGTCACATGCACTCTGTCCTTATTCAATCAAATAATACACGTTCTGAAAAGAGAATTATTGCAGGTTTTGCATGAAATAATTAGATTTTAGGACAAAGCAAAAACCTTGATCACACAGGTGCATACTCCAAATTGTGTGGCATGACGTCCAATTGTTGGTACACAGGAAACAGAGGTGTAACAATGAAACGGATATAAATGGAGACTGGTGTATTTTGAGACCTGACGCAGCTAGGATCACCCGAAAGTAAAACAATCGGTGAAGTAAGCTCACCGTTTCTTCCTGTGTCTCTTGGACTTTCCAACAGTGGGCCTGCATCGTACTGTGTGGTCTTGCACCCTATTTAGACATAGTGGGTGACCACTGTACAATTAGGTATGCCATGTTTCACAGCAAGCAGCAGAAAGTAAAATTCCTGTCAATGGAGCCGACCTTCTCATGTTTACTGCTCACATATTCCTCCTACCATTCATGGCACTGCACCCAACCTGGCTTATGGTTGATTGTATCATGGAGTATGAATAACACAATTATAAAACCCCATGTTTATGTAACTGCAGATCCTCCAAGGGGAAGGACTTACTACATGCAAGGATGAAAGTTAATGTCCCAGATGGCAGTTTCAGAGCTAACTGAGATGTGTTTCTTGGCTTAAAGGTGTTTGACACAGCTCATTTAAATATTTTACAGTTTCCTCCATAGGGAGAAATGTCATCTCCATGTAGAATTCCCTGATATAGTCACTTGGATTTTATGTAAAATCAGTGTTGGATTACTTAGATTTAGTTGTTATAGCAACTAACATTATGCGTTAAAGTAATTAGTTACATAGTAATGTGTTCAAAAGATTTTAATAAGCATCTGGATATCGACAATCTCTGAAACAGCTTTCAGCTATCACTTCGAGGAAAATTAACAAACTTGTTACGTGCCGGAGGAACTGAATTAATATCAATGTTTAGAGTCTCCGTTGTTCCATTTATTAAAATCCTCATATACTTTATTAATCCCCAAGGGGAAATTTGTCGTGACAGTAGCAGCAACACAATAAAAAACACAAAATATAAGAAACAGGGATGTAAGATATAGAAGTATACAAGTAAGATAAAAGTAAAATACAAAACATATATGTAAATATACAACACACATGCATACACAACAACTGTCATGTGTGGTCACAGTTGTCGCAGCAAGAGAGGACCCAAACGCCGACATTACTCCAAACTATTTAATTACAAAAATCACAGACCAGACCAGACAGGAACGAGAAAAACGCGGACCAAACAGTACGAAGCCACACTGGGAATGAGACGAACAGGGTTTACATACACAGGCAAGGTGAGAGGATTGGACAACGGGGAACGAGACACAGGTGGAAACAATGAGGGCGGGGCCAGCAATCACACAGAAGGAAACACTCAGGGCCAGGGCAGACAATCACAAGGAGACAGACGACACAAGGACTTCAAAACAAGACACAAAACTAGACACTAACTCCAGATCATGACAACAACACTGACAAATCAAATACAAAAATATTAAATATAGACAGAGTGCAAAAAGCAAAGTGTGTGTATGAGTGCAGAGCAAATGAAATGAAATGTGTGTGTATGTGTGTAGTGCAAACAAATGAGATGTGTGAAGTGCAGATCAACATAGTGTAAGTATTCAGTTATTGCACTATGATCTGGCAAGAGGTGATCTGTTGTAGAGCCTCATAGCCGTCGGCAGGAATGTTCTCCTGTATCTGTCCTTGTGGCAGCGGAGCGTGAGGAGACGTCTGGAGAAAGTACTCCTCTGTCCCTGTAGGAGGTGGTGGAGAGGGTGGTCCGGGTTGTCCTCCTCTCCACCACCTGTTCCAGGTGCTCCAGCTGGCAGCCGATGATGGAGCCAGCCTTCCTAACCAGTTTGTTAAGACGGCTGGTGTCACCGGCTCCGATGCTGCTCCCCCAGCAGACAATGGCAAAGTGCAGCACACTGGCGACAACCGACTGGTAGAATAACTCCAGCATCTTGCTGCACACGTTGAAGGATCGAAGCTTTCTCAGGAAAAAGAGTCGACTCATCCCCTTCTTGTACACAGCGTTGATGTTGGCCTTCCAGTTCAGTCGGCTGTCGATGGAGACGCCCAGGTACTGGTCCTCCTCCACCATGTCCACGTCCACTCCCAGGACACTCAGAGGTGGAGGAGCTGTCGCCTTCCTCCTGAAGTCCACCACCATCTCTCTGGTCTTGGCCACGTTCAGCCGCAGGTGGTTCTCATCGGCCCACTTTACAAAGTCGCTCACCACTGCCCTGTACTCCTCCTCCCGTCCATCCCTAATACACCCGACCACTGCAGAGTCATCAGAGTACTTCTGCAGATGGCATGACTCCGTGTTATACTGGAAGTCACTGGTGTACAGGGTGAAGAGGAAGGGAGACAGAACAGTTCCCTGTGGGGCTCCAACATCACTGACCACCGTTCCAGACAGCACACGCCCCATTCTGACAAACTGTGGCCTGTGAGGTAGTCAGTGATCCAGGAGATGGTGGACGCGTCCACACCGACCACCCGCAGCTTCTCACTCAGCAGCAGTGGCTGGATGGTGTTAAATGCACTGGAGAAGTCAAAGAAAGTGACTCTCACAGAGACACCGGTTCCATCCAGGTGCGACTGAGCTCGTTGCAGCAGGTAGATGATGGCGTCGTCCACTCCCACATGAGGCTGGGAAGCAAATTGCAGAGGGCCCAACGACGATTTCACCTGCGGCCGGAGGTGGGCCAAGACCAGCCTCTCCAGCACCCTCATCACATGGGAGGTGAGGGCGACCGGTCGGTAGTCATTGAGGCCAGATGGTGTTGACTTCTTTGGGACAGGGACCAGGCACGACGTCTTCCACAGCACCGGGACTTCCCCCATCCTCAGGCTGAGGTTGAAGAGGCGCTGCAGGACACCAGACAGCTGGGTGGCGCAGGTCTTTAGGACCCTGGGGCTGATGCCATCAGGACCTTCAGCTCTGCGCTGGAGTAGTTTCTCCAGCTGTCTTCTCACCTGGTCAGTCGTCACAGAGAGAGGGGTGAGGGTGGAGGAGCCCATTGTTATTGAGGGCTCGGTGGATGTGCAGCTCAGCAGGGGGACAGAGGGGAGGTGTTTGGGAGGTGTGATGTGTGGGGGAGACAGGAGAGGGCTGTGAACTGAACCTATTGAGAATACAGTTCAGCTCGTTGGCCCTCTCAAGGGAGCCCCCTGGCTGTCTCCCTCCCACCTTGAAGCCAGTTATCTGCTTCATCCCAGACCACACCTCCTTTGTGTTGTTCAGCTGGAGTTTGGCCTCCAGCTTCCTCCTGTAGGAGTCCTTGCCCTCCCTGAGCTTCACCTTTAGGTTGCGCTGGGCTTTCCTCAGCTCATCCCTGTCTCCAGACCTGAAAGCAGCTTTCTTCATGTTAAGAAGCACCTTCAGGTCCCTGGTGATCCAGGGCTTGTTGTTGGGGAAGCAGCGCACAGTCCGTGATGGGATGGTGGTGTGTTCACAGAACTTGATGTATTCCGTGATGCAGTCGGTCATACTGTTGATGTCCTCCCCGTGCGGTCCACACAACACATCCCAGTCCGTTGACTCAAGCAGTCCTGTAGAGCGTCGTTAGCCTCCAGAGACCACCTCCTCACAGTCCTGGTGGTCACCGCAGCCTCTTCACCAGAGGAACATACCTGGGTGTCAGCGGACCAGGTCATGATCAGACCTGCCGAGGGGAAGGGCAGTGGCGCTGTATGCGTCCTTAGTATTAGCATACAGCAAGTCCAGAGTTTTATTGTTCCTTGTTGGGCAGTCTATGTATTGATGGAAGGTTGGCAGAGCTTTTTCCAATGTGGTGTGGTTAAAGTCACCAGTGATAGCCATGAATGCTCCAGGCTGATGATTCAGCAGAGCAGACACAGTGGAGTGGATGGTGTCCACAGCTTCCTCAGCGTCAGCTGATGGCGGCACGTACACGACAACCACAATGGCGGACGTGAACTCTCTCGGCAAATAGTACGGGCGCATCCCCACGGCCAACAGTTCAATGTTCGGGCTACAGAAGCGCTCCTTCACGCACACATGGTCCGGATGGCACCACCGTTCATTCACATAAACAGCGATCCCGCCCCCCCTCTTCTTACCGCTCTGTGTAGCGTCTCTGTCAGCCCGAACAGTCCTGAAGCCGGGTACAGACGCGCTGTGATCCGGAAAGTCCGCGTGCAGCCACGTCTCAGTGAAGCACAAGAGACTGCTCTCACGGAAGATCCTCTCAGTCATTACCAGCGCCGAGCTCATCCGTCTTATTCGCCAAAGACCTCACGTTCCCCGTTATGATCGCCGGTACCGAGGGTTTGTATCTCCTCGTTTTAGCCCTCCGCTTGACACCCGATCTGCAGCCGCGAGCCCTTCTCCGTAGCTCCAGCGGGATCACAGGTCTTTCTCCAGGCAGAAGCTTCGGCCTGCACAGCGCGATCAACTGAGCACGCGAGTAGACGACGGTCCCCGTCATTGTTTTGCTGTGGCTCTCCGATACTCACGACAAAGTGAACAAAAGCCACAGTAGAAGTATCGAAAAAAGTAGTTATGGTCCAGTGTCCGACCGTAACTAAGACAAACGTGAAAGAAAAGAAAAAGAAAAAGAGAGGAAAAGTGTAAAAAAAGACAATAAAATAAAAGCAAAACGCCACTACTGAAACAAGCAGCCGTTGGCACAGCGCCATTTTGTTTATGATGTGTAACATGAGGGTAATAGTACCTGACAGAAAAAATACATTTGCCCGCTATGATCGATGCAATAAAGAGCTGTAAAAGCGATATTGCGTCTGTAATTCCTGCCTGTTACAGATGCAAAAATCTAAAAAATAAGAAACTGTATGATTTTGTGAAAATGTGGTTGTATAGAAGTCATTCATGGTAGCATGATAGTCTATAGTATGTGCCTTCTGAATAATATAGGCTTACTAACATGAGCATAAATCCCATTTTTCTTTGTTAACCAACAAGTTACTTTTGAATGCCTTTGCCCAACATTGGTTATGAACTACATCAACAACACAGTACACAATCTTTAACACATTATCGATGTAAAAATCCATGACAAAGGCAACCTACAGTGTTATCACTCTTCGTCTATCTAGATGCCAAGAAACGACTACATTAATGGCAGAACGCCTGTTTTTTATTGGACCATCCAGGGAGGATTTGAGAGGATAGCGTTAGCACCATTACACAGTCTTGAAGTATTCTGGTTTACACTTTTGTGGAGGAGTCAATTGCCAAGTATTCAGCGTGTTTATAGATGTCAGTGAGTGCTGATAGATGACAGCTAAGGATATCCCCAAAGACGGACTAGACCATCGTGTTCTCAAAGGGGTGGGTGTGTAATTTGATGAAAAAAAGAACAACAATGGTGAGGAATCACATTCTGCTGAGCATCTGAGCCAAATGTTACCATGCTTCATTCATAATGGTGGAAAGGAGAGTTGAAGCATCGAAGTGTAGAGAGAGGTCGTCTACCCATGACTGTCTTGAGAAACCCCAACAAAAAGCCACAGCTCTGATTCACATGTTCTAATCATTACAGTGTAAGACCCTTTACCACTGCGAATGAGAAATCTATCCATGCCGCTGCTCGCTGAGCGGTGTTGGTGGGAGGTTTTGGTGATGGACCCTTACGGGAACTGCTATTGCTTCATCACCCTGCAGCCCAATTGTACATCCTCCAGATCAAGCTACAGAGACCTCCATTGCCATTTTCTCAAACGCAACGGCTTCTCACGATCCACAATGCGTTCAAACCGGGCATTCTCGCTTTTCCTCTTCAATCACCATAAACCACACACACAGTCCATTTCAAAACACAGCCGGCATCCATAAATTGAAGAAACCATTGACTGATTGGCAATGAGCTCTTTTTCAAATAAAGAACTCTCTTAAATCTGCCTACTTTTGCTCAACCAGTCATTTGAAAGTGAGAACTTTTGATGAGATCACAGTATATTTTACAGCTCAATCCTCTCTCGAAGCAAGCACTCTTTTCGTCCTAGACTTATTATCAGCAAGACGTTAATTCTCATGGGTCTAAAACCTATTCTCAGCCTTTCCTTCAGAACAAATGGATGGCTTCCTGGCAGGTCCATCTGTTGGACGGTACTGATCCAAAGAGTGACCGCTGGTCACAGTCGGCACCACCCACTTCCCACACTTGGTGTCTAGGCAAGTGGGCACTGGCCAGAGTGTGCTCTGGGTAAAGATCTGTGTGTGGTCCGTGGTGCTCCCACGACAGGCCAGCGTTGT
Source organism: Pseudoliparis swirei (assembly GCF_029220125.1). NCBI lineage: Eukaryota > Metazoa > Chordata > Actinopteri > Perciformes > Liparidae > Pseudoliparis > Pseudoliparis swirei. The sequence goes on along the minus strand of NC_079393.1, from coordinate 7,267,764 downwards.
CCAAAAGACAGCCAATGCCAAATCCACAATGTACGTAAAAATGTGATCACATTTCCTCGAATTCGGTAAATCATATTTTGAAGAATATACAAACTGACATCTACTATTCTGGTACTGTGTATGTTTCCGTGTCAAAGTTAGTTTTTCTTGCGCTGTCAAAAAAACCTGAGTGCCACCAAAAGAGAAACAATTTAAAACATTTGGAAAACATTTGTGACTTTAGACATTTTAAAGTAACTCACAAAGAAGATTCCTTTTAACATTACGATGATTATTAACTAAGTAACTAGTATGATAAGACATAACAATGAAGCAGACCATTATGATATTTTCTGGAGCAGAAATACTTGTCCCCCTAGTAATGTCTCAGAGGAGAAGGCAAAAGGCTGCTTCTTCATCTTGCGCGTTCAACACACAGCGGGTCTGCTCTTAATTGTGGCGGGGAGAACATCGGCAAGACTCATTCTATTCTTTATGTCATCCCACAGACACACCAGAAAACAGCTAGTAGTTTCTGCGAGCTACTTTTTCCACGGGAGACAGCCACAAGCCCCCCCCAAATAAAGCAACGCGCAATGTCATCACCCAGGAATCCAAGAAATACCAGAACGTCTGAGTTTTATTACAAAAATCATCTGCGAGAACAAACAAATGTGGAACACAAACATGCCTTTTAATTGAGAAGGCAGATGGTCCCATCGCGGGCGGGACGGCAGTGCGAAGCAACTGTGGAAAACACAGCATCCGCGGCGACCACGACCCCTCCATTTCTGCTGCTCCAACTGGGAGACGGGGTCTGGGGTTGGAACCCACAAGACTCAACAGAAATCACCATAGTTGCCTCGACAAGACACAGACGGACGGACCGATTCACGGGAACAAGTTGGATTGGGTTTCCGGGGGGGGTGTTGTTTATCCACTTCATCTTCATTGTTGTGTTTGTCTTCTGCTATTTCTTTGATAGCTTTGGGAACAAAGCCACTTCCACCCTGACCTGAAATCCCGATTGCAAAAGAGATACCGTGGGGACACTTACATTGACGTCAACAAAGTCGTCAACAGAGGGATCATCATGTGTAAAGCTTGTTTCTTGGTAGTCGTCGTAATTGGAGGAATTCCGCCGGTCGAAAACGTTGTTGGCGATTCAAATCACATGTATGACAATTTTTGTGTGTTGTTGGCAGGGATTATTGTGAAGTATTCAGAGGAACTGAATCTCCCCGAAAGATGCCTTCCCTCCCAGACTGATCATAGTAACTGGATCCTCTGTTTAATAGTTTGCTGTAGCAGGGGACTGACTGAGTGGTTTCCATTCCACTGGGCTGTAACCGATTGCCCCAGTGACCACAACAAAGGGTAAAAAAGGAAGGAGGGTGAATGGATAGAGAATAACTCTGGGCTCAGTATGGATTGGAGAACCCTGAGATCAATGACTCAATGGCTTCCAGAGGATACTCTGGCTTAACTGCATTTTAACCCTAACCTTATCTGTAGCATCTGTCACACAACAACTCCAGGCTGTGTGATACATAGTTGGTATAACATCATCATACACACAGGATATGGTGTCTAACAACCTGTCTGGTTCCTCTGAACTCTCCACTAATAGGTCGGAATCAAGAATGCTTGATCTATTTAAATTCACCCAGACATGAGAGGAAGCAGGAGAAAGACATCATCACAGCCATATGTCCATTAAGTAGGCCTTTTTCCTCTGTTGTGAAGTGTGTGTGTGTGTGTGTGTGTGTTCACAAGGGTGACTGCTGTGTCAACAGACGTACAGACTGGGATGAAGTGGCGTGGCGTTCACAGAGCTGCTCTTTATGACGGATTTCTCCGACGCTCTGGATTTGCAAAAAGGCAGGAACACAAAATATGACACGTTAATTATCATTGGCAATTGTAAGCTACATTTAGTCACGCAGAAAAGCTCCGTGCCAGCGGGCCAGACTTCGAAGGCCTTCCACTAACTAATATCGCAGATGACCTTTGTCTCATTACAGTTTACTGGAAACCTAAACCACTCCATAGTCACGGAGTCTAACGGAGCACTGAGCAGGCAGAGATACAAAGATGTTAATGGGAAAGCAGGCAAACGCATTGTGGCTGTCACATAATACAAAGAATGTGCCTTTTGATGCCTTAAAGCCCCATAATGGAGTTTTTCTCTTGGAGCGCCCCCTTCAGTATTTAACGTTTACTTCAGTGTCGTAAATACCCAGTTACGATAGATGCAGCCTCGCATACACTTGTATTGATGAACAGACAAAGTCAGAAACCAAGAAATGATGTAAGAATATTCAAAGATTTTACATAAATATGACTGCATAGTTTTATTCATTGTGATATCGGAGATGAATGCTAACATAACCAAAAGAATGACAACATTTAGTTTAGATGAAATACCCATCGCGTTTTCAGCCTATATACGTTGTTTTCTAAATGTGGAGTACGTGTGATCGAATACAATCTTGTTGACGACACCAAAAAGCTACATATTCATAATTTACATTGGAACGTGTAATTCATGACAAGAGACTTCGCTTGCTTCGCCCTTATACTGTAGCTGCGAGCGTGGAGTGGCACTTTAATGACATTGCGTAATCACTGCCAGAAAGCAGGTCGAAGTACATCCGCCCCGGATCGGGCGGCTCCAGAATCCTACATAGCGGAGTTATTTCCCCACAGACCCCCGATGGCAATGGCGGAGGCGCAAATCGCCATATTAAAAGTCATTGTAGCGGCACAATTTTTTTCAAGCTGTTATTTTAAGGTACAATTGTTGCATAATGTTACTTTAAATCCTTTTCCCCATGATGAGGCCTCCGAAAGAATCGGATAATTAATTATCTGAATGTTTTTCCTTAAAATCCGAGTGTACGCAGAGACAGTGGTTGAGGAACAATGACATACAGATGTGCTCTGGAATATCAAGCTTTACCATAAATAGTGTTACTATCAACAACAACAACAATTATTTTCTTCTCATTGAGCTCAGGCAAAACCGATTCTAACTTTGACATTGTCTCATAGTGGCTGATTTATTCTAGACTTCCTTTGTCACACTAGGCTTGGTTCCGACTAAGTACGTTAGCAGGCTCCTTTTTTTGTCTTTTTCAAATCTGCGTCACACATTTTGTGTTATGATTGTGGCCAAATGAAGTCCAAAGCCAGACGTTTTCTCCGATTTTGTGCCTATAGTGTTGCCTGAGATCTCTCGCTCAGCTTATAGGAACTTTTCAGTCAAAGCTCGGTTTGTTACACATTCTGTTGAGTGATTAGGTGATGAATGACTGGGTGTGATTATTACCACTGTAAGTGATGATTCTAAGTGTCAAACTCAAAGGGCAACTTCCCCTACGAATACATACTCGTCACCTCGGATCAAAACATGGCGCACGTTAGAGTTTCCCTTGCACAGAAAAGGCCAAAATCCACTGACGGCTCCCGGTTTTGTTTACAGAGCAAATCTCCTTCCTCCTGATGTGTTGCCTGCCCGGTCATGGCTCCGAGACCACGAAGACATACGCCACGGTGCAAGGTGTCCACCGAGGGTTGACAGTTGTGTGTGTGTGTGTGTGTGTGTAGTCAGTCAAAGACAAAACAACTCTTTGGCAGACACAGCGAACTCTCAGCTCATTTTCACGTCCAGTGACAGCTCTAACATGAAGCCATGTGCACTGTGAAATGATGGTCAGGGTCAGCATATGTAGCTGAAGTCCTCAAGGGCCCAAGCCTCACCGCTGGACCAGGATGTCAAAATGCAGACGACTGTGATGTTTAGGTTCAATATTGGACTACAACCCCCTTTAAAGGTCTTCGATTTGATCTCAGACTGACATGGCCGAGCTGGAAAATTGGCTTCTAAGTCGTATCACAGCAATACAATGCATTTACTTCTCTTAAAATATTATGGCTTCAACCCTTTTTTAAACAAGCATTTCAGACACGCTCTTCTCGGACTTTTTCTTTTCTGAGAAACCACTTTTTGAAGTGAAAAGATATTTAAATGTCACAGCTGGTGTCTCGCTGAGTTTAGCAATAGTTTCCGAAATAAACAACGAGCTTTAAAAAATTATAATAATCGAGAACACATTTGTTTTTTAGTCTTTCAACGGGCAATAATAGTGAGCTCAATATGAAACAAATAAATGCCACGTTAGAATCACCCATTTCAGAAAAGATGACTTTCCAGTCTAAGGTCAGAGACTTGTTAAGGGGGCCATCCCACTATGTTTATGTGTGGTTGGATTTGTTTCCTTTCCTTCCCTATGATATGCATCCACTTGAGCACCATGGACGTCACTGTGTGTTCTGAGCTGCTTGTAACAACAGAGAGAGACTGCACACTGAATTTTCATGAGTGCAGCCTCGGCCTATATTCCCAAATGTGATTGATCCACTGTGTACTCTGGCAGCAGTTCGGGGGTTCAGTAGTGGTTGTAAATGGTTACGTTTAAAATCTGTAAGTTATGGAGGGGCACACTTGCGTGCTTTTTGTTTTTCTTTGGGTCAAGGTGGAGCCCCCGTATAATTGGTGGACTGTCTATCAACCGAAGCCTCAAAGGATTTAATCGATTTAAGCAGCGGCAATAATAGGAATCCCATATCACAGAACTCGTCATGAAAAACAGAGTTGTGGATCCATTTATGATCCTATTTTGGAAGAAGTCTCTGTACCATTGACATCAGATTCCCACATTATTTTTTCTGCAATTTAACACGTTGTCAGGCTTACGTCTGCATCTTATAGGATTTTAATGCTGTGCTATTTAGGTCCGAGTGGAACATAATAATAATAAAAATACAAATGGGCAGAAATTTCAGTGAGTTTAGATTTTATTGCAACGTCTTACTGGATAGAAAGCTATCATGAGGACATTGTGTTACATCGGTCTGAGCTTGGCTGCTTCTGCCATTGTAATGAAAAGTGGTGACAGTTGTCCAGGGAAATATATTGTTAAAACTCTCCGGCTGTGGAGCGTTGTGTTGTATGTGTCTGCCATCTATTGGACTTCTATGAAACACCACTTTACAAATCCCTTTTTAAAAGCATAGGAAGTGGACAGTTTCTGACGCGTGTGGAACGTGTGCTCATCAGTGGATATAGCAAAAGGTCATTTCTTAGTTTATTCCGATTTATAGCATGCCATGGGCCATGTTTGCAATGAACTCTGCATCTATAGAAAACCACCTTCTCTCATTTCAAAGATGTAAATCAACCCATCGTCTTCGTGCACACGGAGATTCTCAGGGACAAGTTGGTAGTGCCCGTCCACGAGAAACATTTTTTGTGTTTATGGTAATGAGCAGCAGTGGTTTGTAAAATAGAGGAAGAAAAAAAAACTACCCCCAAATTTATTAAAAGAACTCACTTATATCCTATAACATGTGTTGCGGTGGGAGACGGCGAGGTACGCCAGGAAAAAGAGCGAGTGGGTGAGTGCAGGAGTCGGCCGAGCACGTGCCTCCTGAGGTCCTCTGGTCTCTGTCTGGGATCAGCCCGCCTCACCAACCCCTTGGGCCAGACTCCCCATCAGCCCCATACCCTCCCCTCCTCTGGGCCAGACACCGCCGTGACCACTTGTACTGAGAGTCCCGACCGCTGTTGTGCCACAGCCGAGTACACAAACAAACGGTGCAGACGCACACGGCTCTGCTCCCCCTGCCATTACAGAGACTCATCAAGCCCACTGGGCTTAGTCATGCCGTGGGCTTCCAGTGCGAGCGGCAGCTCCCTCTTGGCTTTGGATGGAGGATCTGGCAGAAGATATTTGCTCATTTGTCCCCACACATGTGTGTGGTTTGGTAACGCCGCTGAGGGACTGCTGATCCAGTCTTACTGTCCAGATTCAAAGCCCGCCAGGCCGTTCCGAGGTAATGTCCTCCCACAGTCTGGCTGGATGGCGTTCTGTTCTTCATATTCAGTTTATGTCTTGCCAATGTGTTTTTTTCTTTAGGTTTTGTTGTCCAGCATGCACACAGGCATTGTGTTCTCCCTAAAAAACTACTCAGTCAATTTTAAGTGTTTCTCCAATTATGATTGGAAATTCAAATATACTTGTACCTGCACGCACTTTTGTCTTTCTTATTTTAAGAGGCCTTTTTAATTATGCTACTTGTGTACAACTCTCTCCAGAGATTGTACACGCTCTGGATCCACCTCCAAAAGAAATACCATTTCCCACCTAGTCTCCAAACCAGGCCATATGGAATATAATCTTGAATTTCACATACATTAGGTTACTCAAAACATGTAGTATTAAAACATTGGATGTAAGTTTGACTCAACATACTGACTCACGTACACATGCAGACACACACTCTGCATTTCTTCCTTCTTTTCATGTCAACCACAAGGCTGACCCGCTGGCCTCTATTTCCTCTGAAGAGGATATCCCCCTTCAGTAAAGCCTTAAAATCCATCATGGCAGACGACTTGAGGTCCTGATGTATGCGCCTCCTCCACTGTTGTCTTTGAAGCGTTGGGAGGCTTTGGCTGTGATGATTACGGTCTCATAGTTTGGCCGTTACTGACATGTGCTCAGCTCACGCTCGGTCTGATGTCCCCTCGTGTTTGATGGCGAGAGGAGTTCTGGTTCACTGATCAACGTAATTAGGAATGTGGTTGCATGGTATCCATGCCCATGGTCTAAAAACTAGCGCTGCCACCTTGTCTCCCTCTGCGGTTACTCTACCAAAGAGGATTTTCTGAAAACCCTACATCCTCCGAGATGCCACAAAGACACAAAAAAAGACCATAAGTGAAACCCTCAGTCAGCATGTTTAAATTAATGCACAGAGTATCTTGAGTAGAAGCTTATGCAGCTTACAAGTAGCTCGACTGAGGGCATTCTGAGGACAAGCTGTCAATATATGTCTTAGCTGACCCTCAGATAGTATTGGCTGCAAAGTAAACAGAACGTTAATGTCACCATGGAAACTGAGGTTCCACACACCGCCATGAATAAAAGGAAACCGGCTGAGATAGATTTGCACGTCTAGGTTCGTTAGCTAATATTGACATCTCAGAATCATCATAATACAGTTTCCTGTCATTACCTTCGCATTGAAAATGCCGGAAGGTTATGTTTTGATCGCCGTGTATTTATTTATTTATTTGTATGCATGTTATTCGCAAAACTCAAAAAGTATTGAACCGAATCGCATGAAATTTGGTGGGATGATTGTTTATTATCCAGGGACCATTTGATTAGATTTTGGGATCAATCGGGTCAAAGGTCAAGGTCAAGGTCATGGAAAGGTCAAACTCTTTTTTTACCATAGCACGATACATTTTTGTCCAATTGGCATGCAACTAATGCCAAAATGTTCATAATTCAATGCCCAATCTTGTGATATGCGAAGGTATGCGCTCTACCGAGTGCCCATTCTAGTTGGTTTATGGTTTAATTCAAGGTGTTGTACAGGTCAGGAGTTTAGGTTAACCAAATCTAAATGTACTGAATTATGAGAACACATTTCACATGTTTAATTGTTTTGCATATTGGCAAAACATTGTTTTAACTTGTTCGTTATTCCCCATATAGAGGCCATGTGTAGTGAGCAGTTGTTGGAAATGTAAACACTGTTAATCATCATTATATAATAATTTGGGAATGTAACTATACTCTATATCCTGACATTAGTACTTACTTTGTTAACTAGATTCCAAAGCACAGGCATGTACAACAATTGGAATGACTGATCCCATGCAGCCAGGCAAGGTTTAAAATACTAAGTAAGTATACATATATACGTTTTTTTAACTGCAGTATTCTAATTGTGATTCTGCCAGAGGACCCTCAACAGGCCAGGACAAAGGTAAATAAAGAGGCACAACAAGGACCTTGCTGTGGCGGGAAAATCACCAGTGGAAAACTTGTCCGTCGTCTTCGTGAGTGAGTTGCGCTAGCTAACGTGAGCTACTTTATGACGACTATAGGGCCACACCAATGCAGTTTTAAATTGTCCTGATTTTGATACTTCAACATTGATATAAATCTCTCTTTCTCTCCGTCTTTCTGTTCTCATGGCTTACAAAACATATACATACAGACGTTCCCCCGCTTGTATTACCATCCTGAACCCAGAAATGTAAATTCCGTCTCGGACATTTCATGGTGGGCTAAGTGTCACTTTGAGGAAATACATGAAACAAATACTGTAACTAAAATATTGTTTATTCCATAGAAAAAATACCTCATCCTATGCATACAGTAATGGAGGAAAAGTGAATGCTACAAAAAACAAAGGCTTATAATGTCATGAAAATATAATATTATCGTTGTATCCTTCTTAGACCTTTCTTAATGCATGCACAACTTTCTGGGTGTCTTCTTTCTTAATAGGCTTTTAATAACATAAAGTTTCTCCATATTTAGCTCCATTGTGCCAGTTGTAATGCAGAAGTGAGTCATCAGAAGCAGCGAGTCGCCTTCCATCTCAGGAACCGTCACGAGTGATCACACGTAGCATTACAACCTCAACACTGATCTATGCATTGATATAATAAACCCAATGTGTACAGTGTTCACAATGGATGTCTTCATGTGGTATCCACCTCTCAGAACCAGAACTCTGAGACAAAGACGTGAACGTTGATGATGTTCTGGCCGGATTCGCCTTGAGTTGTCAGGTTGCGCATGGACAGTTTCAGGACTAGCGCCAGTGGACCAATCAGAAGTTTCACCTGGCGAACAACACCTGGAGGAAACAAACAAAAGAGAAGAACTGTATCAGTGACAATAAGGACCATAATTGTGTTTACAACCCTATATAAGGGTTGCCTTTACTGACACCAATATATCTGTGTTGATGTTGTCATTATTTCAGGAACGCAATTAGTAAAGATACAAAAGTTATTTGTGCTTGTTAATTTTGATTTGATTACCTTCGCATTGAAAATGCGGAAGGTTATGTTTTGATCACCGTGTATTTATTTATTTATTTATTTATTTGTATGCGTGTTCCTCGCATAACTCAAAAGGTATTAAACCGAATCGCATGAAGTTTGGTGGGATGATTGGTTATTATCCGGGGACCATTTGTTTAGATTTTGGGATCGATCGGGTCAAAGGTCAAGGTCATGAAAAGGTCAAAATCTTCTTTTTACCATAGCGCGGTCAATTTTTATCCAATTGGCATGCAACTAATGCCAAAATGTTCATAATTCAATGCCCAATCTTGTGATATGCGAAGGTATGCGCTCTACTGAGTGCCCATTCTAGTTTTTAATGTGTTTATTTCTGTATTGCTATTTGGTTTACAGGGTAACCCTGAAGCTGTTTCCTCAACTACCCGTCGTGTGTGGTATCTATAGCGAAGGAGACAGTTTGGGTTTCAAGGGCTGAGGTTCTGATTTTGAAAGGTCTGCTGCCACCCGAGACAATTGCGGATAATTACATTTGTTTTTTAACAGTAAAGTTTCAGAATTGTTCTTTAACCTTCCGTCTTATACATGTCTTGACAGCTCTGTCCAATGTAAACAATATTTAATAGTATTCAATAAAGCCAACTATAGCTGTTGCCTAATGGCTTTGCACTTTTAGACCCAGCGCATATTGTAATGTTTATAATGTATCAGCGTGTTAATGCCGTCACACCAAGATGCTTCAATGATGTGCTTCTTGGTCAAGAACATTTTTATTGTCAGCAGTTTTCATAGAGACCATTGCTTTGGTAGAAAATTACTCAACTGAATACTGACCCAAACACCAATCCATTCCCATAAACATATGAACATCTCACTTTTCCAGTGCTCACGCACACACATTTGGGGAGCTGGAGTCCCTACCAACCCACAAACTGTGAAATAAGACAACCCAGTCAGTAATTTGTGGGCTCCCTAAATCAGAAAACATGTGAGTCAACAAGCCATTCGGATTTGTCACATGCAGGCTCATCTACCGCCTTTGCATCTCAATATCCAAGCCACAGCTTGAGAACTATACCTTTTGCAAAAGAGACGCCATATTGTTCTCACAAGACCACGAGATTGGGTTTTAAAGTGAAAGGCGCTCAAACGGAGTGTTTCAAATAGAGGGTGAACAGAAATAATAAAGCAACATGTTCTACTAGAAACCTAAAATACAAGTATGAACCTGATATTAGCATCATATGTCCCCTTTAACCGTCCTGTTACCTTTAGGGTCAATTTGACCCCATTCAATGTTTAATGTCGGTGTTCTTTGGAGTCAATTTGACCCCAGGCTGTTTTTCACTGTGTCAAACATATAAGAAATATCAACTTTTTTATATATTTAAAGGGCTATTTAGGTAGTCAACAAACAAACATAAAGTACCTCACACTTAAACTTGGGAAACAATATTAATTAGAATAATTTTCTGGAGGTATTAATTGCTGGGGTCAAATTGACCCCGAGGGTAAAATATGTCAGTAAATGTAAAGGTAACAGGAGGGTTAAAAGAATAAATTCCTTTCTTGAAGTGTGCCGTGGTATCAGCTGGTACATTTGTGGTGAGCATTCATAAGACGTGGGATGATCCAAGTCCAGTGATGTCCCAGCTGGCCGTGACAATCTGAATTGCATTCCTCCCTCCGACCTTCCACCCTCTCCGTGGACAAGAGACACCGTCTATCACGGTGAAACAGACGGGAGGATAAACACACCGCGACCGAGCATTACCGAACGCCCGTGGAATTCATCGGGCGCTCTTTCTAAGTGAACGTGCAATTTCACGGAGGGGGGGGGCAGTGTTTATACAGCCCGTCGGCAGGGCCTGTTTTTCCCGCAGAGGGCTGGTGACAGTTGTCCAGAGTGCAGTCGGGCAGCACAACCGCCGCCACGCTGTCCCCCTATCGCACCTTCAACCACCCTCGGGCCTTTGTCTCATTTCCTCTCTTATGCACGAGTGAGTCAGTATCGCTTTTTAGTACGATGACTCATCGGTTTAACTCAACGTGGATCGAAAAAACGACGGCGGATCGGTCTGAATTATGAGCCTCTTTTCCGCGGTACTTGTAACAAGGCGGTAAAACCCCGTTTGCTCGTCGTTCGCCGCGGGGCAGATGATGATGATGATGATGATGATGATGATGATCCATTTTGAGCCATCCGCCGCGTCCTTTTTGGACTCTGGCATAGTACGACGGGCAGATCGCCCCCCCACCCACCCACTCACTCATTCTCCTCCTTCTCTTCCTCCCCACTCTTCCCTTTCTGGAAGGGGGTGGGGGGGGGGTGTTTGTGGCACCATCACTGTGGCCCACAAGGATAAATGAGTCCCATGTGTCTGATGGAGGGGAGCAGTCGCAGTCACGCGATACAGCCATGGAGGCATTCATCCGGGAATCCATCTTTAACTCTGGAAGGGGCGAGCAATAAGCTTGAGCTTCTGTCTCTCTCTCTCTGTCACTTTATTCCTCTCTCTCGTCCCTCTCTGGCTCTGTGGGCACACAGCAGATTGTGGCGATAAGCACATGGAGGAGGGTGTGATGGGGCCCACTTGGACGTGCAGGGTTTGCCCCCTTGTGTTGGTGTTTTGGGACTCTGTTGCGTAGTGACATCAGACACTACTAGAGGACTGAGATTCCATTGTTTCCAAAGCCTCACCGTCACCAGAAAGAGCTAATCTGCGCTTTAACCAAACAGCAGCCACAACATCAAGAGAAAAACCGACATGGAAAAAGAGGTTTCATGACATTATTTTGAGCCTGAACTTTGTTTTCAGACTAAGAGGCGATCCCGATGGCAGCTCCGAGGTGACCGATGCAAATAAAGTGAGTTCTGGGGGTATTGAGTTTTTCCCATGGGCTTACATGAAACAAGTTTGGTTCAAAAGCAATCACTTGTGGGTTTATCAAGACCCCAATGAAGATGTTATGAGCCCGACATGGACCCCCGCAAAGAAAGACGGAATTAAATCCACATTAAGGCTTTCTTTTAATTGCAGTAAGTGTGGCTGATATCTAACGGGGGCTTAACACTCCATATCCAGGGTCAACTCAAAAAAATGCAAACAAAAGGAAGTTAAATGATCTTACCGCATGAATAGACAATGAAAATACAGACACTAACTGAAAATGTATTGGTGGTGTCTAAAGAGTGCAATATGTGGAATGTTTGTTTGTTCTTTTAATTTGTTTGTGGTCTCATTAGTAAATGCAGGAGACTCAACTGTGAACTTCTGGAAGTCCAACAGCTCCTATAAATCCTCAAATTCCCTCGAAGCTTGTTTGGTGATTTGAAACTCGACCGAAAAACTCCCAGTTTATGGTTTCCTCACATAAAATGTTGAAATCTTGCTATTGGGCGTGATAACGAAGCAGGAAATGTAAGTTAACATGTGAAACGTATCACGGTGACCGCAGTGATTTGTGGGAACACTTTAATTGTCCAAAGATGTTTTATACAACTTCGAGCCTTTTTGTTTAACTTTGTGCGCAGCCTTGAGGGCGAGAAAAGGGTCATTACGTCCACGATGACGCTTTGTTTCCGTGAGCTTCCCATCAAAAGCACAGCGGTGTCCTAAATGAGGGGAGAGCATCAGCTCACAGCTGGGCCTCCACATACTCGCAATGAACCCGAGGTGAAACCACAACTGCGTCCTCATCTTGAACATTTCATCCGGCCCGCAAGGCAAAAAAAACACAGGTTGGCTTTGATTGGCTACCACCTGAGATTCATATAAATAAACTCAGCGAGGTTTTAAAAGCCCTACAGTTTTTTTTAACATTTCACCTCGTGACTGGGGTTTGCAAGGTCACGTAATCCGAGGCCTGAAGTTCCCCCGGGCGGGAGATCCAGTTGTAGTGCCGCGGAGGTTTTTGTGGTATATCTTTCCATCTCGCTGAGGTATCTGCCGCAGGGTGCAAAGGTGACATGAAAAGCCACCATCAAACAAACAGCTGTACAATCTGTCGGCTCTCCAAAAACATTCCGCCGCACCATAAAGTCGCCCCCTAAGTAGAAAATAGCCTTAAAGAATGCATAATGGAAGCAAAGACACTGCCACAAAACAAAGTGAAGCCAATGCCAGGAGGCATTTGTCATCCTTCATGGCCACGAGCGCCGCTCTATTGAAGGGTTACATGTAAACAGTACAATTTCTTGGTTTTCTGGTTTCTACAACTCGGCGAAGGACGTGTATGACAAAATCCAAAATGAACGGGTTTAACACCAGAGACAAATGAAAGATATGCATTGGCCTCACCACAGTATTGTATAATGACACACACTGGTTGTGGCGCTATGCAGTGAAACCATTGGAGAGTACTCAGGATGGTGTGCAACGTTCCAGTATGCAAAGAGGGTACTGAAAGACATTCTTCTGCATCATTATGGCCATAACTGTGACGAGTTTAGAACTGCGATGAGTTTTTTTTATCGAATCATATCGCTCGGGGACAGCGGAGCACTGTTGGCATAAACAAACACATTAGATTCTTGTTTTATTCGATCTTATTTTACTGCTCGGAAGTTTTTCTCCCAAAAAGAGACGTGCCAAAGAAATAATACTACTAATAATAATAACTTTATTTATGTAGCACCTTTAATTAACCCTCCTGTTACCTTTAGGGTCAATTTGACCCCATTCAATGTTTAATGTCGGTGTTCTTTGGGGTCAATTTGACCCCAGGCTGTTTTTCACTGTGTCAAACAAATAAGAAATATCAACTTTTTTATATATTTAAAGGGCTATTTAGGTAGTCAACAAACAAACATAAAGTACCTCACACTTAAACTTGGGAAACAATATTAATTCTAATAATTTTCTGGAGGTTTTAATTGCTGGGGTCAAATTGACCCCGAGGGTAAAATATGTTAGTAAATGTGAAGGTAACAGGAGGGTTAAAGACAAAGTTTACAAAGTGCTCTACAGAGAATGAAGGTAAAACAAATAGAATGGTAAGATACAAATATATAATAAAAAACAGACAAACTGAATTAGGGGAAACCAAAGAACTGCATAGAAGGACGACATCACTTAAAAGCTGTTCTTTAAAAATGGGTTTTAAGAAGTGATTTAAAAGAAGTTAGTCGTTCCAAATGGCTCGCTCGCTCCCTTATTACCCCATCAGCCAAATTAGTTGTGATAACCCGTCAACATGGCTGTAATATATATACATAATCTTTTCTAATTGCCTACACAACCCACTGGCCCTTGGAGGCCTGATCTGCGTACAGCCTGGTCACTGGTGGAAGGAATGACGGCCAGACACAACGCTGACCACTCCAAAGAGGGGGCTGGGAGCCCCCCCCCCCCCGCTCTGAAATACCAGCACATGTGGTTTAATACGTTACGGTCAATTAACGCCGAATCGGACTTACAGATCTCTCAAATGGCCCGTGGGTCATTGCTGGACGTTGTCGCAGGCTGGTTGGTGACATCATTTCTCTGACTTTCTGTTTTTTAAGCAGTTGTGCGGCCTGAGAGCAGCTGAGATGACATAACACGCACCATTATCTTTACCGCAACCTTTTGCACTATTTTACCCGTGACCATTCAAAGCGAAGACCCATAACTAAGGAGCAGAAAATAGACGCGACAATGTGGACTGAAATGGAAAAGAAGACGGAAAACCTGCTTTGTTGCGATTCTACACGACGCTCTCCATCTGCATTATAAATGGAAGAAAGTGTCCGGGATCCCGATAAGCTGTTTGAGTACGTTGCTGTGGATGAAAACGGGAATTCATTACCTAAACAAAGTAAAATCCTAAAAATCACAATGCCAAGACCGTAAAGAGGGATGGCGAGTGTAAATTTAAAAGATCACCACCTCCGAAGGGAGATAAGTGTCTCTGGGAAATTATGAAGACAGTTTTATCGCGCAGCAATATGTCCTCTAGTGTGTACATACCGGTGTGTTTTTTTAAAAGCGTGACATATATCTGCATTGCTATCTCTTCATCGGGACCACCCGAGGGCGAGCGCCGCGGGGGGTTGTTGAGTCGAGAAGAACTGTGCTAATCTGTGTGTGTGTGTGTGTGTGTGGGGGGCAGGATTCCTCACGGGCTTGGCGCGCTCTCGTGGTTCATCCAAAATGCCGGAGCAGGTGGTCCGCTCTCATCTCGAAACCGGCTCCGGAGTCATCGCGTCTCACACGGCGGGCTCACATTCCACCAGCCGCGTGTGGAAGGCCGCGCCAGACCGCCATGGCTACCTGTCCGCCCCCCCCCCCCCTTCCATTCATCTTCCTGGCCGCCTCTCCGGCTGCCGTTGCGAAGAAGAAGAAGAAAAAAAAGGCATATTTATGTATTCTCTGCTCGGGGGGGGGATATAAAACCGCATAGGCACATTTCCACCGGCAGGAATTTAGCCGCGACCTCTTAGACTACCAGCTTCTCGAGAGGACGCCTGTGATTCATGAAGAGAAGGTACTATATTATCTGTTTGCCCTCCAAACACAAATATGACATGGATCACTTTTTCACAGCGGTGATTAATGGAGCAGCAGAATCCTTCCATGACAAACGATGACTCGTGACGAAGAGTCATCGGGACACATTCAAGGGACGACCCGACGTGTGTCTACCGATGTTATACTGTTTTTTACATTTTATGTAGACACTTATTTGAGGGTTAACACATGGTTTCCCCTGTGTAAAGAAAAGATTTTACATTTTTTTTAAATTTAATTATATTTTATTGGCGAGGACTATGCCGAAACTATAAAAAGAGGCTTTGCAATCTTGGGACCCAAGTGACTCTGTGAATGATAGTTGTTTCAATATGGAAGATGATGATTTATGATTGTGTTTTTATTTTTATTTTTTATTTTTTTCTTCCTTGTCAGATTGTTCGTATAGTTGGTTGTTATGTAATTTTTATTCATTCGTTGTTGTTTTTGATTGTTTGTTGTAACTTGTAAAAACTTAAAATAAAATGATTGAAAGAAAGAAAGAAAAAATTATAATAAATAATAATAATAGGTCATTTCCACACCTACTTTGTTAAGTAGCGGCGAAGGCAAAAGCACAATAATAAATGCACGATCAGCAAGCCAACGTTGATAAAGGAAGGGGGGGGGGAGTGACACGAGTGATCCCCTCAGGTAATAAATCAATAAGACCACCAGCATTTTTTATCAGAGGTCATAGACTCAGCTGGTGTTTTCCAAGAGGACCGTGCACCTGCTAACTGCCAGAGTCCATCAGCCCGTTATCCGCCCTGTTCAAACAGCCTGTCCCTCATCAAAAAATGGATGACGCATTCCTCCACTGTTTGCGTTTCCCAAATATGTGCATGATGTCTCACAAATGACGTCTCCGTTGCGAGGACGATACATATATCACTTCCACTTCTGCATACCTGCGGGGATCTCGTGTGCGGTCGGCCGCTGTTGCCGCTGTTGCTTCCGTGGTCGTCATGGCGATCTGTGAGTGTTTGATTGGTCGTGATCGTGTGTGGGTTTTTTTTCGCCGTGTTTGCACAGATGCGTAAAAGACCGTCAGGGTTGTCTTCCAGTGATGGATGACGAGGAGCTTGGGAAAGATTGATGGAATTCTTACAATATGTGGTGTGCTTTCATGCTCTATATGTATATATTCATGTTGTGTATGCACAGATGCAAACACTACACATGCCCGTCTGTGCAGTCGACTGGTTTTTAAAAGAGCATTACGGAAAAGAGCCAATTAAGAATCACCTTTTCAAGTGAGCAACAGATTCTGAGGTGGTAAAGAGCGAGGGTCAAGGTTAGTTTGAGTCTGCTGCCCTTCACATCCCATCAAGCTGTAACACCACTGCTGGGAGACACGGGAGATACTGGGAAACTAAGCGTCCTTAGGGCGCGATCACACCAGACGCCACTTGTAAAAGCGCAGCCGCGACTAAAACGCCTTGGCAAAAACGCGCCGGGATGAAACTTCATTTACAAAATGGATTCAAGCAGACGTCGCGCTCCTGCCCTTGCTGTGTTGTGGGATGAGGAGGAGGAGGAAAAATCCCCCAAAAAGCATAGGATTTGGGTTCAGGATATATATAAAAAAGGGAAAGACTACGGCGAATACCACAAGAAAACAGGAAGGAAGTGGTAAAGTAATAAAGCCCGCCTCTCGCTTGATCCGATTGGCTGCCTTCGTCCTCTAGCTCAGTGGTTCTCAACCTTTTTTCAGTGATGTACCCTCTGTGAAATACTTTTTTCAGCCAAGTACCCCCTAACCAGCGCAAATAATCTTTGGTAAAAAAAAAGTAGTAATACACAGCACTGTGCCATCAGTGTCGGATTTATTAAACTGTCAACAATGAACATTGCATTAAACTGAATGCTTTAGCATTTACATTTTAATGAGAAACTTGTGCTTCACTGAGGATCTTTGTCAGTCTTGGTGGCAGGGAGGCCACTGCTGTGATTAAGCTCTTCTCCAGGCACAGTCTGTTTCTTTGCTTTGTTTTGATCACAGTCATTGCAGAGAAGGAGGTCTCACATAAATATGTGGAGGCAAAGGGCAGTAGCTGCTCCAAAGCTTTCTGTCCCAGGTCAGGGTGCTCCTGCTTCACACACCCAAAACTGTGTGAGTGTGGATGTGGAAAACTTCATCTGGAGGCCACGGTCAGATGACACTTCCAGGAGTTTCTCCTGATAAGTGACAGGTAGCTTGCTTCTGTTTGCTTCAGACAAGAGAAATGGGTTTCTCACCCAATCCAGCTGTACAGATTTATCCTCCAGGTCAGGAAAGTAGGATTGAAAATCTTTAATCACGTTGGTCAAATGTCCCACTATGACCGACTTGACTGGAGCTCTGTCCACATCCTCACGAGAGAGAAAAGCATCCACCTGGGGAAAGCAGGTGAAATCTCCCTCTGCAGAGGACCTTCTCCACAGCTCTGCTTTCTTCAGGAAGCCACCCACCTTGTCATACATGTTTAACATGCTGGTCTCCTTGCCCTGCAGAGACACATTCAGTTCGTTCAGTTTGCTGAATATATCTGCCAGATAGCACAGCTTTGCAAGCCGGTCTGTGTCCTGGAACAAGGTGGCATGGGGAGACCTGTGCTCGATCAGAAAGGTGTGTACTTCAGATCGTCATTCCAACAGCCAGTTGAGTATTCTCCCTGGAGAGAGCCAGCGTACTTCTGTGTGCAGCAGCAGTGTGTTCAGCTCCCATGTTTTCAGAGGCGGCGAAACAGGCGTGCATTGCGTGGCCTTGACTTTATGAAGTTGATCACTTTGACGCTGTCGTTCAAAACGTCATGTAACA
Organism: Pseudoliparis swirei; assembly: GCF_029220125.1. Lineage (NCBI taxonomy): Eukaryota > Metazoa > Chordata > Actinopteri > Perciformes > Liparidae > Pseudoliparis > Pseudoliparis swirei. The sequence goes on along the minus strand of NC_079393.1, from coordinate 7,249,595 downwards.
CAGGGCTCATTTTCTTGCACGCCAACGCTTCCCTGTGTATGACACAGTGAGTCCACTTCATGTCGGGGTTTTCTTTTTTAATGCGCGCTATGAGTCCTCTCGCGCTGCCCGTCATTGAGGCCGCTGCGTCCGTGCAGATGCTGCGGCAGGATTTCCAGCTCATGCCGTTAGCGTGTGCCACGTTGGGTCAAACCATCCTGATATGGGGGAGACTGGGTTTTTAGGATAATTAAATTAAATTGCCTACTTAATATACAATTCAGTTTATGAATTTACACTTGTGTTTTATTGAATATTTATTAAATAACTATTTTTAAAGGATTTTTGAATGGATGCTAATTTTAAATAGATTTTTAAAAAATATCACGTACCCCCTGGAGTGCCTTCACGTACCCCCAGGGGTACGCGGACCCCCATTTGAGAACCACTGCTCTAGCTTGATCCAATTGGCTGTCTTCGTCCTCTCGCTTGATCCGATTGGCTGCCTTCGTCCTCTTGCTTGATCCGATTGGCTGCCTTGGTCCTCTCGCTTGATCCGATTGGCTGCCTTCGTCCTCTCGCTTGATCCGATTGGCTGCCTTCGTCCTCTTGCTTGATCCGATTGGCTGCCTTCGTCCTCTCGCTTGATCCGATTGGCTGCCTTCGTCCTCTTGCTTGATCCGATTGGCTGCCTTCGTCCTCTTGTTTGATCCGATTGGCTGCCTTCGTCCTCTTGCTTGAACCGATTGGCTGCCTTCGTCCTCTCGATTGATCCGATTGGCTGCCTTCGTCCTCTCGCTTGATCCGATCAGCTGCCTTCGTCCTCTTGCTTGATCCGATTGGCTGCCTTCGTCCTCTAGCTTGATCCGATTGGCTGCCTTCGTCCTCTCGCTTGATCCGATTGGCTGCCTTCAGCCTCTCGATTGATCCGATTGGCTGCCTTTGTCCTCTTGCTTGATCCGATTGGCTGCCTTCGTCCTCTTGCTTGATCCGATTGGCTGCCTTCGTCCTCTAGCTTGATCCGATTGGCTGCCTTCGTCCTCTCGCTTGATCCGATTGGCTGCCTTCAGCCTCTCGATTGATCCGATTGGCTGCCTTGGCCGAGCGTGACATTAATGAGCGGTGCGCCTCCGCACCTCGCGCTTAAAGTTGAGAATATTTAAACTTTTAAGCGCGCCTTAAAAAACGCTAGAAAAACGCTTGAAAAACGCCGTACCATAGGGAATCAATGGTCTTGCTCGCGACGCGAGCCCCTGAGCGCCACGTCAGCGAGCTTCGTGCGACGGTTGACCGACAGCGGTGGCGTCAGCGGGCCAAAGCGACGGCTTTTCACGGCACGCCGTGGACGCCACGCACACTTCACGGCGAAGCCCGCCAGCGACCGAACGCTCCATTTGGAGACCTGTGACGGGGGGGGTGGGGGGGTGCTAACATGCAAGAGCTGCATCCGGCGAGCATCCAATGGGGCTTCGGGAGCGAAGCGGCTCCTCACAAAACGGGGCCTTTCATGTGGTCGTCGGGTTTAAGTGCTCTAATGCTCGGCGAGACACGGAGGCCTAAGCGCGGGGGAAACGGAACAATACATTCAACCACATGAAGCAGAGCGCCCGGGATTACCTCAGCACATATTCTCTCTCACTCTCTCTCTCCTCCCTCTCAAACACGCATACATACTCGCCCTTGCAAACGAGCGCCGCCATAAACATGGGAATTTCTCACCTAAATCCTTTTACACACACACACACACACAGAGAGAGAGACACACACACCGTAGACGTTATATTACAAAATGAGGCTTATCGCTCATGCGGAATCACATCATTGCGCATTCCAACGACAACATACCATTATAAGACGAGTACAATTTAATTACAACTGCTCCGACGGTGACTTATGTGAATTATTGCCGGTTATAAACGTTTTGCCCTCATTATGTTTGTGTGTGTGTGAATTTGGGCGACAGGAACACTGACGTACGCCCGCGATCCCGCCCAAACACGGGAATGGCTTCTCCCCAAAAGCATGTTGCGGTGATGGTATCTGCTGCTCCTACTCGAGGCTCTTTTGGATGAACAGGTATGATGACGTGTCACACGTGAACACGACGGCACAAGTAAAGATTCACGCGACGACTTTATGAAAACATTCGGACATCCGTAACTTATGTTGGAAAAGTAATGACCTGCTTGGGATGAGCATGGTCGGAGATAAGCGAATGAAATGGGATTTTGTTAAACCCCAAGACTGAAAATGTAGGCCAAATATTTCGTTGAGACAGAAGCAGGCATCTGTCTTTCTCATGAGAGCCAATCGGAGGACAACTCTCCCGAAGACACAGACACCAAGAGCCCCCGTGAAGATGATGACGGCCATGTGATGCCACCGTAACAGTTTAGCTCCACACCTTCCTTTTTTATTAGTTGTTTTCATCCTGTCTCACTAACTATCATGTCATTCCAGATCCTGCTTCCATCTCGTCAGTCCAACTCCCTTCACCTGCCTCTGATCACTCCCTCGTTAGTCCCTCATTACCTTCACCTGGTCCTCACGCCCATCTCACCTGTTGCCCATTCCCTCGTTAGTCCCTCATTACCTTCACCTGGTCTTCACGCCCTTCTCACCTGTTGCCCATTCCCTCGTTAGTCCCCGTCTACTTAGGTTCCCTCACTTGTCCTCTGCCAGATTGTCTTGTGTTTCTCAGACCGAGCCCTCGAGCGTTCCCCAGTGTATTTATCTGTTCCCGTCTGTTTTGTTCCTGCCGGTACTTGGAGTAAAGTTAATTATTCTCCAGTTCTGTCTCCTGAGTCGTGCATTTGGGTCCACCCTAATACTCCCGTGACAGCCACAGTGGCCATTGCGGTGTCAAGATGCACTGATGAAGCCCCCAGAGGGACCTAAAGGGAGATGTCTGTGCTCTGTGTTTTCTCAATGGTCACATGTGAATTTGATTTGTAAAATGAAATCAGGTTGAACGTTAAAGCTGCTGATTGATGCGTTCACCCCCCCCCCCCCCCTGACACATAAAACCAGGTAAAACCCCGATTTACTCACCCACATACATCCCGTTCTCTACCCGCTTGAGGATGTCGAAGGCGTTCTCCACGTTGCCCTCCAGGATGTCAAACTTGACGTCGTAGCTGCCTAAGTGGTAGGACCCGTAAGCCGGCACTGTGGTTCTCAGGAACACAATCTCTGTTGGAAGATAACAATTAAGACACCAAAAAAAAGCCTTTTTGGAGCCTAAACCCTCGTAATCACTCTGGGATTGCACCGGCAAGGCGCTGCCAACTCTTACTTTTCCTTTCCTTTTTTTTCTTGTTCTTTCCAAGCGAAAGACAATAAAATTGGAGATGGAAACGTCTGTGTTTATCGTACACGGAGCGGGTCACGGGAAGGTTGAAGCTTTTTTTTCGATGCTGTTGTCGGGCTGAAGGGCCTCGAGTCCTTTTTACACCCCGACTCCCAGCTTATGAGAAATGACAAGAGCTTAACTCCCCGTGACGTTGAGCATGAGTGTGTCTGAAACATGCGTTGCACGTCAGCCAATGGATGCTTGTCGAGTTGTCACTGTCTGCGAGTGATTACCGTGGTTACTCATATCCAACCGGCATGGCACTGATACTCTCTGGTGTGGGCCAGCCAAGCCCCGGACTGCACGGAGAACATCATGGAAGAACTAATTTGGGGGGGTCAGAGGTAGTCGCATGGATTCTGACAGCAGCAGGGAAATGCATTTGATGGGAGCTCAGAGATTATGGGAGATAAAGTGGAGCTAAAGAGAGAGAAAAAGAGCGTGGACCGCATTGACACGCACGAGTTATCGTGCTGTCTTCAAATTCATTGTTTCCAACGATTTTTAAAGGACGGTCTGGAACACGATGAAGCGTCCATTATGGGTCTTTGTGCGGTGAAATGTAGAATACATTCTGGAGGAGTTTAGATCATCAGTCATTTTTGAGGCGTAGCGTTGAAGCATCAGGTCAACACGTTGGGTAATACATTCATTTGTTTTTCTTGTGAATACTTTTAAGAGAGGAACGAGATACTCTCACAGCCCAGTTATTATGAACCCGGAGCCCTCAGCTGGTTTACTTAGCTTAGCTTAGCATAACGGCTGGAAACGGCTAGCATGTCCAAAAGTGAAAAAAAGCTCAACAATACACACAATTCACACTTTTTATTGACTACTAAACTAGAGCTGATGGTAGTGCAGGTTGTATACCTTTAGACCAATCAGGCTCACTGTTTCCCTGACATTACCCTACAAATATGAGAGTGGTATCATCCCATCTATTTCTTAGCAAAAACAACGGATAAAAAGCATTTCCCAAAAATATTATTTTTTTGAGAATTTTACAACAAACCTACATTACATTTTATTGTAGCCAACGCTTTTATGCAAAGCGACTTATCATGTTATATTCATGCACAGTAGACACAGCCAGTGTCAGAAATACACGAGGGCAAAGGGCAAAACTGACCCTTAGAAATATATTTTTGCCCCCAATATCAATAGGAAAGGGGCAAAAAATGCCCCCAGAATTTCCTCTTATAATGTAATGAACTTGTTAAAATCATCGTAGCCTATGTGACCCGGTCCAGTGTTTTGATTTTCCCCATCTTATTATTGCCATTTTTATGACAATTGCTCATATACTGTCAGCCTATATATATATATATATAAAAGTTTCAATGTTATTTCACAAGTTTCAAAAGTGCCCTCAATTTCTTTTTAAATGCCTGTGGATTTCAGTCAGTCGGGGAAAAAATTGCCCCCGAAATAATATGTAGATTTTCTACCCTGGACGCAGCTACGGGGAGCAATTCAGGGTTAAGTGCCTTGCTCAAGTAGAAATCAACTAGGGCGGGGATTGAACCTCCAACCCCCTGATTGAAAGATGGACCCGCTGCCCCTTTCAACTTCACAGTTTGTCTCTTTCTCACAATCCTCGCTGCATCTTGGCCCCTCTGGATTACCCCAGGATGTCCATCATGAGTATGCCCCCCCCCCGCCCCCATACCTACCCTCTGGCATGGTGAACTCTCTGAAGGTGGGCAAAGAGATGAAGGTGTGGGACACCGAGTGCATGGGGTCCAGGACACAGGCGACGTCATTGGGCAGACAGGACTTTATACAGCGAATGGTGTCAGAGCGTTGAAGCTTCGGCACTCTAAGGGAGGGAGCAGACATTGAAGAAAACACACACACACACACATGGCCTCCGACCGTTAGGTAATATCTACATAAAGATTTCGGAGTCAACCGCCTTTTGGTTTCCCAAAACTCAGTGTTGGAGCTATTTATTTTGACATTTGTATTTAGTTTTATTATAAAGTAATATTGATTATTTAGGTTATATTTTGATATGTTAGAAGAGCGTTTTTCTTATGATAGTTGTATTTTAGTTTAATACATTATGACTGTTTAAATATATTTAGTTTTAGGATCACTGATTGGGTAACACTCGGCACCTGTGGTTATATGTAGGTATAGGCATGCACCAGGTGACCTATGTTTTTTTTTACCAGCACAGAGAGGAAGTGACAGCATTTTGTTTGTTCTTTTTGTTTGTTTAACCCTCCTGTTACCTTTAGGGTCAATTTGACCCCATTCAATGTTTAACGTCGGTGTTCTTTGGGGTCAATTTGACCCCAGGCTGTTTTTCACTGTGTCAAACATATAAGAAATATCAACTTTTTTATATATTTAAAGGGCTATTTAGGTAGTCAACAAACAAACATAAAGTACCTCACACTTAAACTTGGGAAACAATATTATTTCTAATTTTCTGGAGGTTTTAATTGCTGGGGTCAAATTGACCCCGAGGGTAAAATATGTTAGTAAATGTAAAGGTAACAGGAGGGTTAATAAATAAATTATCAGAATAATGTAATAAGGAAATGGACATTACTTTCTTTTGGCTGCGTCAACTAAAAAAAAAAAAAACGGCGCTTCAGTGGCAGTTTAATTTATAGTTGTATTTGATTTCTAAAGACAAATGGCGACTACACTCACAATAACGGGGCATCCTCAAGGGCGTCATCTAGAACTCCGTGGGGACAACTCCAATGGCCGCTACGCAGGCAATATCGGAACAAGACAGCGGGGATGCCGGATATAGTCAGTCAACATCTAACGTGGTTCGGAAGAATAATAAACCGAACAACGGCGAAAGCCGACCTCTGTTGCAGCTCGTGGAGCCCCGGCGCTGCCATTGATGCTTTTCTGATGCACTATTTTCAAGCTGTGTGGGAAATGAATTACGACACCCACAGAGAATGATCCACAACCTGCTCAGGAAAATATTTGGATTTGCCGAGCATCCCCGGCTTCACATCAGATAATCTCTTGAGGAGGATTTATTGGGCAAGGGAGTGTTCTAAAAGACTCCTAAATTGTGAGCAACATGACTCGACAACTCCCCAGCCTCTCCCCAGGGCAGCTCTCATCCTATTATTTAGGGCTTTGTTTATTCCACAGACTAATCAGTGACAGGTCGGAGGGAATGGAGGGCCTCCGCCGGCTCCTACGGCTAACGCCACCTGAAGTATCCCTATTCACGAGCTGTCTGCTGCGTAAGACTTTGAGAGAGGCTCCCAAAGCTCCAACAACCTCATAAATCAAGAGTTTGTCTTTTGAAACAATGAGAAACTTGTGATCGCGAGAGCGCTAAAGAACTAAATCAAAGCCTCGGCTTGGAACATCCAAGACGGTTACATTTTAAACCCGGGTTTTCACAACGGAGACGAGTCGGCACACGGTTACATCGGGTCATGAAAACAAACCGAGTTGCCACGTAGAAGTCCAGTTAATGTGCACAGCAGCTACACAGCCGCATCGTGAGTCACGGGCCCGTGGATCTCTGGCGCTCCTCGGGGGGACCTATAGGCGTGCAGCTCAAAGCCCGGCTTTGGGCCCCCGGCTTGGGTTGCTTGGCTCCTTCCACGGGAGTGAGGAGAGAAGCCCCCTGACAGAAAGTCAAGCCGCCACTGGGTAGGGGCTTGTAATTAGCAATTAGCGGGTGGGTCCAAGTTTTGCTTTGGCCCGCGCCAAACCCACAAAATGTTCTCCTCGTTTAAAACACTGCGGCCTGAGCCGCTGCAGGAGAGACCGGAGCGCGGCTCCAGAGGACAAGGTGAACGCTCCGGGGGGATTTACGAGAAGATCATGACCCTGCAGGGTGAACTCTTCAAAGGAAGGGCTGTGTGTGTGTGTGTGTGTGTGTGTGTGTGTGTGTGTGTGTGTGTGTGTGTGTGTGTGTGTGTGTGTGTGTGTGTGTGTGTGTGTGTTAATACGTGTATATCTCTGCACCCAAAATACCTTCATGGGTGTGTATGTTTAATTGTGCATGTGTGCCTTTTGTGCATGCAAATGTGTGTATGTGTGTGTCTATGTGGGGGGGGGGGGTGTGTGTGTGAGTGTGTGTGTGTGTGTCTATGTGGGGGTGTATGTGTGTGTGTGTGTCTATGTGGGAGGGGTGTGTGTGTGTGTCTATGTGGGGGTGAGGTGTGTGTGTGTCTATGTGGGAGGGTGTGTGTGTGTGTCTATGTGGGGAGGTGTGTGTGTATGAGTGTGTGTGTGTCTATGTGGGGAGGTGTGTGTGTGTCTATGTGGGGGGGGGGGTGTATGAGTGTGTGTGTGTGTCTATGTGGGGGAGGGGGGTGTGTGTATGAGTGTGTGTGTGTGTCTATGTGGGGGGGGGGTGTATGAGTGTGTGTGTGTGTCTATGTGGGGGAGGGGGGTGTGTGTATGAGTGTGTGTGTGTACGGGTGTGTGTGTATGAGTGTGTGTGTGTGTGTCTATGTGGGGGAGGGGGGTGTGTGTATGTGTGTGTGTGTGTGTGTGTGTGTGTCTATGTGGGGGTGTGTGGGTGTGGGTGTGCGTGTGTGTCTATGTGGGGGTGTGTATGAGTGTGTGTGTCTATGTGTGTGTGTGTACGGGTGTGTGTTTATGAGTGTGTGTGTGTGTGTCTATGTGGGGGGGTGTATGAGTGTGTGTGTCTATGTGGGTGGGGGTTTGTGTGTGTCTATGTGGGGGAGGGGGGTGTGTGTATGAGTGTGTGTGTGTGTGTGTGTGTGTGTGTGTGTGCGTGTGTGTCTATGTGGGGGGGTGTATGAGTGTGTGTGTCTATGTGTGTGTGCGTGTGTGTGTATGTGGGGAGGTGTATGGGTGTGTGTGTCTATGTGGGTGGTGTGTGTGTGTGTCTATGTGTGTGTGTGTCTATGTGGGGGGGTGTATGAGTGTGTGTCTATGTGGGTGGGGGTTTGTGTGTGTCTATGTGTGTGTGTGTCTATGTGGGGGGGGGTGTTGTGTGTGCGTATGTGTGTGCGTGCATGCACAAAAGTGCGTCTTCCTCATTTCTTCTCCCCCATGCGTCACGTGGTTCAGCCCAGGAGAAGAAGAAAAAAAACTCAATACTTTTCAGACCAGAAAGAAAAACAGACTGTTTGGATGAAAGTCCTCTGGTCAAGCCGTTGGGCCTTTTTTGGGGGGGGGGGAGGGGGTAATTATTATTTATAGTCGGCACATTGATAACGACCCAACACAAACAGAGCAGGGCATCATTCATTCGGTGCGCGGTGATGTTGCTGCACCACAAATTGTTCAGACCACCGGCCAGAGCCCAGAGCCCCATAACTCAATGTCAAAGGGGAGGGGGGAGAGCGGGGGGGGGGGACTCTGCGCACCACTATGGTCTTATTTTAAGGATATCCCCACGAGGGACCAAGTGCATCCTCACTGGCCTGACAGCTCAGGACAGGAGGAACCTAGGACATCTGAATTTACAGTTATTATAAGCCGCAGCCTCACAGCACGTCAAACTATTTATACTCCGTCCTGCCGGGGCACATTTCCCCTTTCGTCCCTGCATCGCATCGCGTCTCACTTACTCAGCCTTCATTTGGATTATCTGTCTGCTCTGGGGTCTACACCCGCAGGACGCAGTGGAAATCTGTGCATTTCACATCAAGGCCGATGTGTAATGGGAGCTAAAGAGATGTGCATGAGCAGCCACAGAGAGACATGTCTGCGGTGCAAGGTAACTGATGTTTGGAGGAAGTGGGACTAACAATGCATTAAAAAAGGAGAAAGTCTGACTCATGATAGGAATTCGGAGGTGAGGATTTACTTCATGGACTTAATAAATAGTGACGTTTGACATATATGCTCATATAAATGACGGGTTTGATTTATCGATGGGAAATTTGACTTGTGTTTCTTGGCTGATTTTTTTTTTTAAACAGGCATGTTGCTTCTGTTGCTTTAAACTCATCGGGAGACAATTATGACTCATAATTGTGTTAATAAAATCTGTTGTTTCATAGCGTTAGTATTAAAATACAGTGCGCGTAGATACATTATGTATGGTTCACTTTAAATGTGTGCATTACTAGAGATGTATCAATGGATTTCCTCTTCACTGAAGATGCTGGAATATTAGTAATATAAAACTATGTGAGGAAGTCACATTGTCTACTTCTGTGATTGGGCCTCGCATTCCAGCTGCTCCCTTTACTGTATTTGATTAACCCCCACAATGCACCACGATCAACAAACTGGATTTGACTTGGAACACGTGTTATTTCTATTTCAATTTTAATAGAAATCTGTTCATCCAACACATAAACCATAAAATACTGTAAAATGTCAGACTTTATCATGCAACCGTCATCAAATTACAGCGAGTTAAAGGAAGACTTGCGTCGTTTCCATTTAATGATTTACCCTGACCTAGACCGCCACCTAGAGGTCATCACGAGGCCTTACATCGAAGAAGAACGAATCAGTTGGACCTTACTCACAATGCAGAATAATGCTCCTTAAATCAATAAAGTTGATTATGTAAACTGCTACATCATTTACTATCACACTGTGCTAATTTGATTTGTTTTCATTATTTTCATAAAACAATGGATGTGCCATTTTAATACGTGCTCAGTGTCGAACAGTCACGTTCGCGGTAATTTAGATGACCGAAATGTTACGATTGACTTTAAAATGAACCGTAAAAAGGTTAAAAGCTCTGACGCCAAAACACGGACACTTTCCAGGCCACGCCCTCTAAATCACAAGCTCGCCCCGCTGCTCATCCTCAATGTTAAATGAGAACGCAATGTACTAAATCAACATCACTGCTGTATTGAAGAAGACTTGAAACTAGCGATTGGGACCATAAACTCTTTGTGTAGATTTGGAGTGTTTCCTGTTTTGTTTAGAACGGGTCTGTTCGTTCTGTCAGATGGGGAGAGGTTTGGACCCAAACGCAGCAGCCAGAGTTCTCAACACAAAAAAAACGGGATTTATTATTCATCACTAGCAGGAACATGGACAAGAACCGGACAGGAACAAAAACGAACAGACACGGAACAAGCAGAAAGACACAGGCTAAATACACTGGGGAAACGAGACACAGGTGGAAACAATCAGGGCGTGGCTGGGGACAATCAGGACCGAAACAGACAAGCACAGGGAAGGAAGCGCAGGGAAACAGGAAACGAGACGGGGACTTCAAAACAAAACAGGAAACACTCCAAATCATAACACACTTGTTTGCAATGCACTGGGGTAATAAATCAGGTGAAAAGCAGGATCATTTTTAATTCTCATCGACTATACGATACAATCAGACGCCCCCTGGCTGGCTTTTATAGAAAGAATGCAATTTAAGAGGCATTTCACATTGGCTTCAGAAACGCAGTAAAGTATCATTCATCTCATTTATTACCCAAAAAAATATCAAAAGTATTTCTTGAAGAATATGTACTACTCTGTCTTTATTTTTAGGCGGGATGAAACCTATTAAAATCGATCAAAGACAGAAACATAAACGATCTCTACTTGTCTTATAATGATCATTCATTGGAAATCATGGCATGTGTGTGTGCAGTCATCTCGATTACCCAGCATGCAACACAACGACTCATCTCGCATGCGGATCAACTTGTTTCTCGTTTTCTCCTCGAGACATTGTAAAATGACACGTCCTCGCCTTTTAAGAGTGCGGTAACTTGTGCTTGAGCCCCCCCCCCGTGTTTATTCCAGTAGGGAGTGATAAAGCACCCGGGGCTCCTCCTGGGTAACGAACACCAGAATTCGGGCCTGGTACGCGCTGAGCGTGCCGTGGCGCCGCAGCCTCAGCTCCAGCGACAGCTCAAAGTCCCGCGGCGCGTCGATGACCTTCGCCACCGACATCACGCCGCCGCCGGGCAAGCGCTCCGTCGCGAAGAAGGCGCCCTCGTTGCCGCCGGTGATGACAATCTGGATGTCATCGCCGGCCACGGTGTGGGTGGGGCCCATGCGGAAGATGTTGGTGAAGACGGGGATGTCGGTGGGGAAGGTGAGGTAGTAGTAGGTTATTCTCAGGGGCGCTCGGGCACTCGAGAGACTCATTGCAAGGCAAGCGTTCGCATCGACTGCAGAGAGGAGGAGGAGGAGGAGGAGGGCGGGGCCAGACAGAAAGAAACAAGGCACAGAGAGAAGGAGAGAGGGAGAGAGAGAGAGACCAGGTGTAAATACAATGTGCCATGCATGGCATGCAGTGGGAGGAACATCAGTTCTACTTCACGGTGCCCTCGGTGGGGAGGGGGGGGGGGGTCATGCAAGAGGTTCTTGAGACCTCGACTGGAACTCAGCCAATCAGAGAGCATCCTGATGCATTCAGTCTGACACAAACAAAAAACAGGAGAACATGCTACAGCCGTATGGTTTTCTGAAGTCATTCCAGCACGGAGCACGCTGTACATGCAGACGATGACTGACACATGAGTGGGGGGGGGTCAGTACGAGAGACGTGACGTAGTTTATTGTGGCGCTCGGTGGGATTATCAATCAAACTTTGACCGCGAGGAACACAGACTTCTTTTTCCTGTGAGTGATTATGTTTTTCTGCGGTTTTGTGTCCTTTTTTGTTTGTTTTTTATTCTCGAGAAAAATTCCGTGAGCACAGAAGGACACGTTAGAGGTCGTTCCTGCTCGGCATCGGTGTGTGTGTGTGTGTGTGTGTGTACAGAATCCGACTACTCACGTGTCTCCGACACGCCGGTAGCTGCTCGGACACTCGAAGGACAGGCAGCGGAACTCTCCCTGCACATTGAAGCAGCTCTGGTTCACGGTGCAGCTGTGTGTTCCCGTCACGCATTCATCGACATCTGGGGAGAGAAATAAAAGAAGAAGAAGAAGAAGAAGAAGAAAGACACGTGAAGAAGAAGAAGAAAGACACGTGAAGAAGAAGAAAGACACATGAAGAAGAAGAAAGAGACACAAGAAGAAGAAGAAGAAGAAGAAATGTGATTTCAAAACACTCCTCAAAAACACTCCAGATAAAGTGAGGTGCGGCGTCTTTACCCTGGCAGCTGCGCCCGTTGGGGGCCAAGGTGTAGCCGCTGGCGGGGCAGGAACAGTGGAAGCTGCCCGGCGTGTTGTGGCAGCGGTAGGAGCAGATATGACCTCCAGTGGGCAGCGCACACTCATCGATATCTAGACCACACACACGAGTCAAACCAAAAGACATCCCGTGTGTTTTGATCTCACAGGCCGACTCTTCACGCGACCTCGACTCGACCCCAGCTTACAAGGCCCACGATTACGACCTTACACGTGACCTTTATTGTTTTTGCGACACGTGTTTTGTGTGTTTTTTTTCTCGAAGTATCCGTTGTACCTTCGCAAGTGATGCCGTCCATGTCGCTGAGCTGGTAGCCGCGGCGACAGTAACACTGGTAGGAGCCGTACACGTTGGCGCACTCTTGACTGCACGGGTTGCTCTCGCACTCGTTCAGATCTGTGCAGAGAAAATGATGAATACAGAGCATCCGGAACTCTATCCTCGTATTACATGAGGACCGTGCACCTGCAGAGAGGTCCGTTTCAATACGCAGCTACGTTGGCCTGCGTTGTGTCGCACTTGGTTTCCATGGAAACAGGATAACGCACAAAGAGTCTCAATTCTCCCCCCCTTTTAGTTCTCCGTCTCACCGTCACAGTTCCTGCCATCGGGGGCGAGCTTGAAGCCGGTGGTGCAGCTACACGCGTAGGACCCCAGATTGTTTTCACACTTGTGGGCACACAGGCGTCCGGGGTAGTGCCTGCATTCATTAATATCTAAAACACAAATATGCCACAGTCAGAAGAAGCTTAAATACTTTAGATACACTGTATACACTTTGATTTTTATTTAATTTTCATTTCCTTTTATTATTTAAATCTGTAATGTAATATACCGTGCTATTTTATTTTATTGTATTGTATATTTTTAGACATGTTTGCTTCACATAATGAATAAAGTAAAAATGTAATATAAATTTAAATGATGACAAAAAGATCTCACAACCATTTTGACAGCACTGACAGGCATTCAGGTCAATATGTATGTTTTCTTTGTTTATTTTTATTTGTGTTATTCGTGCATCACGCTAAGCATTTTACAATATATATATTTCTTTAAATGTTCTCACTGTTTGTTTAATAAAAACCTGAACGTAGTGAAATCATGAAAAAAAATGACATTTTAAAAAATCCTCTCGTCGTCATCTTAGGTTTCTGAAGAAAAGAAATTAAGAAAATGCCACAATTAAATCACAGCTGGGACTCAAAAGAAGAAAAATTTATTCTAATAAAAATGTATTTAGTTCCTTTATGTTCAAACATCAGGCGAGACGGACCGGCTGCTCACCCTCACACGTCCGACTGATGCTGTTGAAGATGTAGCCGGCCTCACACTCGCAGCGGAAGGATCCGATCAGGTTGACGCAACCGTGACCTGAGCAGACGGTTTCGATTGCCTTACACTCATCGATATCTGTGTGAGGGGGAGGGGGGGGGGGAAGAGACAACAGGGAGACACCATGATATGCAGGTGGCGGGTCAGTGCGATGCTTTGATCTCGAGGAAACGGTGAGTTGGCGTTCCCGGCGTACCGACGCAGCGCGTGCTCTCCTCGTTGAGGTGGTACCCCCGGCCGCAGTTGACGGAGTTCCTCTGGCACATGTAGGAGCCCACCGTGTTGAGGCAGGTCTGCCCGCGGGGGCAGGGCCCCGTCTGGCTGACGCATTCATTGATATCTGACGACGCACACAAGAGGACATGTTTTTTAAAATCATGAAGGCAATGTCCACACATTATAATATACAGACGACACAGGTTAAATGCTGCGTGGTTACCTGTCACACTAACACTCCCTGTCATCACAGATGTAGCCCCTCCCCCTTCCCAGTACCCTCACGCCACCATGCTCACACTTCCCCCACTTTAGTCCTGCAGGATTTACCGGCCCTTCTCCTTCCAGCTTACCTACGTTATTTCGTCACAGGTCGTCACCTCACATATTGTATATCATATATTCTCCCGCAGCGCTTGAAGTAGGATGGGAGGAGCCAGAGCCGTCAGTTATCACGCTCGTCTTCTATGGAACCAGCTTCCACCTTCAGTCCGGGAGGCGGACACAGTCGCCTCATGTAAGAGTCGACTGAAGACTTTCCTCTGTGATCGTCTTATAGTTCGGGCTGAGTCAGGTTCACCTGGTCCCGCCCCTAGGGATGCTGCTAGAGGCTGATAGGCTGCTGGGGGATGTTTAACCCTCCTGTTACCTTTCGGGCCAATTTGACCCCATTCAATGTTTAATGTCGGTGTTCTTTGGGGTCAATTTGACCCCAGGCTGTTTTTCACTGTGTCAAACATATAAGAAATATCAACTTTTTTATATATTTAAAGGGCTATTTAGGTAGTCATCAAACAAACATAAAGTACCTCACACTTAAACTTGGGAAACAATATTAATTCTAATAATTTTCTGGAGGTTTTAATTGCTGGGGTCAAATTGACCCCGAGGGTAAAATAAGTTAGTAAATGTAAAGGTAACACGAGGGTTAAGGATACACTGAGCACCTCTCTCCTCTTCTCTCTATACTTATAGATGAATTCACATCTCTCCATCACTCATTACTAACTAGACTGCTTCCCCCCCGGAGTCTTCGTGACTTCACGTCTCATCGGGTCCTTTGGACCTGGCTGTGTCTGAAGCCTCCTGCCAGGCGAGTCGGGCTATATAAAATAAACTGAATTTAAATTACCAATGCAGTGGCCGAGGGCATCCTGGATGAAGCCGGGACCACACTTGACCGTCGGGAGACAACGGAACGACCCCTGGCTGTTTTTGCACTCGAACTCCGGGCCACAGTTGTGGATGCCAGTCTCGCACTCGTCGATGTCTGGGTGAAGAAATCACGGCAACGTTTAACACGCCGACGGAAAAACCTCAAAGGGACCAACGTGACCCTCGGGCTCACGGCGCCCCTGACCTTTGCAGTTGTTGTCGTCGGTGAGTTCGTAGCCGGTGCCGCAGCTGATCTCTCTCTGGCAGCGGAAGGAGCCCTCCGTGTTGATGCAGCGCTCGCCCACGCGACAGTTGATGGCGCCCATCAAACACTCGTTGATATCTGAGAGCGTTTTGATAAAAGCAGAAGGTTTATCTTCCAAAATTCTCCGCGCTCCCGAATTTCATTTGTCGCTCAGATTTGAAGATTTCAGTTGAATTGAATAAACTGGGCGTACCGTCACAGCTCTTTCCGTCCGGCTTGAGTTTGTAGCCTTTGGAGCAGGCGCAGGTGTCGTTGGCCACGCAGTCGTGAGCACATTTACCTTTTAAAAAGAAGCACAGACGTGTTTGTTGATCGGTGCGATTGAATCCGCGAGGCGGAGGAAGGCTTGTTTATCCGCGTTATCGGACCGTACCGTTGCACTGATCAATCGATATGGAATTATCTCCGGTGTCAGAGGTGTCCTCCTTGTTTGGTACTGCACGGGAGAAAAGAAAAGATGTTTATACGTCTCACATCTCAACAACGTGTGCACCAAACCATGAACATGTGTTTTTTGCAATTTAGGATTTATTTTCATTATTAATTAAAATTATGATATTTTTCTTTAGATTATATTATATTTGATAGTCCTTTAGTCCCACAGTGGGGAAATTGCAGGATCACAGGAATAAAAGATTCAAATAAAAACACAATAACAATATACAGAGGAATACAAAATAATAACACACGGCAGTGACCAATATTTGAATATATTTTTGGTCTATTAAATGTCCAAAAAAAATATTTTTAAAAATGTCCGTTACAATTTCCTGCAAGCCAAAGTGACATCTTCAAATCTACTGTGAAAAACTCCAAATTTCTCACAACTGATAAGTTGGTGCTTGAAAATCTTTGGTATTTTTACTGGAGTGCTCATGAGCAACCGCTTAACCCTCCTGTTGCCTTAGGGTCAATTTGACCCCATTCCATGTTTAACCCTCCTGTTACCTTTATATTTACTGACATATTTTACCAGTGGGGTCAATTTGACCCCAGCAATTAAAACCTCCAGAAAATTATTAGAATTAATATTGTTTTCAAAGTTTAAGTGTGAGGTACTTTATGTTTGTTTGTTGACTACCTAAATAGCCCTTTAAATATATAAAAAAAGTTGATATTTCTTATATGTTTGACAGTGAAAAACAGCCTGGGGTCAAATTGACCCCAAAGAACACAGACATTAAACATTGAATGGGGTCAAATTGACCCTAAAGGTAACAGGAGGGTTAAATCTCTCATCGGTGTTCATCTCCACCTCCACCAGGGGGCAATGTGTGCTAATGTTTGACAACACCACATTTTCTCAATCCTTATGCCCATCCTCCAATATTTTCAGATATTTTATTTTTCCCATGGGGCTTCCCGTTTCTCTCAACTAATCGAAGTTGCCTGCTTTGCTGCAAAAAATATGACATATTATTCGTGCTTCGTGCTTGATTTGTATCACCCACGTTCAGGTTTGGGTGTGGCTGTGGTCTCGTTGTCCGGGGCTCCGTCCACGCAGCAGGCCCGGAACACCAGGCCGCACTGGTAGCCCACCGACAGGTTGTGGTCACAGGGCAGATCCTCCGCCTGCGTCGCCTTACCCAGAAGGCAACAGTCGCAGCACATCTACGCGACGCGGAGAAGAAGAAAAAACAAATCTCATCAGCTTTTTTTGGCGCGTAACGCAGACTTAAGGAGAGGAAAGACACGATTACCCCTCCTACTCAGCGCTCTAATGCACCGAGGGGACGTGAAACCAGAACTGTTGGATGTTGTAGACACAACTGGGCTTTACGCTGACGGATGAGGGGGGGGGATGTGATTCAGACAGCCGGCCGAGCGCTCCATCAAACTGACGGGACGGAATTTTTTTTAAAAAGGAGTCTGATTGAGAAGACATGCCAAGCGACTGGCTTCCAGACGGACGGAGAGACAGTGACGGGATGACATCATCCCCCTCGGGCTTAAGCACGCTCAATCAATCATTATGGCAGGAGCAGCCGGGTAATGGCAGTCGAGGGGGGAGGGGGGATGAAAGGTGCAGAGGGTGGGGGATGGGTGTGGCTCAATAGGACACGTGCCGGTTTGTTCAGAATGTGAATCACGGCACACGCGGACCCGAGCTCACCGTTTGGGGACATTCTCGGACACTTTGAGAAATGTACTTTTGGGCTTCATTGACACGAGTGAGGGGAGCAGCTCGATGCACTCAGCACGGATAGCTTAGCTTCGTGCTACAGGTTGTGGTTTTAATAAAACATTTGTTCTTGCAGGGACGTCATCTTTTTTTAAATTTACACTACCGTTCAAAAGTTTGGGGTCACCCAGACAATTTCGTGTCTTCCATGAAAAATCACTTTTATTTATCAAATGAATATATAATGTAGTCAAGACATTGACAAGGTTAGAAATAATGATTAATATTTTTGAAGTATTAATTTTGTTCTACAAACTTCAAGCTCAAAGGAAGGCCAGTTGTAGAGCTTATATCACCAGCATAACTGTTTTCAGCTGTGCTAACATAATTGCACGGGTTTTCTAATCAGATATTAGTCTTCTAAGGCGATTAGCAAACACAATGTACCATTAGAACACTGGAGTGATAGTTGATGGAAATGGGCCTCTATACACCTATGGAGATATGTCATTAGAAACCAGACACTTCCACCTAGAATAGTCATTTACCACATTAACAATGTATAGATTGTATTTTTGATTAATGTTATCTTTATTGAAAAAACAGTGCTTTTCTTTGAAAAATAAAGACATTTCTCAGTGACCCCAAACTTTTGAATGGTAGTGTATTGAATTAATTAATTACCAGGAACAGCTCTCTCTCTTATCTCAGTGCTCAAGACTGTTTGCCCAAACTTGCTACGTCTGTATTGCACAACACAGTCCCCTCTGGTGTTTTCCCTTGATACCCTGCTGCTGCTATTCTTTCCACATTAAGAACTGATTCTGTTCGGGAAGGTGGAAGCTCATAGAGAAGCTTAAAGATGAGGCAAGCGTCTGCTAAATGTTTTTTAAACTATCGAAAATGTCATAGATGATGGTCACATGAAGTCAAGATTTCAGGAAGTTAGCTTTGCTTCGTCCGGCCGAGAAATACAAAAGCAAACTGTCAAATCCTTTTGTAGATAAAAGACACGTAATGTTTTAGTAGACTTTGAAGATGCTTCTTCCCTCTGCGTCCAGTCTTTATGCTAAACTAAGCTGAGGCTGAGATACGACGAATTCTACTCCTAAAACCAATCCAACCAACGAAGACGACGAGTGCCATCCAATCAGAGGCAGAGGAGGGCGGGTCATGCCTCCTGCTAGCTCCTTAGGTATTGCACATAAATAACTCTCGATATTTGTCTATCAAAATATTCTTTCTTAGTTATTGTTCTAATGTGACAGAAAAACTGAGGTTTTCATTCTGTTTCACGATGTAACGAAACCTTTTGAAGCTGGAATGGCGAATGTTGTTAATCTAGTGACTCGGCCATTATTCTACCCTGGGACCATCTCCTACTAATAGCTTCAGTCTTATTCAGCTTAGCTGTGCACGTTTAAGAATGAGACTCCACGTGCACTTAGCACTCCATCAAATGAAGACAAGCTGTCCCACCGACGATTATCTCATCTTTTTTAAGAAAATGCCCCAACTCGCAAGACCTCCCTGGTAGATTTTGCCAAACATTTGTCTTTCCGTGGCATGTTGATTTGAAGTGCATCGTGAAGGTATCGGGTTGGAGGGCGGGGGGCTCTAAGAGCTGGGTCGAAGGACTAAAAACCTTCTTTTATTTATTTTTTTAAAGGCTGAAAAGTGCTTGGACGTGAGCCTGCAGAAGATTCTAGAGACGTAGTTGAATTTATAATCTATCTGACAGCAACAAGCTCCATTCCTCCCTGGAGTGACATG
Organism: Pseudoliparis swirei; assembly: GCF_029220125.1. NCBI lineage: Eukaryota > Metazoa > Chordata > Actinopteri > Perciformes > Liparidae > Pseudoliparis > Pseudoliparis swirei. Next base: position 7,230,364 of record NC_079393.1, on the reverse strand, counting down.
CCTCATCCTGCTCACACACACATACACAAACACACACACAAACGCACATCATCGCTCTCATTAATCATGTGCCTCCAATCTGGCTGTCCGGTAGAGGGATGTACTGCAAGTTGATTGAGTGTAGGGGGAAAAAAAAAAATTGGGGCACAATGTGATTTCATTCCCTTTTTTTCTATTCAACAAGAAAGACACAGGTATATATGTGTGTGTGTGTGTGTGTGTGTGTGTGTGTGTGTGTGTGTGTGTGTGTGTGTGTGTGTGTGTGTGTGTGTGTGTGTGTACAAACACACCTTTGTAGTCTTGGTCTCGCAGGTGTTGGTGAATAAGGAATCGCAGAGTCCTTGGTCTTTGGCCATGTTGATACCGGTGGTGCACATGTTATCCTCCAGCACTGATACGCAGCACTGCTCCTGCACTATCCTGTCAGCAAGAACAAGAAGAAGAAGAAAAAACACACAAAACACAGGTGGTGCATTTATAATCTGCTTCGGTGTCGATGCCTTAAAGCGCAGCTCATTAAAACCAGCCTGAGGCGAGCCTGATGGGGATCTCAGAGTTGTCAAACTTTTTTTTAAAATATGTGGATGAGTGTCGAGCAAGTCCTGCGCGGATTCCAAGGAGGGCACTGGACAATAATTGTGTTTGGAACCACCTCGTACAAACCACCGGTCCTGTGAGAACGGAGAAAAGTTCCCCAGTAATTGGGTGACTAACAGTTGCCAGTTCGACCGTAATCAGACATCTATTTACAGATTTAAGAAGTGAGAAAGTGCTCCAGGTGACCCTTGACCTCTGAGCGCTGAGGATCATAACATGTATATCTCCACAGAGATTTTTTAAAATGCTATACAAATATCAAAATATATCAGTGACTTCATGTTTCTGTTGGATCAGATTTCATTGTGTTGTCTAACATTTTCTGTTTTTAGAGTCCAGTCAGTTCTGGGTGGGTGTTTCTGTCTGGTCTGGACTTTACGAGACAGAAAAGCATAAAACGCGTCCCCCTCACCTCTCCTCGCTCATTTCCAACCAGCCCTTTTTTTTTTTATCAACTCTTACCAGAAACTTCTTTCCAAATAAACTCCTGTCGATCCCAAATTCACTCGAAGGCACACACCTCCACTGCAGAACCTTTTAAGGGCACAGCCGCCCTCCTGTTTTTCTCTTCTCTTCTCTTCTCCTCAGTCCTTTTTTCTTTCGTGCTTTTTTTTTCCTTCGGTGTCTGAAGTAATCGTTCAGATTTCCTGTTATTGCCTCTCTCCATCCTCCCTCAATGTCACGTTTCACCTCTAAAGGTATTTGAAACAGCCCTTTTTCTGACTCTTCGCCCCTTTTCCACCCTGCTCCCCCACAAACCTCTACCCTTTTCCTCTCTTCCCCATACACTATAATTTAGACACATTTGGGTTCACTCGGGTGGCTACGGTAAATGTGTTTGCCATCAGCCGTGGCTTATGGGACTCTGACCCTCTTAGGTTACCAGCAGACTTGTTCTTACCCCATCACTATTAGTGTTTCCTGCTCTCACGTGAAGTGAATAATGTGCCTGGACATTTACGGGAGTACGGGAAAGCGTTCTCTTTTAAGGGCCTGCAGACATCCCATACATGGGACAGGTCAAATCCATTGGTGCCAATGCTGCAGGAGCTTCCGTGGCGCAGAGAGAGAGAAAAAAGTAACATTGTGACCCAGTGTGCATCAATTATTGACGTGGGCCCCGGGCAAGTCACCTTACCAACACCCTTTAACTCACGGTGTATAGATGCGCGATCCTTGACAGGAAAGGAGCAGAAAGTGCTCACTTACCTGCACGTGATCGACTCCGAGATGAGAGGGAGGGACGTACAATCTTCGTTGTCATTGCCACGCTTCTGGCCATCTTTACAGCAGTCCTCTATGGAGATCTGACCGGCTCCTACAAAACGATCAAAACAGCACAAGGTGTGTTTGTGTGAACAGGTGGGTAATTCGTTAGTTCACTATGCCATCTCCGACATAATCACAGCAGGAGCTGCATCGGCACTTATCACAAGGTGGTTAACACACACGCGCGCGTCAGGACTTGGTTTCGTGCCCTTCGAGATGCTCGCGACCAAGCAAAATATATCAAATGACGTCGTCGTAAGCAACGTTTTCATGACACGAAAGGTGTAATGCGTAAGATATGGCCAGAATTTATGTTTGAAACATTCAATGAATATTACCAATAGAGGACAAAGAGGTTACAGTGGCGTTCTGTCAAAGACGTGCATGTGTTACAGAGATAGCCACTGAAATGTCCCATCGATCCCTGGCCTCCCCACAGTTTGCATGTCAAAGTGTCAAACTATTTTACTGAGGAAAAGGTCAAAACTAGAACTCATATTGAAGGCAACACTGGAGACTAACAACACAGGGATTTTCAACAGGTAAGAATGACAGGAATTGACAATGACAGGAATTAATGACGACAATCTGTAAGGGGACAAGGGAAAGAATGGGAGTGTAGGGCCTGCTATATAAGGGGGAAAACCACAGGTGTACGGCATGAGCAATCAGGGAGATAGAGGAGTGGCTGAGGGCAGGTGAAGGGAATTAACAATCAAGAGACACTGGGGGGACAGATACAGGGTGCTACACTATTGTTTTAAAGCATGCTAACCAGTTAGTCCCAACCCATGTTGTCTTGTAATACCACTATAGCGTCCAGTCTGCCCTCACTCCAACATGAGAGGAAGAAGAAGAGCGGCCCCTGAGGGTAGTGGATTATACACAAATCATGGGAAATGGGCTACCGGGAGTAAACAAGTCGACGTTACTGCAGTGGCAGCTCCCTAAAATGTGTTTCAATGCAAGCTGTTTTAAGAAATATAGTAGGTTACACTTTTCTATGTCAGATTACTTTTGACAATGTCTAGGAGCAGTTCTCAGCAGCTAACGTTGTCTTAACATGAGGAAACGAGTACAGTTAGCTAAAGTACCACTGCTAGCTAGCACAGCTAATGTTAGCCTAACAAGAGGTAACAAGTACAGTTAGCTAAGTTACCACTGCTAGCTAGCACAGCTAATGTTAGCTTAACATGAGAAAACAAGTTCAGTTAGCTAAGGTACCACTGCTAGCTAGCACAGCTAATGTTAGCTTAACATGAGAAAACAAGTTCAGTTAGCTAATGTACCACTGCTAGCTAGCACAGCTAATGTTAGCTTAACATGAGGTAACAAGTACAGTTAGCTAAGTTACCACTGCTAGCTAGCACAGCTAATGTTAGCCTAACATGAGGTAACAAGTACAGTTAGCTAAGTTACCACTGCTAGCTAGTACAGCTAATGTTAGCTTAACATGAGAAAACGAGTACAGTTAGCTACGGTACCACTGCTAGCTAGCGCAGCTAACATCAACGGGCTAAAGACATCAAATAAATGCACTCGATGAACTCGCTGCGGCGTTGTTGTGAGATATAACGTTAGTTGCTCTAACTTGAGCAACCTAATGACCCCCAGAGGAAATCATTGGGTCGGCATTACAAACGGAACGCATTCAAAGTGTCTGCTAACGGCAGCTGTTGGAAATAGAAACAGAATATGAAGGTGTTGACCTGAAGCCTGACATTTTACTTGAATCAACTTGAATCAACGACCCATCTGGGTTCGTAATTTACAACAAACATTTCTGTAAGTTATCAGGAGCAATCTCGGACGTAATAATCGGTTAAAAGTCTCTAGTTAATGCAATAAGATGGCCTCGAGTCACTCGGCCTACGTTGTGTCACCGCAGATTGATTGAATTCAGAATTGTTTTGTTCTCCACACTTCCAGTCGGCCGATTGACCAAGAGGAGAATAGACGTCGCTCCCGGAAGACGGACGGACCTTCAGTTAGCTGTTAGTTCAAATTCAGCCCGTGCAAACCTCAGCAATGGGGGGAAAAATGTAAAACCTGTTTGCCAATTTAAGTAGCCTTTAGGCCTTTTTTGTTGCCAAAGACGATGAATGATGGATATGTTGTTGCAGATTCAAGAAAGGCTCTTTTTTTTTTTGCTGGAGCAAAACCAACTCTGTGGTGAATGGCTGTGTATTCATCTGGATTAGAGAGTGTGGAATGCCTCGACTCTGTAAACACCCAAACGTACCCGATCACATCGAGTACATTCATCCGCCTCTGGGGTTCGTGTGATGTGCCAAACGTGAAATAGCTTTGGCAGATCGCCCCTTGGACTTTTTGTTTTGCCTTCGGCTCAAACCAGGATAATTGTGCCTAATTGTTATTAACAAGTCCCCCCGAGATACAAAACAACAAACCCACCGTGAAATTAATTTGTAATGGACGACGAAGTGTTGCTGGTTGGTGACTGAATGCTCTGAATTATTGGAAATAGTGATTGTGAAATGCACTGAACAAATCCATCTGTTTGAGTCACGGCGTCTGACGTGCATGACGTTCACAGTCTGGCACGAGTCAACAAATTCAGACAATAACTTAAATTACGTTGGGAGGACAAGTGTCTGGAATAGCGGCGCTCGGGTTTTATAGATTTGCTGCTTTCTCCCAGAGGGGCAGGAGGAATTTCATACACAGTAAATCAAAGACAAAGCACAAGCAGGAATAGTCATCATCAAAAAAACGTATTCTGCATTGATCCACTTTGTAACAATGTAAGCATTGCAATAAAACCCTGAAGAGTTTGCAGGCTTCTATCACCCCCAGTTTTGCAGACTAGAACGAAAAAGGGGAAAAATATAACAATGACGAAGAGTTTATTAAAAGCAACATGTGTGAAGAAGAAAGCAAGTAATCTCTCTATTGGAGGCGACAGGAAAACAAAGCACGGCCTTAAAACAGTGTGACCATCGATGCGACACAAAGGATGATTACGCTGGCAGAAAGGAGTGAATATGGATTTATTACCAGGCAGCCACATTAGCTGACTCACTACTGACTTTTGGAATTCTGGCACATCCCAGAATCCTCTGGCCAATAACCCTTGTAGCAGCTGGATGAAATGAGATGGCATTTTAAAAGCTTTTCTCATGGGTCTACCAAGTGGCTCCTCTTAAAGTCTCTCTCTCTGTTGGCAAAGTAACACCAATCTGTCCCAATGAGACTAAAATAAATGATTTAGCTCACAAGCGTATATTAATATGGGTATAAATGTGTACTGAGTGCCATTAATGCCTCATGAAAAGGCATTTATTGAATAGTTTAAATGACAGTTGGTCTCACTCGCTCCGCCCTCCAAGTTTCTCTCCCCACAGGAGCTGATAACTAACTCCAAACCCTAAAGTTATCACCGAGTCATTCCACCGCCGTCTGCATGCTCTCAAACCTAAATTAGGAGACCAGAAGTGCCTTAAAAAACGGAGTGGTGGGCCGTTTTATCCAAAGAGGCCAACCAGGCTCTCTCCGGCCCCGGGGTCCCCGCCTCTCTGTGATGCATTCATTGTCTTTCTGGAGAAGGCTGATTTCCATCTCGGATGGCGGTGCTGGCTTGTGAGGGTCGTTCTGGCACAGCGGCTCGTGGCTTGAGTGCGTCTAGACGCCTCATGTAAACAAGGCTTAATGAGCCCACTGAGACAGACTGGCTGTTACATATTAGATTTGGGAGGTCTTGGTTATGTAACCAATCGAGCTCATGAATAGGATTCACTCCACACTGACCCGTGACCCCCCCCCATACAAAGAAGGCCGCTTTGATGATAATTGTCCTTGCTGACCGTGAAAGTTGCCCCATGTGTGACCAGGGGAACCGTGAGCTCCATGTTGTGTGTAAATCACACTCCTCCGTCCAGACCACCACGTCCCGCTGAGACACTCGGTCGTTCTGACATCACGGCATACCAGGGCGCTTAGCCTTTGACTTGCAGGGCAACAAGTACAGAACACAGGTCAGGGAGACCTCTTGGTTATGTGAAACTGACCTGTTTTCAGTTCACACTCTTCCTGTTATCATCCTCTTTTTTTAAATCACTTTACAACTATTTAATAGCATGACTTATTAGTCAATGAATAAAGACAGAGTTTCCCTTGTGTTTTTTTGACATGGCATTTTCAAATCATATTTATTGTGCAGCATACACAATGCAAAGAGTACGAGGCGACGATATACAACACTTAATATCATTAACTATATTGTAAATATAGGACGGGGGAGGAAATAACGTCTCCAGCGATAATGATAATGCGTTTTTAAGTGATGAAATAAGGGCAGGGGTGTGTGTGTGTGTGTGGGGTGGGGGGGGGGGGGATATTAACCCAACTTCCTCTCAATGCAACCCTGGAACACTTTGAAGCACCCACCTTGCTTTCATCACATGCCCCAACTAGTCCCGTGCCAAATTCATCACCTCACTCTTCGTCTCTTAGCACTTCCATTCTCACCGTGAATACCATCACGAACGCATGCGAGAAAAAGAAAGAAAGAAGAAAGAAAAAAAGAAGAAGAAGACAGACAAAAAAGTTGCCTCACAATACAACACACCAGCCTCCTCACATCTGATATATTCCTACAGCTCGCTTCTTGTTGTTGTTGTTGTTGTTGGATGAACTTTCTACTTTACTTTAAGGTAAACTTACCTTGGCCGAGGAGAGCTGCGACCACACAGCAGAGCAGCGCTGCGCACGGACCCATTGGATGAACACAGATTCAACTGAGAGGAGGAAGGAGAAGAAGAAAAAAGATGTCCGAGGTCTTCTGTGAATCTGCAGGCTGTGTGAAGAAACAGGAGTGATCCTTTCCCCTCCTTTGAAAGCAGGAGGGCTGCGTGTCCGCGGTCAGTGGGATGTGAGTCGTGAGTTGCAGCGTGACTGGAGGAATGAGCTCCAATTGTGACCCTGGAGGGGCGGACCGCGCGCGACCCGCTGCTCATCACACAGCAGCTGCTGTTTGGTTTTTTAAAAACTTTTCCTCCTCAACTAACTCTAAAATAACATATATAATCAACTTATAATACAATTAATTTTTATTCCAATTTAAAAATGAACATGATTTGACTTTTTCGTACTCTTTTGGTAATAACCCAGGTGAAAAATAAATAATATTATATGATATATTTAAATTGTGTTTGAATAGTATTTAAGTACTATTTGAAGTATATTAAGTATATTTATTCCAATTTAAAAATGAACATGATTTGACTTTTTGGTACTCTCTTGGATTGGTAATAACCCAGGTGCAAAATAAATATGCTAAGTATATTTAATTTGTTGCATACTTGAGTATACTTGAAGCCCTATAATCATTAGTATACTTAAAGTATGATATTTTGGAACAAATTACGTTGCACATTTTAAATATGTTATTTATATATTTATATTGTGCTAATAGTATACCAAAAGTATACTTTTGGTATACTATAATCACATTCTAAATATAATAATAGTGTGCCAATAATATATATATATATATATATATATATATTATTATTTATAACTTTTTCCTGACAGGTCCTGAAATGTTTTATATAACTTGACACATTTATGCACATTGGAAGAGTCTATAAGACCTGGACTATATAATATAGAGGGCGATGTGGGGGGGTGAAACGTGTTTTATTGCCTTCAGGAGGAATAAGTGGCTTCAGGCTACTGTGTTGGGAGGCACACATGGAAATTGTCTCTCCATCAATTTGCAACGTCGACTTCTTTTTTGTTGGCTGTGATGATTCGACTGATTTCTCAACATCTGGAGCCGTTTTTTGGTTTTTTTATGTCTTGTGGCTGTGTCCAGAGTGTAAGCTTTGACATCTTTTGGATATCTCAGTTAAAAGGTGAATAAAATAATATATATATATTGTTAGTCATTGCTGTGCACCTTTTATGGAAAATGATCGATTAACCTGATAGTGCCTCTGCACAGGGGGATTAAAAGTCCCTGTAGGCCGATACTTCTGTGCCTATTTTCCCCTCCAGTTACTAAAGTTGTAGGCCTACCGAAGAAAATGAGCCAGTTCCCCCTCAAGTGTATCGTGAATTAAACCTTTTTGTAACTCACGCCACAGATGTGGGCACAGCATCAGCCAAAGTGATCATGAACTGTGAGGAGCTGGGTATAAACAAGTCACACACACACACACACACACACGTACACACACAAGTCTACCAGAACTGGCAAGGAGTGGAGAAATAATTGCTAGACTGCATTATAAACATTTTTGTACCAACTAAAGCCCTCTGCGAATTCAATCAGTCTGCCGGCTCTGGGCACGGAGACAGAGAGGTCGCGTGATCTTCTAATCAGAGCCACATGTCTGCAGCACCCGTACAGACACACAGGAACAAACACGAGTATTATGGAAGATATGTATTGGAAAGTGCGTCGTTTATGTGTCGTGTGTAACAATCTACATTTCACCAGTGTTATGAATGTGTAATAAACATTCATTAATGGTAGTTATTCCAACAGCGAGTCACCAAGCATTGTAGAGCTGGATTGAGGTTTTTGAAATGAAGATTTAAGTTTAAACTTGTATGTTATTTATCTTCCTTATTTAGAAAATACACAACTGCCTTTTTTGTAATATTGGTATCCCTCGGGTTGATTTTCCCCCCCAATAAAAACCTTCATGAAAAACATCCCACAATGGTGGAAGAATGAGCTTGCAGACAATTTGCTTGAGGGAGGTAATAATCCATCACGTCAAAGCGTATATATATATATATTTATACTTTTAATCGATTTAAGGCCGGACACCAACCCAAGCAGACACGGCGTGCATTGTAATGGATCGGCACTCTTCTCTAAAAAAACTATATCAGTCATATCTGAGCTAAATGAATAAAAGGTGGGGAAAAACGTGCTGATAAGTAAATGGAAGTTGAGTTATAGGCAGAAACAACTTTTAAGTCCTGGAAACATCATCAAACTGTGCAGTGGGACCTCGAGGTTAAAACGCAGACCGTTGCTACGGCAACACTGATACGGTTCCTGCTGCTGTTTATCAGTCAAGGATGTGGTACCCCCCCCCCCCCCCTCTCCCCCTCCGTGATGCTACAGTTACTACAACCGCACAGAGCACACCCCTTTACCGCCGTCCTTAATCTCGCTCTGGCCTCCGTGTGATGTAGAAAATTGCCAAGAGGCCTTTTTTAGAGGCCATATGACAAATTAACAGCGCCCCAAAAAATGGGAGCCAGACTGGTCGCCGGTGCAGAAGTCAACATCTGAAGGGGGGGGGACGGGGACGACGACTTCTCAAGACTTCCATAAACAACATTCTACATTCGGGGCTTTTTCTAACGAGAACCAGCAGACCTCCGAGCTCACAGGTGGAGGAAGTTGGAGCGGCCCGTCTCCAGTGCTGATCCTGTTGTGGGGCGGGTGGAGTCCAGTTCCTTTTGAAGCTCCACAAAGGGTGTCCCGCCACGTCGGTGTCAATCAGCAGAGGGCCGCTAACACAGCAGGGCGGTCAGGGGGGGGTCAACGCCGACCGAGGACGTGGTTTCGCTCCACCCACAGTAAATGTCTCGGGGGGGGGGGGGAATAATAAGGGATATAATGCATTTCTCATTTTCAAGCAGCACGTTTATGGACGGCATTAACGTGCATTTACAGGGAGCGGGGGAGTCGTGACACTGAAACATGAGCCGAGACGCAGGCGATCGTATTTTATTGGACACTGTAAACACCTGCAAGTGGACTGGAGTGCAAGTAGTTTATGGCTTCATGTTCGGCTCTTGAATGTTACAGGGAGACAGGTCACACCGGTGAGGGGGGGGGGGGGGTAATAAAAACTCCTTTCACATTAAAACTGGTCTTACCTCTTCGCAACAGTTCTAATACACAAACATAAATAATGTAAATACACAGATACAATTACACACGACAATAACCGTTAAGTGGAGCAATGCAGAAGTACCGTTTAATGACGTGTGACGATGTAACGTCTTAAACTGTCTCGGATTCTTTTTCTTCTCTTTTCTTTGTTCACGGGTTGGGACTCCTTTTGATGTTTCCCCTTCGCCGCCCTCCAGGGGAACGCTTCTTATTCCACATCAAAGCTTAGTGGTTCACATCCTTCCCCATCCCAGTTCTATTTATGCATGGAGGAGGAGGAGGAGGAGGAGGAGAAGAAGAAGGAGGAGAAGAAGAAGGAGGGGGAGGAGGTTGAGAAGGAGAAGAAGGAGAAGGAGGTTGAGGAGAAGAAGAAGGAGGAGAAGGAGAAGAAGGTTGAGGAGAAGAAGAAGAAGGGGGAGGAGGTTGAGAAGGAGAAGAAGATGAAGAAGAACAAGAAGAAGGGGGAGGAGGTTGAGAAGGAGAAGGAGAAGAAGGTTGAGAAGGAGAATGAGGGGGAGGAGGTTGAGAAGGAGAAGAAGAATGAGGGGGAGGAGGTTGAGAAGGAGAAGAAGGAGGAGAAGGTTGAGAAGGAGAATGAGGAGGTTGAGAAGGAGAAGGAGGTTGAGGAGAAGAAGAAGGAGGAGAAGAAGCGGGAGGAGAAGAAGAAGGTTGAGAAGGAGAAGAAGGTTGAGGAGAAGAAGAAGAAGGGGGAGGAGGTTGAGAAGGAGAAGAAGAAGGAGGGGGAGGAGGTTGAGAAGGAGAAGAAGGTTGAGAAGAAGGTTGAGAAGGAGAAGAAGGTTGAGAAGGAGAATGAGGGGGAGGAGGTTGAGAAGGAGAAGAAGGAGGAGAAGGAGAAGAAGGTTGAGAAGGAGAAGGAGGAGAAGGAGAAGGAGGTTGAGAAGGAGAATGAGGGGGAGGAGGTTGAGAAGGAGAAGAAGGTTGAGAAGGAGGAGAAGAAGAAGGAGGGGGAGGAGGTTGAGAAGGAGAAGAAGATGAAGAAGAACAAGAAGGAGAAGAAGGTTGAGAAGGAGAAGAAGAAGAACAAGAAGAAGAAGAAGTTGTGTTCCCGCCGGCTTTGATCTTGGAGCTTCTACCCGAGCCGCTCAGACTCGTCCGTCTTCTTCTTCTCTCCGTTTGTTCGCTTGCAATTGAATGAAAGCATAAACGTACAGCACATTGTTCTTGGTGATTGTGGATCAATCGTCTCTTGTGTAACGCACCACGTGTAATCTGGCGCTGGCAGTGTCGACTATCCAAGACGACGAAGAAGACGACTTGTGCTTTCACGCCCCCCCCCCCCCCCCCTCTCTCCGGGAGACTGAACACGCGCGCCGACGTATCGTCGAGTGACGAGGGCTGAGAGTCAGCGGGGGGCCCGAGGTACCGCCTCCGGTTTGATTTCCGGAAAGCTCTGTTCGGGGAACGCGATCCTCAGGCGCTCTTCAAACAGGTCTCGGCCCGCCGCCGTGACCTCCGCGGCGACCTGACAGCGAGGACGAGGAAAAAGGTATTTCACGACAGAGTGTCACAAACTGCATGATGCTATGGGGGGGGGGGGTTCTACCTCACGGAGGGCGTCGTCGGCGTTCCCGAAGAGGAGCCTGACGTCCGATACGAACTCCGCCGGGCTGCGGTAGCTCAGACTCGGCTGAGCCTCCAGCCGCCTCCTCACAGCGGACACACCGACTGGTCCCCTCACGGCCGGCCTGTTATTACCACACGCCTACGGTTTAGAAAGAGGGAGAGATTATATCATAAAATTATTTAATTTTTTTCCATGGGCGGAGGTGAAGTCAATCCGTGATTAATCCCTCGACGTGTATTCATAAACAAATCATTACATGTCATTTAGCAGACGTTTTTATCCAAAGCAACTTACAATAAGTGCATTTCAACCTAGAGTACAAACTAAGAACAACAAGAATACAGAAAGTAACATTTCCTCAACATAGTCGAACTACAAAAGTACCATAATAACAGCTATTTAAGTGCCACTGAAGTGCAAATCTGTGTTTTAATGTGTTTTAATCCAGATATATACATAAATAGTGTATATGCTCAGTGTATAGCTCGTGTTCGTCTGTGCCCGTCCCCCCGTGTAAACACAAACACTGTATATCTACAACACTGTGATTATAGTTGCGTAAAGTCTCTGTATTTACTGATAAATACTGCGTATTACGCGCCATTAAAGCAGCAGTTACAGTAACGCCGCGTGACGTTAATCCCGGTGAACCTTTCGCCCGCAGTCAGCCGAGCTGCCAGACTCACCGAGGGGGACCGGGGCCCCGGGGGGGGGGAACTCAGGGCGCCGCAAAACAAGAGCAGCAACAGCTTCTCACACTTCTGGGAGGGGAAAGAAAAAGAAAAAGACAAAGGGACTTCTTAAATATATGTCATGTGACGAACCGAATACCGTTCTGCTAATCTCTGGTGCATTGCATCCGTTTCAACCCGACGGGGAGGTGTGCCTTGTTAAATCACCGCGAAACACGGCTTCATGCAACATATTGCTTTTAAAAATAATTGAATTGATAATTTAAAAAATGATAAAAATATTTATTAATATTTTATACTTTAATATTTTGTATAATAATTTTTATAATATTTTTAAAATGTTATTCTAGGAGTACGTAATAGAGATACAGGACGATAGTGGACTCAATGTGGTTGAAATATGGCAACGTGTTGTTGAGGTTGATTTATTAAAGCCACGGCTGTATTTCAGTGGCTCCCAGTGGGTTTCCTAAATGTTGCATAACGACGTATGACATAACTTCTCCTCCGTCTATCCATGAGTTACGTGTGGCCTGCAACACTTTGTGTTCTCTTTAGCGACGGCGTCCAGGTCCGGAGAACTGGAGGTCTCGCTGCGTTCAAATGCACGCCAGCAAACAAGGAAGGTGGGCGAGGTGCGTCGTCATGCCGGCCAATCAGAAAGCTCGGATTCTGAGCGAGTCCGTCCGATGAAGTGACAGGAGTGACGAGGGGGGGGACACACAGCAGCAACGATACTGTGACTTTAACTCGGGGTCTAAAGAAAAAACTGTACAAGCCTGAAAGACTCAAAGCTTTTTTTTAAAGGTCACGAAAAACAAACAAAAATTCTTCGCCGATCTGTCTTTGTTTATAAAGTCTGTCAGATACCACGTAAACAAGATTATTTAATTTTGTATTTAATTTATTTGATTTTCGTCTGTTTTTTAAACCTCTTGTGAATGAATCGTTGCTGTTTTAACGATTGTGTTTGTTCCGTCTCTGAAGAGGAGTTGGTGTATGGACAGTCTTGTAGTCATTTATTTTTGTAAACAGAATATGTGATTTTTAACGCTTTATTTTGAAAACAAATTGGAAAAATTTTAAATATGTAAATAAAGTGTTTTTGAAAAGTCAATGAAGTGACAGGAGGAGGGCGCTGTGACGTGTGCAGACTAGAGACACCATATATAGCTATATTTGTGGAAATATGACAGTTTGCTGCAGATAGCCAAAATATTCTCATTATAATAACTCTTATCGCCGTTTGTAAAAATAGAATAAAAAAATTTAAAAAAAAGAGTACTGACTCGTTTGTCCACAGGGGAAAATCCTCCCTCACACTCTGGCTCCTTCTTCAGTGTTTTGGCTTCAGGTTTTGTTTCGCAGTCGTACTCCATCTCAGGCGCCAGCGGGTCGCGGCAGAGCGAGCAAAACCATTGGCCGCTGCAAAAAGACAACAGCACAGAACCTCAGAACCGACGCCAGTGAACGGGAGGGCGCGAGAGCGTCACGCCGCTCGCACCGAAATGTGAGAAACGACTCGTCTTTGACCCGTTTCTGAACAGCAGAAGGGGTTTCATTCCGCGGGGGACCAGAATAACAACAAAGTATGGACAATAAAAAAAGAAACTCATCCGAGAGCATGAATTCATGAATTTGCCGAGTCAGGAGCTCGCCTGGGAGGAGATGGGAGGAGAGCCGGAACGTGGCACGAGGGGTGGAAAACCTCGGGACACTTGTCGCAGCACAGCAGCTCCCCCCCCCCGGTCCGGCACGTGGCGCACGCGCCTCCATCGGGGTGGTCCGTCGCCGCGGGGCGCCGGTCTCCTCCCAGGGAGCGGCCGGGGTCCGGAGTGTCCGTCTCGCCCCTCTGGCCCCGGGGGCTGCCGGGAGGACGGGGCTGTGGGGGTTTGGCGTGTGTGCTTTGAAGAGGGGTCCGGGCTTTGCTCCCCTCGGCTTGGTCGCCCGTGCTGTCGGGGAGGCTGGCTCTCTGGTGGGCTTGAACCTGAGCGCCGCAGACGGGGACGAGAAACAACTCTGGAATATGAGTGACCGATAAGCAGCAACACATGGACTCGGCTTTGATCAAATATGGCGGGGTTTTTTTTTTAATAAGAGATTGTTCCTGACATTTAGACTTTTAGATGTCTGACTTTTACTATAATACAGATGGCAAGTTTTTTTAGAGTTCTTAATTTAGAATGGATATATTGTCTAAATGTTCTTTGTTGTTGTTGTTAGCTGTTTTGCACTTTATTACTATTATTACCTTCGCATTGAAAATTCGGAAGGTAATGTTTTGATTGCCGTGTATTTATTTATTTATTCATATGTATGCGTGTTATTCGCATAACTCAAAAAGTATTAAACCGAATCGCGTGACATTTTGTGGGATGATTGGTTATTATCCAGGGACCATTTGATTAGATTTTGGGATCGATCGGGTCAAATGTCAAGGTCAAACTCATTTTTTTTACCATAGCACGGTCAATTTTTATCCAATTGGCATGCAACTAATGCCAAAATGTTCATAATTCAATGCCCAATCTTGTGATATGCGAAGGTATGCGCTCTACCGAGTGCCCGTTCTAGTTATTACTACAATCAGTGGCGGCTGGTGAATTTTGGGGTGGGGGGGGCGCAGTTGGGCGACGCGGTTTAAATAGCACTCAACAATGAGAAGAAAAGAGGTTTTGAGTAGAATATTGTAAAAAACAAAGCTTTATTTCAAGAACACACCGTGCTCAACACTGTCCAATAACAACTATCAACACACTGTAACTTTGGGCATTAGAGGTTCAGAGCAGCTTTAAGAAACATTGGGTTGGGTTTCAGAGGTTTGCAAAATAAAAGAGTTTCACCCTCACATGAAAGAGGTTCAGAGCAGAATAGTCAGAAAGAGATCACATGTTACATTGGGTGACAGAGCAGACCCACTACTGTAAAGACAAGTAGCCTCCTCTCTTTAAAGTGGTCACTTTACTCTCTGGTTAAAGTCAATCATGTCTGTAACCAGCCTGTTTCCATTATTCTTGAGGGAATGTGTCTGTTTTTCAGAACTTCTTCGTTGTGTTTTCGATGTCAGTTCGGTCTCCTTCTGCTGCTCTGCTCTTCAAACAGGGCTAGCTTCATGCTGTTAGCAAGTTAGCTTCATGCTGTTAGCTAGATAACTGCGGCAAGATTTGTGCTTTACACTTGTCTGCAGCTCTTTAGATCCCTCCCCCCGTTGTAGTCCAGAGAGTTTCAGTCCCAGGACTTTGGAACAACAGACAGGGGAAACTAAACAGTGCATTACTCACTGAGCTCCAGCTAACAGCTCCGTTAGCAGCCTGCTCCCGTAGCTCCGTGGAGCTCTCTGGGCTGAGGGAATGATACCGGTCTCTGATTGGCCGAATAGTCCAGTCACGTGACATAAGAAACGATGTCATTGGCCAGGGCGCACATTTTTGCGCCCCAAGATTCACGTTTCATCCGCCAATGAGAAGCCGTCCTTGCCGAAACTACCGTGAAATGTTTGCTCGCTGCCGCACACACGTTTGGCCGGCGCGGGCTTCTCTCCGTGATGATGAGTGGCGATATATTATTTATGTCACATTTAACTTAAGTGGTTGTTGACAGGGGCTGACGGTCTCCCACACACAGTTAGCGCGTCAACACGGTATATTTGCTATTTAAATGATTTGGTATATAATGTTTTTTGACAGGATATATTATATTTTTTTCTTCTTTTTTTTCATCTCCAAATTTTAAGAGTGGCGGCGCCCTAGCGCCCTCTATGGACGCACCGCCACTGACTACAATCACTTTATGTTGGACAAGAGAGAAACATACTTTCCGATTTTCTGTTTGTTTGCACAAATGGAAGAAGGGACAATAAAGATGCCTTTGACTTTTTTACTTATTTTAGTTGTTTACCTCTTGAGGTTTAGAAAATCTCTCTAAACTCTTATCAATTAGCGTCGTGAGTGCAGTGCCATGGTAACCAATTTCTAATGATGGTCTAGTTATAAACCCATCAACAGACAAATCTAATATACTCTATGTATAATAATACTAATAATAATCTATTGTCTCCTTACGTAGCTTCCGTCGTCATCGGGCTCATCTTTGATGACGATGACGGGCCCCGGTGACGATCTTCGTCTTCTCTTGACAGCCGAGCCCGCCGCCCCGCGGCTCGGCTGTGTTTCTGGAGGTTTCCAGGTAACCGTCCTGGGGAGCAGAGCGCCGACCAATTAGAGGGACGGGAAACCTCCCCCGACGGACCGCTGGCACAGAAGGAATTAGGGCGCATGCAGCTGGCTCCCTACCCCGGCTTCTCCTCCTGGGACACGGCGGCGTACTCTAGTGAATTCGGCTGTCCTTGCACTTGAGATGAAATACAAAGAACATCGTGTTTTTGCTCGATGGAGAGAGCCGCGGGGCGCGGACGGTTCAGACGTACCGCTTCTGTGCAGCAGAGCAGGCGGCAGGCCGAGGGGGAAGGTGGGTTTCATCACAAACACCGGCCCGCCGGCTCCATTCCTCCCGCTCAGATACGTCGGCTCGATCTAAAAACAGCGTGTCGTTTACTACATTGTTGACTACATTGTTACTACATTGTTTACTACATTGTTTACTACATTGTTTGCTACATTGTTACTACATTGTTTACTACATTGTTGACTACATTGTTGATTACATTGTTGACTACATTGTTGATTACATTGTTGACTACATTGTTTATTACATTGTTACTACAATGTTTACTACATTGTTTACTACATTGTTGACTACATTGTTGACTACATTGTTGATTACATTGTTGACTACATTGTTGATTACATTGTTGACTACATTGTTGACTACATTGTTTACTACATTGTTACTAGAATGTTTACTACATTGTTACTACATTGTTTACTACATTGTTACTACATTGTTGACTACATTGTTGACAACATTGTTTACAACATTGTTACTACATTGTTACTACATTGTTGATTACA
Source organism: Pseudoliparis swirei (assembly GCF_029220125.1). Classification (NCBI taxonomy): domain Eukaryota; kingdom Metazoa; phylum Chordata; class Actinopteri; order Perciformes; family Liparidae; genus Pseudoliparis; species Pseudoliparis swirei. The sequence goes on along the minus strand of NC_079393.1, from coordinate 7,213,369 downwards.
TTGTTTACTACATTGTTAATACATTGTTGACTACATTGTTTACTACATTGTTACTACAATGTTTACTTCATTGTTACTACATTGTTTACTACATTGTTACTACATTGTTGACTACATTGTTGACAACATTGTTTACAACATTGTTACTACATTGTTACTACATTGTTGACTACATTGTTGACTACATTGTTGATTACATTGTTGACTACATTGTTGACTACATTGTTGACTACATTGTTGACTACATTGTTGACTACATTGTTTACTACATTGTTACTACATTGTTGACTACATTGTTACTACATTGTTTACTACATTGTTGACCACATTATTTACTACATTGTTGACTACGCGGCGTGGTTTAAATCGAACGAGTAACTCGCCGTCTGTCGCGATTGAGGCGAGCCGCCGCCCGGCGCCACGTGGGTGTACAGAGGCGAGGAGGAAAACGCGTCCGCGGCTTTGGGTTGGTAGCCGGAGCCGCCGCCCATCCCCCTCGGCGGCTGCGAGACGCGGAGAAAGAAAGGAAAGAAGGATGCGGCGGTCGTTATCATCACGCATTCCCGTCGGCGTCTGCAAACATGCGGTGATGGAGGGGAGCGCGGAAAACCGGCGAGCTTTCATTACCCGGTCTTTGGGCCGACGCCCCGCGGCAACAAAGAAACACGGGAGATCAAAACCCATAAACACACGTTTAGGGACTCCGCGACGATTCGGATTTTAAGCTTCCAGGTGCCGTTAATGCGTCTCGAGAGAAAATCTAGACGCACGCGTCTAATTTAGTTTGGCTCCGATGCCGTCGTGCTTTGGCAAAGCTTCCAGGTTTTCCTTTTTAATTTCGCAACGGTATGAAAGTCGTGCCTCGTCACGCTAGGAGACAATTCTCTCGAAAATAATGTGCACTCACAGTTGCAGCGCGACACAAATAAAAGCCGACACACTGTATACTTAAAACGATAGACTTTTCAATTATCCTTTAATCTCTTTAAGCTGATTCATTCATAGTGACGTATAAAAGGTAAACAACAGCACACAGGAATCAATCCTAAGACCTACTGGAGCCTGAACGCAACCTGCTTCTAAAACTAAGTCAATAAGTATTGATGAGAAGTAAAAATAAAAAAAAGCAAAACACTGGTATATGTCTTTCCTCCGGAGATAAGCTGTTCATTATGCATCTATAACAGCTTGTTCACGTCTGTATGACACAACCTCTAAGTATTTTCCTGTGGCGGAGCCTTTCCTTCGGAGCTGGAACCAAAGCAGCCCGCGGACGAGACTAAGCGACTTTCGATGAGGCGATACGATCGACCCGTTCTTATGGAAATGGAGATTCTGCTGAGTCACGCTCGCGTCGTTTCAGCCGCTGCACATTTTAACTCTTGTTTTCATTTCGCGATTTTGATTCACAAACCGGTCCGAGATTAAAAATCCGTCTCGACGAGGAACGGCTTAAATTGCCCGCGATGTGAAGCCCGTCGGCTCGATTTAGGACGACGTCCCCCGCTGTCGCCGCCCGGCCGTCAAAACGGGAAACACAAACCTGCGGCGGGAACCCGGCGCTCGGTAAGCTGCTAGTCGGGCTGACGTGGCTGGGGGGAGGCGCCGCCATGAACCTGCGCCCGGGTTGGGGAAGCAGACTCTGGGAGGGGGAGCCCCCTCCTTGCAGGGACCCCGGGACGGTCCGCTGCAGCCGGACGCTCTGGTACCACGCCCAGGGCGGCGGAGCCGGCTGGGGCTGCCAGTTGGCTTGCGGGTTCAGCTTGTCCACCTGCATCTGGAGCTGAGCCAGGGTGTTACGGGGCGCCGCTCCCAGGGGCGCGAAGCCGTGGGGCGAGCCGGAGGGGCCGTGCCCCGGGTGGGAGAGCTGGTGCGGGATGCCCTGAAAACCACCCAGCTGATGGCCCGGTACACTCTCCACCAGCAACGAGCCTGAGGGGAACACACGCGAAGAGATGGGCAGAACAAGTCGGGTTTAAAAAATACACAAAGCGGACACAACTTCTGCTGACAGCTGCGGGAACGAGAGAGTTTGTCGGGGAATGTGGACGACAGTTTGCTTCACTTGTGGGGCTATTAAAAGGTGTGTGGGGGGGGGACATGTCAAGTAGGTTTGTTTGCATCCGTGGGAAGTGTTTTGGATTTCGTGTTACAGTGAAATGTTCCTCACAAGGTCAGAGCCCATTGTGATGATTTCAAATGGTTTGTTCTGACATTCCCAAACTCATTAATAATCCCACTTTCATGTAAAACGAATGAAAGTGATTCCTCACGATGAAGAGGCTGGACCCAGAGAATAGAGTGATTTATCCTCAATTAAACCTCCTTTACGGGCGGCTTTAGCTCAGTGGGGTAAGAGGGCCAAGCTGCCGCAGGTTTGTGGGTTTCATCCCGCTCTCCCCATTAGTTGCAAGAAGTAGTAGTGAGCAAGGCACTGAACCCCAGTGCTTCCCCAGGCGCTTCCGCAGCCCCTGCTCATAATAACTAAGGATGGGTTAAATGCAGAGAACTAATTTCCCCTTGGGGATAAATAAAAGTGTATATTCTATCTGACTTAAACAATATGAATTGGCAGTCAAAATGTTTGCTGGTATTTTTCTGCTGGCTGACTCATGGGAAACACATCTCAGTAAACTCCGAACCCTCGGAATCGTTACGCGCTGATTCGGCATCCTTCATCCAAATGACAAAAGGGGACACACAATCTCTGGTAAGTGGTGTGATTCGAATGAAGAGACGACGAGTTTTCCGGCACCGATAAAGTCTGCTGTGTGGGGCGGTGAACAGAAGAACATACACACATGTGTCAGCGACCGGTGGGTGGTGCTTTTAAAAGAGTTTGTGAGCGGTACTCAACCACAAAGACCCGACTGCAATCTAGACTAGAGGATAACAATTACAAACATTGAGTTTGAGACAGATTATCATGACAAAATCAGTAAAACATATTGTCAGTAATAAACTATAGAAACATGTTGGTATGACATAAAGCCAAATTTAAAAAAAGACAAATAAAAACAGATTGGATTAATCTCAGGGTTCCCGATTAGTTTCTATAACAGAGGCATTTAGTCTCTAATAAAGGAATATCTAATAATAAAGGAATATCTAATATCTAGTTACCTTCGCATTGAAAATGCGGAAGGTAATGTTTTGATCGCCGTGTATTTATTTATTTGTATGCGTGTTATTCGCATAACTCAAAAAGTATTAAACCGAATCGCATGAAATTTGGTGGGATGATTGGTTATTATCCGGGGACCATTTGATTAGATTTTGGGATTGATCGGGTCAAAGGTCAAGGTCATGAAAAGGTCAATCTTCTTGACTCGCATGAAATTTGGTGGGATGATTGGTTATTATCCGGGGACCATGATTAGATTTTGGGATTGATCGGGTCAAAGGTCAAGGTCATAAAAAGGTCAAAATCTTCTTTTTACCATAGCACGGTCAATTTCTATCCAATTGGCATGCAACTAATGCCAAAATGTTCATAATTCAATGCCCAATCTTGTGATATGCGAAGGTATGCGCTCTACCGAGTGCCCGTTCTAGTTTGTTGATGTCTTACCCAAATCGACATTGGAGGCCCAATAGGAGGATCGACTCTGGAAGCGCACGGTGCTCTGTGGAATAAACGAGGTACTGCATTTGGCCCGCAGGAGGTTTCCAATCTGAAACAGAATCTGCAACAGAAGGGACGTCAGTAATAATTTTCGGGGCATATGTTCGGCACAATATAGACCGGCCTCCGAAACGGCCTTTCGGAGCCGAGGCGAAAACGAGCCTCACCAGGCGTTTGCAGTACAAGAGGGCCGTGCCTCCGTTCCTGGCCGTGGCCCATTTGGTGAAGTTGATGACGTGGTTCAGGTGTCGGGACAGGTAGCCGATGTCCTCCTGTTGTTTTCGCAGGATGCTCTCGTGATCCTTTGTTACAGCCTGGAAAACACGGCACAGTGAGGAGCTACAGCTTGAGGGGGGTATGCGCCGCTGGGGGAGGGGCGGGGCCTAAGCGTGCCACCGACGTACAACATTATATTTAAAAGCCGCTGTCGCACCTCAAGCTGATTCACCAGCATCTTGCCCTTCTTGTTTATCTCGAGAATCAAACTGCAGATGGATTTCTTTATTTCGTTATGGACCGTCGTACGGTTCTGATCCACCTGAAGAAGTCTGAAAACACACAAAAGAATTCAAAGTATTAGAATTTGACATGATATGTACAAAATCAACCAGCACATAATGTAAAACTCATTTCGGAGCCTTCTCGTTTTACTTATTATGCATGCTTTGAGGGTAACGTTGGTATTTTTCAACCCGGACCATATTTTTTTATTTTCTTTCTGTCCAGCTTCCGAATGGGGACAACAACTTCTGAAATTGTTCCAGTATTGAGTGGACGTGGAGGCAATAACAAACAGACTGGATCGGGGGAAAAACGTTAGTCACATAAGACACATCAACACGGGGAAACTGTAAGGCTCTGTTCTGTGTATCCTCTGTCTACTCTGTCGGCGTTTCTCAATTCAAAGTACGAAAATCAAAGTTCAAAATCGCGATTAATGAATTTCAAAATGTGCGATTAATTAGTTAATTTTTTTTAATCGATTGACAGCCCTCAGTCTCCTTGATTGGTTAATTGACTTCACCTGTCCTCAGCCTCTCCTGTCTCCTTGATTGTGTCATTCCCTGCACCTGCCCTCAGCCACTCGTCTCGTTAATGTCTCATGTCGTACACCGGTTTCCCCCCCCCCCCCCCTATATATTGTGCCACTCTTTCCGTTGTCTGTTGCTGGATTGTTGTCTTTTTCCCATCGTCCTGTATTGCATGTTGCTATCGTGGATCCTTCCTGCCCTGACCGCCGATCCTCTGCCTGCCCCGTTTGGACCTTGTGGTTTTTCTTTGTAACCCTTTTTGGCCTCAGTAAAGTGTCTTTTGTGTTAATCTACACCGAGTTCTCGATTCATCTGCGCATGAGCTCCTGCAACTCGCTACCTGTGACGTCAGGCGTGACAGAAACAGAGTCCAGGTTGAAGATTAAACAAACTTTGAGAATCTTTTTGCATAAACGTTGCACCCTTGACATATGTAGCGTTGTGACGTGTGGTACGTACCCTCTGTTTATGGAGTTGGACACCTCTTCAATCTGTTTGTTTTTCTCCTGCAGCTGATGGGTCATGCTCTCCATGTGCTGCTTGTGGCTTTTATAAGCATCCTCCAGGAACTGGTAACTGCTCCAAAGAGAACGCCGAGTCAGCGGATGCGATATGAAAAGTAAACATTGGGTGCAGCAGCGCACAATAACACAAATCCACATGTGTATGAACCTATTTACACGGCATAATGCTATGAATTAATATCGCAGCTTGTACTTGTGGTCCTTGTGCTTCACCAGCTGGCAGTCCCGGCAGGTCAGCAGGTCGCAGGTCTCGCAGAACAGCTTCAGCGGCTCCTGTTTGTGGATGTCGCAGAACACCGGCCTCTGAGCCGACGCGCCGGGGGCCTCTGGGAAAACGACAGAAGGTTCCTCACTCTGGGTAATTGGCCAGTTATTTCTGCTCTAACGTTTGAGGAAAAAAAACTACAACTCTGAATTGGAAAAACTACAATTCTAAATGGTTGAATTTGCATCCTGCTATAGCGAAGAGGTGAAAGGTGCTCGCAGAACCACAACATGGCAGTAAAACTGTGCAAGATGAGAGGAGTCGATGTATAAATGTACGTTTATCATTTGGACCATTAATAATACTTTCTTTAAAACAATAGCTGTCTTAGTTAAAAGTGTAAGCATGTCAAATATTGCAGTAAAACCAAGTGGCGTTGTATTTTTGACGCACTGCATGCTCGGTCATGGTCAAATAAAAGACATGTAATCGTGATTGCCCTGAAATAAATGTATGACTATGTATAACACTAAACCCAAAGTGTGACCAATCTGATCCCTCAATAGCTATCTTCCCTTAGTCATGGAAACACCACAACGTATATACCAAAATAAATACAAACTAGAATGGGCACTCGGTAGAGCGCATACCTTCGCATATCACAAGATTGGGCATTGAATTATGAACATTTAGTTGCATGCCAATTGGATAAAAAGGTACCGTGCTATGGTAACAAGAAGATGTTGACCTTTTCTTGACCTTGACCTTTGACCCGATCAAAATCTAATCAAATGGTCCCCGGATAATAACCAATCATCCCACCAAATTTCATGCGATTCGGTTAAATACTTTTTGAGTTATGCGAGTAACACGCATATAAATAAATAAATGGCGATCAAAACATAACCTTCCGCATTTTCAATGCAAAGGTAATAAAAGAGACGCATGAAATAACCCAAAAATAAATACAAATAAAAAAGAGACGAGGACGCGGGGTTCAGAATACCGGTCGAGACTTCCGCCTTGTGCCTGATGGCGTGGTCTTTGGTGAATTTGACCCTCTGGTGGGCCTCCACGCAGGTGGAACAGAGGTACTCCACGCAGTCCACGCAAAACCCGGCCGCTTCCATGTTATCATCGCAGGTCATACAGAGCTGCAGGGACAGGCGAGACAAACAAGCAGAGTTTATTCAAAGCAAATTAGATCAGGTGTCGCCTGTCAACAAAAGACACATCCAGGAGCGGCGGTTGTCACGCCTAGATTCCCCCCTGAGGGGCACATGGGGGGGGGGGGGGGTGATCATGTGATCAGCGTTCATACAAAGTTGTCACAAGGCTGCCCCCACACGGTGACGCTTTTGTCGTTCTCTTGCCCCCATACCTGGATTGTCCTCTCCACCGTGCTGCTGGGAGCCTCCGCGCAGTCCTTCACAAAGACGTTTTCCATCACGTCCACCTCCATGCACTCCTGCCTGCACACCGGACAGCGCATCACATTCACTGGAACCCAAACACACGTCGATCAAATACACTGACACGTGACTGTCCGTGTGTGTGAGATTAAACATGCAGGGGTGGACCCTTTAATTCGCGGGCCAAATCCAGCCCGCCACATCATTTTACGTGGCCCCCGACGGCTTGAAAAGACATATGATCGCCTTCTCTTAAAGAAATTTAAGACAAATAACCTGAGCTTTTATTTTGAAGGTTTCAAACGAAATGCATTTATGTTATAACATTAGAGAAATGTTCTAATGTACCATATGTCTACACTAAAATAAACAATAACTAAATGCAAAGTTATTTAACGCTATGTTTGAGTGGTTTACACAGTATTACAGTTACAACAGGCACTTTGAGGGCCAGCCATGATGCTGATGTGGCCCACAGTGCCCCCCCCCCCTTTAACTGATCCGTGGACTTGTAAACAAAGTGACTCACGTGGTTTGGTCGCGCTGTCCACCTGGGAGTTGGGAGGCTCCGCCATGGCCAAGTTCCTCGAGGGCGAAGGCAGACATGCCTTGCAGAAGGAGTGCAGGCACGGCAGAAGTTGGGGCTCTCGGCTGGGAAAGTTCAGGTGGCAAACCGGGCACGTGTCCAGGAGACTCGCGCCGCTCGCGCGGGACTTCTCCCCTCGCGCCTGCTTGCTCTCCGCCTCGTTCTCGACGGCGCAGGCTGCCGCGTCCCCGGTCTCCCGCTTGTCCACGCGTCCATCCATTAGCTCGACTTTTAGCCTTCGAGGCTTCGACGCCCCCCCAAACCACAACCCCCCCCCCCCTATACGTGTGGGCCTACGAGATGCGCGCGTGAGCAGAGTCCGTCGCCCCCCTTGTTCTACTACACACGAGCGTGGATGCGCAGAGCGTATCTGCTCTCACCTGCATTTCCCCTCCTCACTCTCCCCCGGTGCGTCCCCCCCCTCCCCCCTTTTTTGTGTCTTCCTCAAACACAGCGCGCGGAGAGAGCGCGAAAGAGAGAGCGATAAGAGGATTCCGCTAATACGTCACCTTTTCGTCAAAGCGGCAAGATGTCGACCGCGCGCGTCGAGGAGGGGGCGGCAGCGGCAGCAGCTGCGCGTGAGGTTGTCGTGTCGCAGATGTTGTGAGACGACGAGATGTTGGTTGAAAATTGCAACCGCACGCGCTCGTTGCGGCACGAGAGGGGCGGGGCCACAACAGCGCGCGTCCTGAGGAGAGGAGCGCGAGCGGAGCGATGGAGGAGACGCGTTTGTCCCCCCGGTGAAAGTTAGACGTGTGAACTGTCATCGTTGTAGTTAATTGGACCGGTGATACCGGGTTACACTGACGTCACTCTTCTCGTTAAGTTAGTCACGTGTTACCCTCCATTCACCTGGAGGAGGAGCCTTCGTCAGTGTGCATATACTACAATATTATGTGCTGTGCAAATGATGCATTTAAAACGGTTCCTTTATTTTAGGGCCATTAATTAACAGATTCATCTAATTCTTTTTTTTTTTAAACACCGGATGGTGGCTAATCTCTTTTACTGCAAAAATCGACAAATTCCATTTATTTTAAATATATTGTCACGATTCGCCACCCAACACTTTAATTGTTTGTTTTGTATGTGTAATGCAACATGTCTTACTATCACATCCATTGTGGTCATCACTCAACTTGATATAATAACTGATTGATCTACTCGTACAACTACTTCATTTAATAATGTTGGGATGTCTTTGAATTATGCTATAATAACAACAACAATATTAACACTAAGAGATAATATAATATCCAGATAAGACTTTGAGAAGGGAATCAACATGTCAGATCACTGGTGGAATTTCTTTAGGTTAATCCAAAAGTCTAAAGTTCACCGCCTGTTATTAATAAATCACCTAGTAGACAGAGGGCACTTCAGTGTATCCTCTTTTTCACACACATGAATCTGACAGCAGAGAGCCACAGAATCCCTCTCAGTGACGGGAACCATATTCCGCTGCTGGGATTGGGCACCTATGGGGACCCTCGAACGGTGAGAAGAATATCGTGTGTGTGTGTTGGGCTTGTTAAGCGAAGCAGGATTCTCCGTTGAATATGGGAGTGCCTGCAGGTGCTTATTGCTCGTGATTGCATAACTGATAACGGATACATGTGAACACTTATTGATCATCTGTATACAAGCACTAAACATTACATTACATGTCATTTAGCAGATGCTTTTATCCAAAGTGACTTACAATAAGTGCATCAACCTAGAGTACAAACTAAGAACAACAAGAATACAGAAAGTAACATTTCCTCAACATAGTCGAACTACAAAAGTACCATAATAAGAGCTATTTCAGTGCCACTGAAGTGCTAATCTGTGTTTTACTCCAGATAGTCAGAAACATGACTTAATCGACGCTTTAATCTCATTATTTTTCTCTGAATTGATGATGTAGACACCCAAAGGCACAGCCCTGGAGTGTGTCAAGCTGGCCATAGATGTGGGGTACAGGCACTTTGACGGGGCGTTGGTGTATTTCAATGAGCACGAAGTGGGTCAAGCCATTCGGGAGAAGATTGCCGATGGAACCGTTCGAAGAGAGGACATCTTTTACTGCGGGAAGGTGATGCGCTACGTCGCAGGTCGGGTGTTTGGCAGGTTCGTATATTTCATCTGAATGTTTTCTGATGAGTCCCCTGCGTTGTCTTTCCTCAGCTCTGGAATACCTTTCATCCGCCAGAGTTGGTGCGTCCGGCCTTGGAGAAGACGCTGAAAGCCTTGCAACTGGACTATGTGGATCTCTACGTCGTCGAGCTCCCCATGGCCTTCAAGGTCTTGTGATGGCACACCAAGAGATTGCAGTTCACTTCTCTACAACCAGTGTCTGGACATCGACCTTAGATAACGTATTATATACCCTGTCAAACAAATGCGTGCTAAATGAAAACTATTTGTTGTGAAAGAAAGAACAGGGTTTAGTAAGTATGGCAAAACAATCCCAACAACACATCTACACGACCCAATCTAATGTTTAGATCTCCAATATGCGCTAGACAAGATACAAGACATGTTTTTATTCAAATGTGAAAAAACTCAAGCATTTTTTAGACATCACGTGACATTAAAATCTAAAATCTTTGCGACAAGCAAGCAGAACAATCCTAAGAGTCCCTGTAGGGTTTGAGATGAAGAACTGATGTGCAATAACTAAATAATAAATAAACTAAAACAATTAGGTGAATAGATGACATTAGCAGGGGTGCATTACTTTTGTTATTGAAAGATTTAGTATATATATTATATATTTCTTATATAATGTATAATAGAATATTATAATATTATTATATAATATATGAAATAATACTTTTGTATTTGTATTTATATATGTTTTTATTAAAATGTATATGCTAATGCAAGGCAGTTGCGTAACTCTTGTTCTTTTTAGGTTTCAGATTAGACATCCAGGGGGTATGTTTGGTTAAGATTGGGTAACTCGAACCATTTGTTTACATTTGGCATACATGTCTTGGTCCATTAGTCAGATATATCCACGTACATATGTATTGAGTATAGTTTGAATTATCCAAAATAGTCAAATTGAAGCCACGCCAACACTATATTGAAGTGTTAATGCTTAAATTACGCTTACATTTCAGCCTGGAGATGGATTCTATCCAAAAGACCAGGATGGAAACTACATCTACCATCACACAGACCTCTGTGCAACGTGGGAGGTGAGTTCTACCGGGTTCATAAAATAGATCGGCTATTTCACGACTTTGCTCTTCTCCTCTTCTCTCTGGTCTGGATGCGATATAGTTTCATGTCATATTGTTTTCTCACTTAGTGTAAATAGTCATTTTTCCTTTCACTTTTGTTTCTTTACTAAAGTATAGCTTATTATGAAGCATTTAAAACAGTTCCAGAGGAAGTAAACGTGTATTTATGATCGGAAAAAATATGAAAAACACTTTTAAATACAATAAATTGTACATGAAGAGTTGAAAATGTTTCACTGTTTTTATATTTAGGTTGAACTAAAAGTGTTGAATAACATGTGTAATATCATTTAATTCAGTTATGCAACATATAATAGGTTGTTTACATCTTTTAGAACTTGAAGGAAATGCTACTTTTCTTTCTGGGCATTTTAGAAAATGTCTTCTGTGCTAAAGGAAGAACAATAACGAACAGGAGAAACCACCTGTGATTTTTTTCTTTTATACTTGGAAGTTGATTCCAGAAGGTTTTTTTTTGCTGCAACGTGAGAAACCATCGAGGACGCGTCGGAAACAGCCAACCTCTATTGAAAGATCTGTTTTTGTTTCCCCTATTTTTTTTCTCCATGTCTCTTAAAAGTCTGTAAAGATAATTACTATCAATCTTCGGGGGAAGACGTTAATACTTTTCATCTCAACAGGCTTTGGAGGCGTGCAAAGACGCAGGGCTGGTGAAGTCTCTGGGAGTCTCCAACTTCAACCGCAGACAGCTGGAGCTGCTGCTGAACAAACCCGGCCTCAAACACAAGCCTGTGTCCAACCAGGTGACAGAATTAAGCGTTTTAGTAGATGGTGCCATATTGCTTCTATGTGCTTGATACCCAACTGACTTTTATGAATCTCCCTGTCACAAAAACATAATTTGTGTTATCTTTAATGGTATTAAAGGAGGGCATCATTGCTCTCCATTCCAATCCAGTTAGATTTAGTACTCTAGTCGTGCCACTTTTGGCAGATATTCTTTGAGATAATTAATGCTGTCCTTGCTTCCCTTCAGGTTGAATGCCATCCATATTTCACACAACCCAAGCTTCTGGAGTTCTGTCGTCAGAAAGACATTGTGATCGTTGGCTACTGCCCGATTGGCTCCTCCAGAGACGCATCCTGGTACGTAGATTTTAAGAGATACGCCCCCCCCCCCCATCCCGACGGCTAATATTTTGGAACGTGTCGGTATTGTAGTCGTGCAAAGGTGAAAAAACTCAAGCATTTTTTAGACATCACGTGACATTAAAATCTAAAATCTTTGTGACAAGCAAGCAGGAAAACAATCCTAAGGGTTTGAGATGAAGAACTGATATGCGATAAGAATATTATATCTATATATATATATCTCTCTCTATATATATAGATATTTATATATATATATGTGTGTTTATATATTTGTATTTCAATATATATTTATATATAGATATTTATTTATATAGTTGTATATATATAATATATTATTTCAATGACAAAAGTAATGCATCCCTGCAAATTTAATGTATTCACTTAATTTTTTGTAATTTATTATATTATATGTATATAATGCATATGCAACATGTCATCCTTGTATTTGATAAAACAACATTATTATTGTCACCAAACATAGAAATGCTGAAACTCCCTAAAAAAGTCTCTATTGTGGCATCCTTTATATTTTCTGGTTTAGGGTGAATGTGAAATGTCCTCCCATGCTGGAAGACGAGCTGCTTGTGTCTCTTGGGAAAAAGCACAACAAGAGTCCGGCTCAGGTGGCGCTGCGCTTCAACGTCCAGAGAGGAGTCGCCGTGATCCCCAAGAGCTTCAGCCCCGAGAGGATCGAGCACAACTTCCAGGTGGGGTTTGCCTTTCATCGTGGCGTGTATGCACTTCATACAGTATTCATCATGACTCGCTGCCAATCATTTTAATCGCAACAAATCATTTGTATTGTTCTAGATATTTGATTTTTGCCTCACGGAGGAGGAAATGAGGGCCATCGAGGCCCTGAACAAAGACATCCGCTTCGTGGAGCTGCTGATGTGAGTTCATATCTGAGGATGTATCTTCATGAAGATTTGTAGGTTGTAGTTTGTGTTATAAGGCTTCATGTTGTGTTGTTTTTTGTAATGTCTTAAAACTGTTTTCCAAAAGACAAATAATGCATCAATCAATTTTATTTCAAACTCAAGGTCCAGATAGTACAAAACATTAAATAGAATAAAATACATACAAAATCACAAATAAAATACGTAGGATTACGAATGCGTTATAAATAGACAGCTGTACCAATGTCTTCACAGATGAGACTGGTAGCGGGCAGAACTAAACTTTATGTTTAATAAAAACATGATTATTTCATGTTCTGAGTCATTAACCCGGCAGATAAATTTATACATAAGATTTAATTAAACAGCTTAGGAAGTATTAACTCCTGCAGCCACAAACATTTCACTGGTACACCACCTTCTCGGTCTCTATAGTAATATTCTTATTAGTATCATTATGAGCTAAATAAGAAGACATCATCAAGGTCAGAAATGATGACATTTGTTTTCTGTTGTTTCGACGCAGGTGGAGTGACCATCCAGAGTACCCGTTTCATGAAGAATATTAATGTTTTGACTCTATAGAGACCAACAGAGGACCCATTTCATGAAGATTATTAATGTTTTGACTGGAGTGACCATCCAGACTGTCCATTTCATGAAGAATATTTATGTTTTGACTCTTTAGTGACAAACAGAGGACCCATTTCATGAAGAATATTAATGTTTTGACTCTTAATGACCAACAAGAGTAGAGTACCCATGTCATGTTTTGACTTTTTTTTAGCATCTTTATTTAACCAAATGAAGTTTACACTGGCACATGTTGTGAGTGAACACTAGAGGGCTCTAGCTCACAGTAAATCAGTGGTCACCAACCTTTTTGAGCCCAAGATCCCTGACCTTCGCCTTCATGACCGGCAAGATCTACCTATTGAGGCTTGAGAGAAAACGACGGTCCAGACTGGACTTACAACTTTTTATTTGGCCTAATTGTCATTTGGTTTCAGCGTTCAAATTGATGGGACCAGGAACACAGAATTTAAGTGTAATATAACAAGTAAGATATGTGTTAACCGCACACAATATGAACAAGAAAAAACACATTTGCAATGAGCAGCTGGATGAACTACCAATATAAATGTTGTATTATTTACATTTCGTTGCCTCTGTACCTGTACTCTAGCAATGACAGTAAATTTAATCCAATCCAGTTACAGCACAACACTGACAACATGATCAGTCAGTGCAACTCATGTAAGTTCAGCTCTCATCATAATGCCATCAATCCATGTGACTCAAGTCAGTGTGATGCTGTGACTGAACTCTGTCTGTGAGCTTGTAGTTAGTTCATAATCACAGACAGCCAGTCTGAGGCCGTCTGTCAGCTGTGTCAGTAATCCAGCTCCTGGTCTTTGATTTGGTGATTTTCTCAACTCCACTGACGAGTTTTTCGGGGCAAATTTGGTATTCATGGAAGTTTTCTCATCTGGGATTGATTCTGAACTCAGACCGTTGGTGATTACATTCACATCAACTCAACAGACATCCTCAGATTTAAATAATTATCATAATAATAAATGAGGATCACCATTTGTGACTCCTGCATCTGTCCCTTTTCAAATAATAGAATAAATGCAATTGCAAGCACTTTCAAGTAAACCAGATTGCTCTATCAGACAAGAAAAAAAAGCTCAATGTTGAGCTTTTGTTTTGAAGGACAACAGCAGAAAAGCTGAACTCACGGAGGTAAGACCTGGCAAGTCGCCAAGAATCTCGGCTGTCGCGCAGGCGTAACCTGTTAATGCCGTATCGTAAACATGTACACGAAGGTACAGGCATTTCAACATTTATTTATTGATGACTTAGTTTTATGTCGGTGTACTTTGAGCTTGTGTAATATGTGAAGTTATCAATAAAGGTCTTTCTGCATTTCCCCTGCGCCCCACCTGTAGTGGTACGTTCCCCTCTTTCAGGGAGCACAGCTGACAACACGGCTGTGTAAGCGAACCCGTTTTCAGGCGTTCATGAATCAGGCGGAGATGTTTTCTGACGTCAATCTTCCAGTCAGAAAGAAAACATTTCAGAAGACACTTCAGAAAATGTTCGAAAACAAGGAACAATGTGTTTCTGAATTTATTTTCATTTTATTTTGGAGATCGACAGGGAACGTCTCCGAGATCGACCGGTCGATCGCGATCGACGGGTTGGCGACCACTGCAGTAAATGAACTACAACATCAATGTGTTTAAGGCTAAATGATAAATTATGACAAAGTGGTTCAGTGGTTGCATGTGAGGCTTATGTACTATCCAACGAGAGGCCATTGATGCCACTGCTGCTATGAATAAAGTTTTGCTTGAAAATTCGCGCAACCTCGTGTGGAGAAATCCATGTGCATAGTTATACAGATATTCAGGTCCTAGTGGCCACGTGATCAGCATCAGGGAAACTTAAAAACAACCAAAGTCCTGTTCTTAACTAGTAGTTACTGTATGTAAGTAACACATCTGAAAACAATTATTTAAGGGGAACATTTTGGTTTTGGAGGATCTCGATAATAAAAGAGAGATGAGGTTCAGCATCTTCGCTGTAACTGCAAATGTGCATTGTTTGAGTCCAGAGTTACATTTTGTAAACACTGTCTTGCATTATTATCTTTTCTCGACCTTTATTGGATTATCTGTCTCTTTTTTGATGTGATCACTTATCCATGGGTCTGTTTCCCGCTTTCTTTTGCAGGTTCACTCTTGTGCCATGTGTCACGTTCTGTTTCACTTCCTGTCTCTTTTCCCATCTGTGTTATGAGTTAATGAGTTCCTCGTGCATTCGTCATCTCTCCTTGGATGAAGACGTGTTGCCCGTTTGGAGGGGACACTTCAACTTCTTGTGTTTGGGGTTTCTAGCTCAAACACAAGTGTGTAATGCTTTAGGGTTCAAAAACACATTATCCTTCTCATACTGTTTGAGTAAAGCTGGTTTGGATTTGGCCTCAGAGGGATATTTACTGACATATAACAATATATTAAAAAGCTCTTGTGAACCACAACACTTATATATTTATATATATATATACATGTGTGTATATTTATTTATACATATATGTATATTTATATATACATATATGTGTGTGTGAATATATATATATACGTAGACGAGGGATCCTGAAGTGATAAAATACAAACTAATTTCCGAATTTTAGCACTCATTATTGCAGCTCTCTATACAAGAGTTAAACTGTCTTTGTCTATAGTTAATATAATTTGCTTTTTTCTGGTTTTGCCCAATTGAAACTAAAGATGACGTTTACCTTTCTAAAAGCACGACATGGACAAGAAACAATCTGAGAGCCGTCCGGGCCGGCTTGGGTTAACGCTGAGCTCTCTCAGGCTTGTTTGTTCAGAGTGTATACGTTTTGGTCACACTCTTTGATCGTTGTGCACACATCTTTTAACTACCGTAACCATCGTGGGCCACTTGTCTCCTCGGCTGTCCGTCAAAGAGATTTTTACAACCACAAAACCAAAGCGTTCAGCAGCATTTTACAAATGTAGCTATTTTATGGCGTAATGTCTGTTCAGATCTCTTTGAAATCATCCGTATGTTCAGTTTCCGATGAGCAGGGATGCAGGAAATGTTCAAGTAAATATTTGTATGAGCACAATTGATCATTTGATTTCGCAGAAACCTAAAAGTTAGGTAAAGAGGGGAGAATTTAAAAAGCAATTATTTGGTCACAAAAAAGAAAGAGTATTGATAAGAGTAACTTCTAGTTATATTAAATTCCTAAAGATAACTCTCCCTATTTGAAGGCCACTGTCCACGGTGGAAAGGGAGGGGTGAGAAAAGGAGTATTTAGTGGGTTGCAATCTGCCACTCACCACTAGAGGCCACTAAACATTACACACTGCACCTTTAAAGTTTATTATTCCAAACATGCAGTCCAACTGAAATATCGAGTGCATTTTTTTGCCCACTGACTTCAAGTTAGACAATATAGTTCATTGTATCTGCTCGAATATTCATCGTTGACGATCGTGCTGTCAACTGCATTTTGATTTTTTAAGTAGACCTCAAACAGATTAAATTGTATTCATCGGAGTTTGATCTGAAGAGACAGGACGGATGCATGCGGAACAATCTGAGCAGTGACCTGTAGCCGTGCGGTCAGAGGACGGCAGGAGGCTGCAGAGAGGAAGATGACGTACGGGTCAGTCATGAGCCCCGTCGTCATCATCGGCCTCGCTCCTTGTTTCTCCGACGTTTCATTCATTCTCGTTGTTTCCCGTTTGATGTTGTTTGTTTGTTTGTGTATTTTATTCAGTCAATCAAATCAAATACAATGCAATATTATCCTATATAATATACAAAAGAGAAAGACTGAAAAGGTATAGGTAGAAGCAAAAAATGCTTATAAATTCCTATCCTAAATTGAAATCAAAATAAATCAGAAAATTATTATAAAATAAAGAAGAAAATAAAACAACAAAACAATAAACAAAATAAAAAAACTAAATATATTTATATATACTACCACATACATCTTCCATATTAATACGTTTTTAATTTCATTTATAACTCAAGAATTGTTTTATAAATAATTCTCTTGAAAACCAAAAAGGAGTTCACCAGTCTTGCATCCATTTCAACATTATTCCATAATTGGACTCCTACAACAGAAATGCATCTTCTTTTAATCCCTTTTTTAGATTTTTGTACCGTGAATTTACAAACATCTCTCAAATCATATTTACACTCATGTATTGAAAATAAACCTTATACTTTTTTAAAGTATCGACTGAAATATCTCAGAATACCAAGTTGTATCAAAAGTGCCCCACACATGACCTTCTGGGGCCGGTATTTCAAAATGATCCACCAGGATTAATCCTCCTGGATTGGATTAAATCCTGATCAGATCCCAAAAACGGGTATTTCAAAGCAAATCTGATCCTGAAGATTCAGATTCGGTAATCCAATCCTGCCTTTTATCCGGATTAAACACTGCTGTTGAGTATTTCAAAACTTTGGTGGGAAATCTGGATCAGTTTGATCCTAAAAATCAGGATTACCCTGATACCACCTCAGAGGTGGATTTGAGGGAGATTGCATGAAAAGGTTGGACCAACCGAAGTGTAACTGCTCCCAAAGTTCATTGTTTGATACAGATATAGCTAGACTGCTGTTTGATCAATGTTTATTTTCTTTGCACGTTCCTTTCTTTTTCAGAAAACACAGTGAAAAATTGAAGTAAAAAAAATAATACAACGTATTCATTGAAAATCAGTCAAATGTATTTATTAACATGCATTCAGCACACACACTTAATGTTCATAGCCAAAGCTTAAACGGGTATTGCATTTGGAGCAGCTCTGTGTTAACTGACTGTCTTCTCTTTCCACAAACATCTACAAAGAAAACGCATATTAAGGTTGTATCTCTTTTGTTGACAACTGTTTCCTAAAAATACAACTTAATTGAGTTTATTTTGTATAGCCCATTATCACAAATTACACATTTGCCTCAGAGGGCTTTACAAACTGCACACATAGACAATCCTGTCCGAGGACCTCACATCGGAGATATGTAGGCTACAACACATTTTAAAATCTACACCCAATGCATTGCGAGTAAATGCATTAAAATGTGGAGCGCGATGTACAGACGCTAGCCTCTTTACTAGCGTGTTAGCTCCTTAACACAGAAGTCAATGGAGCAGCGTTAGCTCGCATTAGCGCGAACTCGGCTTTATTTGACTTCGCCGAGCTATTCTTTCAACTTTGTGCGGATTTACGTAATTTGTTAACTCAATATAGTGATTGCCTTTCATCTCGTTTAAGGACGCATCAACACTGACCAATATTATACTTAGATTTAGAGACAACAGTAGTGCCAGCTTCTCCTTTTTTCCGTAAAATGTTCGCTCCGTTTCCGGTTTCCTGTCTGATCCAGGGGACGGGAACGGATTTGGAAATCCCAATCTGCCGGTATCAAGATCACTCTGATCCAATCCCGCAAAGTTTTGAAATACCGGGATGGATCAGGTTGATCCGTGGCTGAGGAAAGGGGGATTTGGTTATCCGGATCATTCTGATCTGGATTACAAGTTTTGAAATACCGGCCCCTGGAGATTTAAAAACAAAATGTTTCCGTGTTTTTTCTTGCAGCCAATCGACGCGAGCGGTCTTCTATTTGAGACAAAGTGTCACACACACTGATTGTTTTATTACTTTTTGATGACACATGGAATGTCACATGGAATTAGACTATTTGGGGGCGAATGGTTTCAACGTCATATGCGGTCAAAGAACTTCACTCGTGCTGGAAATTGCAACGATTCCAAATGTAACAAGTTTAGTGTAGTTTAAAAAAAAAAAATTTGGGGGTTGAACAGGTTTTTTTATTCAACTGCCGGACAACTGAAGTCAGACCGGCTGCTACATTTTCATAGGAAGCTAACGTGTCTGTGTCTAGAATTATAAGTGTAAAAAAAAAAGACCTCACCCTGAAAGATTTCAGTCGGGGAAAAGCAGAACCACGACCCCCCCCCCCCCACACACACACACACACACCTCCATTAAGACCCTCTGGATCGTGACCTTCTAACAAATGCCTTGAACCGGGGCCACTCTGGACCCCTGCGGTGGGAAAATGTTCTGAATGGGCTATTGAAACTGTGGGGGGAATAAAGACTCTTTTTCCGGGGGCTGAATTAAGGATGTGTTTTTTGGAGAAGGGGCTTCGTGGAGCCAGAGAGATGTTTTAATTACAGTCAGAGAAGACCAGTGAAATATTGTAAACTAGAATGGGCACTCGGTAGAGCGCATACCTTCGCATATCACAAGATTGGGCATTGAATTATGAACATTTTGGCATTAGTTGCATGCCAATTGGACAAAAATGTATCGTGCTATGGTAAAAAAATAGTTTGACCTTTCCATGACCTTGACCTTGACCTTTGACCCGATTGATCCCAAAATCTAATCAAATGGTCCCCGGATAATAACCAATCATCCCACCAAATTTCATGTGATTCAAGAACATTTTGACCTGTTCATGACCTTTGACCTTGACCTTTGACCCGATCGATCCCAAAATCTAGTCAACTGGTCCCGGATAATAAACAATCATCCCACCAAATTTCATGCGATTCGGTTAAATACTTTCTGAGTTCTGCGAAAGATTTTGACCTGTTCATGACCTTTGACCTTTGACCCGATCGATCCCAAAATCTAATCAACTGGTCCCCGGATAATAAACAATCATCCCACCAAATTTCATGCGATTCGGTTCAATACTTTTTGAGTTCTGCGAAAGATTTTGACCTGTTCATGACCTTTGACCTTTGACCCGATCGATCCCAAAATCTAATCAACTGGTCCCCGGATAATAAACAATCATCCCACAAAATTTCATGCGATTCGGTTAAATACTTTTTGAGTTCTGCGAAAGATTTTGACCTGTTCATGACCTTTGACCTTTGACCTTTGACCCGATCGATCCCAAAATCTAATCAACTGGTCCCCGGATAATAAACAATCATCCCACCAAATTTCATGCGATTCGGTTAAATACTTTTTGAGTTCTGCGAAAGATTTTGACCTGTTCATGACCTTTGACCTTTGACCTTTGACCCGATCGATCCCAAAATCTAATCAACTGGTCCCCGGATAATAAACAATCATCCCACCAAATTTCATGCGATTCGGTTCAATACTTTTTGAGATTTGCGAATAACACGCATACAAATAAATAAATAAATAAATACACGGCGATCAAAACATAACCTTCCGCATCATTTTACATGTTCAGGGTTCGATGTTGATGCGTTGTCTTTCAGCGGAGACGTTCAGGTGAATATAGGAAAACATATTAATAGACGTCACCTGGGAACTTCCTCAGTTAAATATGCAAATGTAGCATTGCCTATTGAAATATGTGCTCATTTGCATATATTTCCAGATCAGAAATCAGATATGTTTGAGAAGTTTGAGAAACCTCCTTTTGAAAAAAACCATTAGTAAAGATCTATTCATTATGTCAAGCCATAATAATCTCCAAGAAATCTCCTCAGTAACTGACATAAAGACACTTTTTTTTTGTTTTCTGATCTTTTTTAGTTCAGATATGCAAATGAGGCATTATCTAACACTAACTTTTGGGAAATAAAGAAGAAATCTGCAGATGCAAATCGACAAAGTGAGGTCAAATAAACATATGAATATGTATTTGGTATGTTTTTTCTCCGCTCATCAGAAAGAACACATGATATGAATATATCAATACTCAAAATGTATCAATGCATGAGCAAAACATGTTTTTTTCAGGTGGTTTCACCTTAATTCTTTGTGCACACCCGCCTTAGAAATATCTGATCTTTGCACATTATGCACACACGTGTGTCCGTGATGTATGTAATCTGATGTGCAACCTAAACATAAGCGTGACCCACTTCTCCCCCATGCTCCCTGGTTGCTCTTTGGACAGAAAGGCCCTGGGAGAATGTGTGTGTCAAAAGGTTACGCAATCAGCCCAGCACACTGAGACAGCACAGACCTCTTGTGTGCTTGCGGGGAGTGAGTGTGTTAGTGTGTGTGTGTGTGTGTTTGTGTGTGGGGTGTCTGAATGGAATCGGATAAAGGGGGGTCTTCAAAGAGGGGCAACTCAGAGGGGAAATCTCACTGCTGGCTGCTCCAAAGATTTCAGTCTGTCAGATCTTTGCCCATCCATGAGCGTTATCTAGTGAAACCTAAACCGGCAGCGGGCCCGTATTCGGTGGGCCACTCTCTTCTGGTACAACAATATGAAAGGTGAGTGCCTTTGGTTATCGATCATGTGATTACTTCTTTTTTTTTGCCCAGTCAGAGATGGAGAATAATAAGTATCGCTGTTTATGTGATGAATGAACATGTCCATTGACGTCTGACATGCGCCTATTGTTGTGTATTGGCAGTAGAGCTCAGTGAAGGCCGTTGTTTTGAATGGGATGTGTCTTTAATAGTTGTCGTTGAGAGATAAACCATGCGTGGTTTGATGCAGCACACCTTCCTCCCATGCGGAGATCAGCTGCTATCCGAAAGCAGATCGAATTGGACATAATGTGTAAGAGTTGCTGGTATGGAAAGTGATTCATCCTCAGCCGGTGGGGGATGATGATGATGACATGAAACGTGAATCTTCATGTGGTGTCAGTCCCATGCTCCGGGACACCCGTAGATTACTACTTTCTCCCACTGGCTGTTCACGATTGTATCACTTTTGAAAGGTATTTATCATGTTTTCTCGTTCTAAATCTTACTCTTTCCACATGGCTTTTTGGAGAGGCACAGTTGGTGCAGCCCACGTAGGGGAGCTCAAAGGTGGACGGCCTGCGCTCCATTGCGGGGGGGGGGGGGGGGGGGGGGTCCGGCCCACGGTGCCTGGGGGATTTTTTTCTTTTTACCTGTGCAACCCTGAAAGTAAATGATCTGTCGGGGAACACGCCTTCTGCAGAGCTTCATCATGTGAAGCGTGGATATTGCTTTGCAATCGAAAATATCCGATTATGCATCTATTTGAGACGTGTGACTCTTAAAGCTTAAGAATAGGGAATTTAAAAAACAATCAAACTAATTGCCTTCGTCATAGTGAGCAAATATTTCCCATTTTCATTCAGAGGTTGTTGTTGTTGTTGTTATTGTGTATTTTATTCAGGCAATCATTGTAATAAATATTATTCTGTGTAATATACAAAACAGAAAGACTGAAAAATGCTTGGATATTCCTCTCCTAAATTATTATCAAATAAATCAGAAAATGAATATAAAATAAGGAAAAATAATAAAGAAAATAAAAAATTATATATACAGGACTGTCTCAGAAAATTAGAATATTGTGATAAAGTTCTTTATTTTCTGTAATGCAATTAAAAAATATTAAATATTAAAAGAATAAAAGGCTTGCAATATTTCAGTTGATTTGTAATGAATCCAGAATGCATGACATTTTTGTTTTTTTAATTGCATTACAGAAAATAAAGAACTTTATCACAATATTCTAATTTTCTGAGACAGTCCTGTATATATATATCATGTATTGCTTTTGTTATGTGTTATTTTGCACCAATGAAATGTATCGCTCCAAACTTCCACTAATCCAGTTATGCATTATGCAATAATCCAACTGTTTAGAGGAGGAACCGATATTTCATATCCAGCTGACTTTTGTGCTCACGTATATTGATGTTGAAATTCAACTTTACCACCAGACTAATGAATGACTTACCTATCAGTGCACTCTTTGGGTTTTTTCCACTAACACCTGGACAACAGTGTGGACTCTACTTATCTCAGTCGAGGTCGTGTTTGAGCGTCTTTCAGCTGATTGTTTTGGTTTTCGCGGCCTTCCGTTGTCCTGAGGTCACTCTCAAAGCTCCCAACTCCCTTCTATCCAGCCTCAGCAACAAGTTAGACATTCAGCGATCTTATTTGGTGACAGCAAGGCACTGGTTCAGGTCAGGTAAAACACCTCCAAATGATGTCTGATGAATTCAAAAGGGGTTATTTTTGACATAACCCCAGCATTGGTGCCACAAGCCGCAACAGGAAGCGAGTAAAAGATGGAGGCTTTTTTTTTTTTAAAGAAGTTGGCAGTTAGGGGGCAAAATACATATATGACTTGTATCCTATAAAGCTGTGTGTGGCGCCCCCTGGCGGCAACCTCCGGGTCTGAAAGGTGGGAAGTGCCTTTATCTTGTATTCTTTCTCCAAGCCAGCAGGGGGCGACTCCTCTGATTGCCAAAAAAAAAGGAGTTTGATTCTATAGAAATGTGCGAGAAAATGATCCTATTTCTTTTTCTTTTCTTTTTTCTTTCATCGATCGTTTCGGGGGCGCCTAAAAATATGTCGTTCAACGTTAGCTTGTCCTTAGCTCCGCCCTCTCGTGACACTTCTGGATGCCAACACGGCGACGGCCAAACTCGAGGCTTCAAAAAAAGAGGTTCACAAGTCGATGACGTCCACTAATGAGCTGAAGTTACAATCGGGTACGGTGCATCCAAATGGTGACATTTATGTTTAACTGTCCATGGTCCCTTTTAAATAAAGATAATAATAATAATACTTGTACCCACAGGGAGATGTGCGAAGGGTGCTAAATTGCCGTTTAATCTCTTTTGAGGCAAAAAACTACAAGTTTGAAAATAAAAACAATAGTTTCCTTCGCATTGAAAATGCGGAAGGTTATGTTTTGATAGCCGTGTATTTATTTTTTATTTATTTATTTATTTATTTGTATGCGTGTTATTCGCATAACAAGAAAAGTTTTAAACCGAATCGCATGAAATTTGGTGGGATGATTGGTTATTATCCGTGGACCATTTGATTAGATTTTGGGATAAATCGGGTCAAAGGTCAAGGTCAAGGTCATGAAAAGGTAAAAATCTTCTTGATCGCATGAAATTTGGTGGGATGATTGGTTATTATCCGGGGGCCATTTGGTTAGATTTTGGGATCAATCGGGTCAAGGTCAAGGTCATGGAAAGGTCAGAATCTTCTTTTTACCATAGCACGGTCAATTTTTATCCAATTAGCATGCAACTAATGCCAACATGTTCATCATTCAATGCCCAATCTTGTGAAATGCGAAGGTATGCGCTCTACCGAGTGCCCATTCTAGTTATTGATAGAATCGTTAGTGGATGACCAGTAGTCCTCCCGGTGAGGCTCAACACGGCTCGAGGCTGCTGGCAGGATAACACACAGAATTTCATTAAGCCGACTTGGATTGTGAGCAATGCAGCACCTTTTTCTTTTTAAATGACAATTTGGTTGTTTTTCTCTTCATTTTTAAACAATTTTTTAAGCAGGCCATTGTGCATCTGACAAGTTCAATGCCAAACCGGCGGAGTAGCCTTCTGTTACAAGCACACAACAGAGTCGCCAGTAAGCGAGCCACGCATTCATCCGACCCCTCAATGGGTCAGTCTGTCAGTCACTTGCTCCGTCGCTCCGAGAGAGAGAGAGAGAGAGAGAGGTGAAGTTGGCGCCGTTTTCCTGGGATAAAGCTCCTCCGATGATGATGAGGTCATTCACGGTCTTGGCATATTTTCTCGCCACAGTGTGCCTCGTCCTCTCACGTTCTGCGCGCATGTGTGGTATAATCACCGATTTCAGCCGGACTAAGCGACTATAAATAAAGGCCCATATTTAATCTCTCGCCCCTATTCGCTATTACAAAAAAAGAGCTGTGTTCAAAGTGAGATATTTGGCTTCCGCGTTTCGCTTCCCAGCGATACCACAAAGAAACTGTGAAAAAAGTGAAGTAAACTGTGACCTGGCTGCAAAGCCACTGAGGATTTGCCAGCAGCGGAGCTGTGTGTGTGTGTGTGTGTGTGTGTGTGTGTGTGGGGGGCTCCTCGGCTTTTGTTGCACCGAGCCTTCATTCCCACCAAGTACCTTCCCGAAAAACAAGGGGCTCTATTTTTACCTCGGGCCACAATTTGGCACCGAGCGCAGCACACACAGGAGTCACAGTTGTGCTCCACCTCTGCCCTCTTTTTTCCTCTTCTCTTCCCTTTTTTCCGAAAGGTGTCTTCACACAGGGCTTCTGGCTAAAAGTGATTTCCATCCCCCGTGAGACCGGGCCACACAACATGTCACACGTGTTTGTTTGTTTTTTCTTCTTCTTCTCTTTCTTCTTTGTGCGGCTGTGGGAAAAGACAAATGAAGGGAAGGAGGTTCGATGACATGTATTCTTGTCAGTGAATTAGCTTGAGCATGTCTCCTGCAGACTGATGACCGGTCCGTCCGAAATTTTGGACCGCGACGGGCCCGATCGTGATGTGCCTGAAAGAGAGAGAGGGGGGGGGGGGCTGGCGAGGGGCCTGTTAATGCAACCTGACAGGAGTGAGCACAGTCAGTGAGTTGTCTGTTTCCTCCACAGAGAGGGATTCTTTCAGCGCCGCCGGCCCCCGAAACAGGAGGTCTGGCG